>NC_138183.1:180674925-181134487 GCF_964194105.1 Spermophilus citellus
CCCAACAAAACCCAATTGATGTCAGGGGAGTTGCAAAAATGTCTCTTTATTGTTTAAATAAAGGATTATTCTTCTTATACTCACAGATGGGTCCAGTTTCTGGCGTCATCTCAATTACCAATGAGTCAATATAAATGGTTCATGTTGTAGAAACTTCCCCCAAATTTGTTAGTGTTCAAGTTATATCAAACTCCTATCTTCTATATCTTTGCTTTTCCAGTACATCATATGAAGATAATTTAATCAAATATACCTCAAATATGGAAAACTCCTGCTGCTAAGACTTAATACTTTGAAAATTTAATACAGATAGTTTTTTTCTTTGATGTGCTAATAAAATAGCTAAATCGTATGCTATAATTAGGGAATCCTTGCTTGATAGGTTTGTTCATCCTTTGTCACTGAAAAATAACAATTGAGTTAAGCAGTCTATAATTGGAAAGCAGCCAAGTATGTCTTTGGTCTTGGATTCTTGCACAGTTGATAACCACAGGTCAAAGACCAGCCCTGTGTAGTTCACCATCTGCCTAAATCATGATTTTCTGCATAATCTCTTTTTATTTACTTTAATTAGCAAGGCATTTATTGTTTGTCTTTAAAGTACATTTAAAAGCAAGAGGAAAAAAACCCAAAATAATTAGGAATGAATTTTCTAAGAGTAAGATGTATGAAAGCCATTAAATGGAAGATAAAGATTCATTCACTATACTATTGACTAGTATAAAAAATATCCCAGTCTAAAATCTCCAGTGTAGATAGGAGTACACTTTACTAAAGCAACATAGCAAAGTGACTAGGAACATGAGCTTTGAAGAGATACAGCTTAGGTTATATTCTCAGCAATGCCTCTTAGTAGCTGAGGGAGTTTGAACAAGTTACCTGTAAAATGGAGAAAAAATATTAAATTTACCATGGTTGTTATGAGCATTAAGTAAAATGATGACAGTAATGAGTTTTACACAGTGTCAGCACATAGTAAGTACTCAGTAAATGTTAGATATTTTTAAAATTAACAGAGGATGAGTTGGCAGAACTATTTTAGGATGTCATCTGTTGTTTCCATAGTGTTGGATTTGAATTAAAACAGAAATATGAGATGACAAATGCCCACCATGAGATGAGGTATAGATATACTCACATCCATTGACATTCCTTTAATCTCAGAAAAGGATTGTGTAAATTTGGATGCTTGATAAAAACAGCAAGAACACCAAGCTCTTTTCTGATTAGTCAGTTCTTCTTATGTAATTCCCCCTTCTCTAAAGAGGTAGATCACATAAAGTCATATTTATTTTAACTGGAGAAAGATATTCTGTGGACTTTAATTCATAACTGAAGAATGATTTACATTAATAAGAACCAATGGGTTCCCAAGACTGACTATTTCATAAAACGAATCTAACCATTTTTCCCTGTGTTTGGCTCACTTTGAGGTGCTAGATGTGCAACACAGGATTTTATGCAAAGTTTATACATGAAACACTTGCTATGTAATAATTGAGAACTTATTAAGTACCAAATTCTGATTGCTTACGAACAGGCAATTTTCAGAAATATCAAATCACAAGAAGGCAAGAAATAATTAATTCATAATTCTATATGTCAGGAAATTTTTAAACTATCATTGTATTATATATGTGCTCGGTATTTCATCTCTTCTTTTCTATGAAAGAAATGACTATTCAACCCCTTGAGATGGAAAGTACAAAGACTTTAATCAAACCTAATTTCAAAATAAGTATTAATGTTACTTGTGTGCCCTTGCAAAATCTTATTTTATTTGCTCCTTAGTTTCTCACCTTTAAAATAGGGAAAATAACACCAAGTGTATTTTGGAGGTTGTGAAGAGTGAGTATTAGTAATTAGCTAGTACCAATTTGACCTTCAATTTTAGTTTAATGTGGCCACATATTCAGTTCTGCCATTTTTCATGGCACTGAAATCACACCATACTTCTCCTAATCTCTTGCCTTTTGCTTAATACTATGACTTATACAGGTCTAGAATTGCAGGATATTTCTTAGCTCTTGATCATGTGTACCAGAGCAGACACCAGATCAAACTTGATACCTCTGCTGGGAGAACTGATGATATAAATAATCCACTTAAGAAAAGTGTATTAAGTAACCACATTGTGCTGTTGAGCTACCATTAGGGATACAAATGTGTCCTCCTGGTATTCACAAACACTCAAGACTCTAAAAGGTATGTGTGCTAACGAGAGAAGCAGAATGCTACCAAAGTTTAGAGGGGACATTCCGGAATTCTTTTGAGTCATGCATGAGGTGAGAAGGAAATCTTGCTCAAAGAGAATGATAATAATAATAATATTTGACTACCATATATTGAGTGCTTTCTGTAGTTACTTGGCAATTATAAGCATTTTCTAAAACTTAACTGTTATTCTGCACAAAATATCTCAGTGAAGAGATTCCATTACATCTCCTTTTCACAGATGAGGAGGCTGAAGTAGAAAAATCAAGTGATTTGAATAATGACACATTTAGTAACTGAAACACTGAGATTTGATATCTAAATAGAAAACTTAAGTTAAAGGAAGAATTCTTGGAAGAAAGACAGAGCAAGGGCTTCCAGACAGAGAGAATTCCAAGCTCAAAGTCCTGAAAACAGAGAGCACAAAACACACACACACACACACACACACACACACACACACACACAAACAACAAATTCATGGTGTGGCCAGAGCTAAGAGTGGGATTAGGAAATAGAAAAGAGATCACAGAGGAAGGAAAAGAACAGCTAGTCAAGGACAGAGGAAACAATGCAAAGACATTTCCTTATTTTGTCTTGATGGTCATAGAAAGCTGTTGAAGAATTTAAGTGCTTACCAGAACCAACATTCAGAAGAAACACTCTGGCTTAATAATGAAAGATTGAAGGAAAGCACACTGAAGTCAAAGAGAACAATTAGAATTTTTGGTGAGAATTTGGGGGAGAGATGATGATATTGTGGATTAGGATAGAAACAGAAGGGATGAGAGAAGTAGATGGGGTAGATGACTATTTTAGTTATTTGAGTCAACAGCAGATGGTGAGTAATTGAATTGGGAAAGTTCAATTAGAAAGCAGTAAAAAAATATCACCGAGCTTTCCAAACTAAAAAATCAGGTGGACAGAATTTTCGTTTACTAGAAAAGAAAATGATAAAGAAGAACAGATTAAAAATAACTTTTTTAGTTATCTAATCACACAATTATCTGTGCACCATCCCAAGTTGGTTTTAAATGTTTTTTCCCCCCCCAGAGGCAAATTGTCTGAAGTGTTCAAGCTGTTCATAAAGTGTCAGCATAAAGAATTTTCTTATTAGCATTACTTTTATAAGGGAAATTGCATTAGTATAGCTTTCTCCACATTATCATTGCTGTGTATTATGCAGATGTTTTGAAACATATTAAAGGAAAATTGCAGGTTAAAAGCCGTGTTTGGTGTGTTGGGCCTGATTCTAATGATGGGAATAACAGATGTCCCTGATGTCAAAGGGGAACATTGACATACCTGGCAGTTGATGACCCTCTAAACATCTTTGCATCTGTCTTAGTTTGCTGCAGCTGCCATAACAAGATACCTTAGAATGGTAGTTTAAACAGCAAAAACCTATTTTCTCCCAGTTGTAGAAGCCATAAATCTGAGATAGAAGACTTGAAAGAGTTAGTTTGTTCCTTTGAGGGCTGTGGGGGAGAATCTGCTCCAGGTCTATCTTTTTGGTTTCTTAGTGGTCATCTTCTTTCTGTTCCTTCACACGGTCTTCTCTCTACACATGTCTGTAACCAAAGTGCCTTTCTTATAAGATCAGCAGTCATATTAGAATAGGGCCTTTCCTAATGGTATCATTTTGGTTTAGTTACTTTAGTTACTTCTGTATAAACCCTGTTTCCACAGAGGGTCACATTCTGAGGTACTAGGGGTCAGGAATTTAACATGATTTGGGATGGAAGTTGTAGGAAAACACAATTTAGCCCCAAACAATATCTTCATTAAAATACCCTGAACCAGGCTAGAGACAGGTCTCTGCTTTGAAGTTCTTATATGATTAGGTGGGTCCCACCTGGTTAATATGGATAATTCAGCATTCTCTTCCTACCTTAAAGCCAGATGAGTAATAACCTTAATTACATCTAAAAAAAGTTCACTTTGCCTGTAATATAATGTATTCATAGGTTTAAGATTAAATCAAGGACTTTCTTGGGAGGATATTATTATGCACCCCACAATAAGCAAACACATGCATACCCTATTAGAAGTGACAACAATGTTATATGTTGATTGAGAGGATAGGCTGTGGAGCTGGACTGTCTGGATTCTTCCACCTATTGGTTGACACCTTGGGCAAATCATTTATGACTTTTATGTTTCAGTTTCTTTGCCTATAAACTACAGGTAATAAGAGTACTTGCCTCATAGGATTCTTGAGAAAATTACAGAGTCTGCTGTACTTAATATCTGGTCATGGTAAGTGCTGTGTTTAATATTATCTAATTACAAATTCATACTATTAAGGGAAAAGTATGCTATAAGAAATAGGTAAAGGCAAAATTTCTGACAAATGATCAAAAAAAGCTCTTTAATCTCAGCAGTGAAATAAGAAAAAGAGACAACTAAGAACAAGTTATGGGGATGAGGTGGAATAGTGAATGGAGCATCCAAGGCAGAGTTCTGGATGGATGAAGACTCTGGGATGAGAAGATGCTGATATATCTGAGAGTACAAGTGGGTCATTGCGGTTCAGCCTGGTGAGATGGGGTGGAGTGAGGCACAAAAGAACTAGAGAAGATAAAGGACTTCAGATCCCACAAATCCTGTGGTTAGAATGAAGAACTTGGCTGACAGAACAATGGAAGCTGTAGAGTGACAAGGCGTGAGTGACACATTTCAGAGGATCACTCTGGCTGCTGGTACTGGAAAGAGATTAGAAGAAGCAAGAATCAAGTCAGGGGAACTGGCTGGAAGTCCATGGGAATGGTCCAGATTAAAGACTGACTTAGGGAAGTGAAAATAGTATATAATTTGAATGTTGTTTAGAATATAATGTAAAGGTCATGGTGGGCTGCTAATGATCTCCATTCCCACCAGAGCCCATGCCTTAAACTCTAGAATTTGTAAATATGTCATGTTACATGGGAGGAAGGACTTTGTAGATGCAATTAGGTTTATATACTTTCAAATAGGGAGAAAATCTTGAATTATCCATGTGAATTCAAACTACTCACATTGTTTCTGCTAGAAGCAGAAGAGAATGTCAGAGAGATGTGGTATTAGAATAAATTCCAAATGAGAGAAGGCTTTGCCATACTACTGCTAGCCATCAGATGTAGGGACTTATGCACTTGTCTGGAGAGGGCCACCTAAGCATTAAGGGAGGCCACCATAGACAGCTAGGAAGTAAATAGGAACTTCATTCTTATAATCATAAAGAACTATATTCTGCCAATAATCTTAATGAGCTTGGAAACAGATTCTTCCCAAAGCCTCCCAAAAAGAACCTACATGGAAAATACTTGATTCTGGCTTTGTGAAACAAGTAACAGAAAAACGAGCTGAGTCAGCCTAGATTTTATAAGAAATAAACTGGTGATTTTTTCAAAAGACTTTTATTCTTTCACTCATTCACTCTGTTTTTCTTTTGAGTACTGGAGATTCAACCCAAGAGTACTCTGCCACTGAGCAACATTCCTAATCCTTTTTATTTTGAGACAGGTTCTCACTAAGTTGCTGAGGTTGACTTTGAACTTGCAATCATCCTGCCTCAGTCTCCTGATTTGCTGCCTCAAACCCCATACCCAGCTAGCTAATTTATTCTTTTAAGCAACTAAATTTGTGGTAATTTGTTATGGCAGCAATCGGAAACTAATGCATTTACATAGTGATTTCAGTTTCCCTCATAGACTGTTTGTTGTCTAAGAACAGGGAACTTATCTGTTTAGTTCACTATTCTATCCCAAGCCCTAGCCTAATGCTGGCATATGATAGATGCTCAGTTGTATTTTGTTGCAGAAGGGAGGCAGTGAAGGTTTGAATAATTTGCCTAATGTCACACAATTAGTGAGTATTCAAACTGAGCCTTGAGCTCATGTCAAAATACCACACATAATATGTCATTCTTTTGAACATTAAGAAAGCATATATAACATCTCTGGCACATGGCAGACATTCAATAGCTATTACATCTTTTATTTCCCCTTAATCATCCTGACCCTCATTCAGACTCTCCTCCTTAAATTCTTGCTAATACTAATATCCTAATGGGATTCAAGAATCAAAACACGCTCTTTTCCAATCCATTTCCTGCCAAATTAATACTCTAAAAACACATACATTAAATGCTATGATGTCTTTGAAATCACAGAGCCAATAATAAAGCTGATGTGTTGTTATGATTATCATCACTCCCACTCTTCTACCACATTTTATCTAGATGGCTGAGCTGAGTTTCCAAGGCACCAGTCTTAGGACTATTTCTCATCTTTGCACTGAGCAAAACAAACCATTTTCTTTCCATTGGAGAAACACCCTTATTGTTACCAGGAGTCTTTTGCCACACTCTTTCTGACTTTCCTATGGTATATTATTATACTCCAGCTTAAAACCCTCTCTTTGTGCAGCCTTTCTTAATTGTGCTATCCCTCATTGATCTCATTCTCTGGATTCCTACAGCATCAAGACCTGAGTCTATGCTCCTTCACATTTATTTATTTATTTAGACGATTCCACAAACCTAACTGTATGTCTTTGGTGTGATCAGTGTTATTCTGGATGGCTTTTAGCTGTTGTGTGTGTGTGTGTGTGTGTGTGTGTGTGTGTGTGTAGTCTCTTTAGCTTTGCACTGAACCCCTGAGAGACTGAGTAGTCAGACTAGAATTAAATAGGCTGGATTAAATACTGGCTGTCACTAGCATTTATTCTTTGCCAATTTCCTTAATTTCTCTAAAACTTAATCTCCTTTTCTACAAAATGATATATAATATACAATATATTGTAACATTGTTTCAGTTTATCATTACAATTTATCATATTGTACGTTATAATATAGTTAATTTGACATGTAGCATGTAATATATAATGGTAGGTAATATTTTACTTTATTGAATCTTTATGGGAAATCAAAAGAGGTAATTTATGTGAAGTTCATAAAGTACTCTCTGTAAGTGATCAATAAACATTATCCATTGTTACTTCATATTTATACCACAATTCTCTATCTTTTACATTGTGGTGAGCATACGGTAGGGACTGACAAATACTGTCGCATGAATAATTATTGAAAATAAGCTATCTTTAATGCCTAATCTATCAGAGGAAAATCAGAAAATTGGTTCAACCAGGAAATAGTTTGGGAAGTGAAAATACCTAAAAATCCTTTCATTATGTATAGATCAAAAGTATAATAACAGAAAGTCATAATCATTATGTAATTCTATTTTGCTTTATGAAAATAAATTATTATTTTGGGTGTTAGTAAAAATGAAATTCCAGCAGTAGAGAGAGAGACCATCACCTCTATCCACCCCTCACTATCTTCACTGCTCAGCATTTCCTCCTCTGAAAGGTTTCTTGTCTGGTCTTCCCTAATTTTCTGTGTAGGTTTCCTTTCCAATCACCCAACACAATTTGAGAATAAATCCAATACCAACTACCTTGCAGGAGTGCTCTAAATTTCATAAAGAACACAATAATGTGATCCCAGGTTAATGTGAAAACAGCATGATTGTGTAGTAAGGGAAGTAAAAGAGCAGAGATTTGTCACAGTAATTTCAAAGTAAATCAGAGATTAAATCTCTGAAATTTTTTAAGTCTCAAATGCATTCTTAACTAAAGAATTATAATAGAATGTGCCCTTTACTAAATCCTTTTAAATGATTGCATTGTTCAAACAGGAAGTTAGCTTTTAAAAATGTTTAAAAAATAAATATGTGCATTTATAGTCATTCATCACAGAGTCAGTTTGCTAAATTTAAAGTGTCTTCTTTGGCAATCAGAAAAGCTGATGAACAAATTGGAAAAAAATAATTACAAAAACGTCAATGAATAAGCAATTACCAGAAAATGGATTACAAAATTAGATCAGGAAATAGTGCATACAGGCTGTACCTATATGGCCTGGATGAGCCTCTCAGTGTCATTGTCCAGCCCTTGCCCTCTGAGAAAGAATGTCCTAGTGATATTCTCCCATCCTCCTCATCGACCTTCAACGTATACCCAATGCAGAATAAGAAAGACTTTCATATTCTACCTCATATTTGTACTTCTTCTTGCTCTGCTTTGCTCTTTGGATTTCTGCTTTGCCTCTCAATCTTCTATGATTGAGTATGAGTGTCAGTCCAGAAATTTACATATGTAAGAAATGTGCCTTTATTTTTCTACATCTAAGCTTTAGTTGAATTTATAATTCAACTTTCAATTCTCCCAAGGCAGTTTGAAATCTTCCCAAACTCTTTCCCCATGGTCATGTCTATGCTACCAAATAGTATCAAGGAAATGGGGCATGGGCATGGATGGCCTTTGGAACTCATTATTTCCATTAAACTTCTATTTCTCTCTGTGTATCATAGGACCTTTATGTGACTCCTGGTCCATCTGAGAATCCAAAAACTATTATCCCTTATAATTTACATGCCACCATTGGGCACACAGGAGACATTTTGTACCTGTCCATACCCGGCACTTGGAAACTCTTGTCAATTGCATTAGACCACTCAGCTTAGGTGCAGATTGTGCTGTGTTCAACAGCAGTATGGAATATCCTTATCATCCTTGAAATCTCTGATCTTTTATACCATATCTCTCTGATATTTTCTCCTGCTTCTAGCTGGAGACAGTTTTCTACTTTCAAGTTGCTGAAGTGATTAGTTTGGCTTCATCTGAATAATTCAGGAAGCTCTTCCTATTTGAAAGTCCTAAACCTTAATTTCATCTTCAAAGTCCATTTCTCCATTTAACAAAACACATTCATAAGTTCCAGAAATTAGGACATGGACATAGGTGGAAGGGGTATTATTCAGCCTATCAAACCTTCACAATATATCTCAAATATGTCCAGTTATCTTTAAATGCATTGCCCCAAATCAATCTTTTATTTGGATGACTTCCAGGGACTTCTACTAGTTTTTCCTACTTTAGTTATTGCCTTTTTCTAATCCCTACTCAGAATTCAGGGTAATCATTTAAGATGAGATGGAGATAATAACATAGGCATGGTAGCACATGCCTGTAATCTCAGTAGCTCCAAAGGCTGAGGAAGGAGGATCTTAAGTTTAAAGCCATCCTCAGAAATTTAGTGAGACCCCAAGCAACTTAGTGAGACCCTATCTCAAAATTTAAAAAAACTCAACATGTTGGGGATATGGCTCAGTGGTTAAGAACCCCTAGGTTCAATCCCCAATACTTACCTCCCCCCATTTCATGGGGTTATAAACATAATCACCTATTTGTTGTTCCTCAGATGTACCAGTATTTTCTTTGCCCATACAGAATTCTATGCTGGGAACATTTTACAGTGCCCTACCTTCTTTCTACAATGTGTCTTAGAAAAGAGAAACAGAGACTGATTTAAAAAAAAAATTATACCAGACCAGAAAAATTCACTTAAGGAAGTGTCATTGGTAGAATATTTATAGATGGGTAAGAAGCACAGAGTAATGTGAGTGGCAATGTCCAGGACTCCTTATTACAGATAATATGACAGACAGTCCAATCTCCATGGAGAATTTGGGGAGTTTAGAAGACCTGGGTTCAAGGAACATAGAAAATGTTATAGAAGTAATGATGAAACAATCAATTCTCTAAAAGGTATGCTGTGTCCAAATCTAGATATGTAGCAACAACTAAGAGCAATGATTATTTGAAATAGAAATAAGGTGTTAGAGACATAATGAGGCAATGCTTCTTGTACGTCTAGGAGTCTTCAGAGGAATGACTCAGAGTGATCAAGTTATCATCATTCAGACCTTAAAGACACTTGCTCATGGATACAAGAAGTGTTATTGGATATAATAAGTGTACAATCTTGATTCTAACCAAGTTGAGTTCTCTGGGAATAATCTGTGGTTCAGACCTGAAGTATTTACACCCAGAAGGTGTTGAGTCTAAAGAAAGAGTCACAAGACAGAGAACATCTCTTCCTAACCTCCACTTCCCTAACATAATTATGTATATCATAAGACTTCAGGAAAGGAGGAAGATTTGCTGTCTGTGGCACAGATGGGAGATGTTCTTACTTGTTAAACACTTTTAACTAGCAAGCATAGCTGAGTGGAGATTTCAAAATGGACATCTAGCTTAAACTATCCAGATAGAACTAGACCAAATTTCTAATAAATATAACAAGGTTATTAATGATGAATGAGTAAGGCATTCTCAACAGTCTTAAGCACCATGGTGACAATTTTGGAAGCCCTAAACAGAGCTTACAACTGTTATTTAACAATTCTTCAGGGACTTGGCATCAAATTAACAATACGCTTGTTTTCACAATGTTGAAACCAATGCTTTTAAAAACATAATAAACATTTTATGTTGGAATAATTTTGATTTTAAAAATGTAGCAGAATTAGCACAGAGTCTCCATGTACCTTTCATTCACTTTCTCCTAATGCTAATTTTTTAGAACCACCTACACTCATCAAAACTAAGAAATCAAAATTGGTAAATTACTATTGCTAAACTCTAAGCTGTATTTGACTGTTAATAGTTTGTTCTTTTTGTTTTTTTGTTTGTTTTCAATTTATGTCCTTTTTCTGTTCCAAGATCCAATCCAGGGTCTTTAACCCTGTAAGACCATTGCATTTAGAAGCTGTCAAGTTGCAATCTCATCTTTTCCCTCTAGAAATCTTAACTATAGCAGGCAACTTATTTCTCCATTTTGTAAGATGTAGTTTACAACAGTTTCCATGTGTCACCAAAATTTCTGTTAGACAAGAGATAAATTCAGTATGTTAATGGGTTTTGTCTGAAGCTTTCCAAATAATTTGTCTCCTACTGAACTATTTCGATACTGAGAAGATAGAATAATGTTGTCAAGAAATACAATATAGGTCAACATTATGATGGTAATATAGATTTAGAAAATTTTATTTCTGGATTTAAACTATGGTGTCTCACCTTTTGATATTCTTCCTAAAGCAACTCTTGGTAAAAATTAATAAATTTTCAGATTAGGGTCAGTAGAAAAAACATCATGACTACTTTTTTTTTAGTTATTGTTATGGGATGCATAATAATTTTTTATAAGTAATTGATATTTTAAACAAATCTAATCAGTCATGCCATTCTCAATTAGATTCAAGTTTCTCAAAGAGTACTCCTTTAAAACTTTCCACTAAAGAACTCCTAATGGGAGAGAATCCAACTCAGGCCATTGAAATCTGAGAGCTTATTGTGGAGTCTGGAAAAAAATAAGTCTTTGAAATCTTCAGTTTCAACTTAAAAAATTATGTTTTATATTCTACTCCATGGTATACTCACAGTTTTTCATATAGAATTAATGTTTTAAAGTCTTTACTAACCAGGCAAGACTGATGTGCCCTGTTTCTCCTGTGCCTTCATACTCTTCCCTCCGTTCACACTGGTGATCTTCACAGGGATGGATCTGACAACCAGAGGACTTCTGACATTATATCCATGTTAGTCAAGGTGCTCCTTAGTGTTGCCCAACTAACCTCTTCAACCAAATATTTTTCCACAAATACTGTGATGTCCATGAAGAGTAAAGAAGAAAAAAATTGTCTGTCAGGCTCAAGCCAGCCCTTAAGTCCTCATGATTCTGAACTGCTAAATACAAGGTTCCTTCTGCCTGCAATCTCCTTCCCCTTTGTTCACTTAACCACTTCCCACATGTGGTGGAGAGGTCAGTGACACAGGAGTCAGGGACACTGGCCCTCTAGATTCATTCTAGGCCAACATCTTGGAGACTCTTTATCATAGGGTCCTGGTATTTCTAGTACTATCCCTGCCATATGTTAGCTAAATGACTTTAAGCAAAAATCTTGCTACACCTTAGTTCCCAATGTCATACAATTGAGATTTATAATGGTAGCTTTCTCTCAGATTTATTATGAAAATTAAATAGGGATGCATGAAAACCAGGTAGCTAATCCAATGACCAATTATAAGAACTCAGCTATTTTTATGACTCAATTCAAATACCATTTCTTCTTCTTTTTTTTTTTAATCAGGAATTGAACCCAGTCAATTATGTGGTAGAAACATGTGATTAACCACATCCCCAGTCTTTATTATTATTATTTCTTTAAACAGGATCTCGCTAAACTGCTGAGGCTAGCTTTGAACTCTTGATCCTCCTGCCTCAACTTCAAGAGCTGCTGGGATTACAGGCATGCACCACCATGCCCAGAGCCATCTCCTCTGTAATTTTCTTCTTTGGATTCCTTTCTGTTTCTTATTATTTAAAATTTATTTATTTATTTTTTAAAGTAATGTCATGAGAAAATCACCATTTGCTTCTAAGTAATCAAAGAGTATTAAACAATGGGAACGTCCTGGATGTGTTAACCATAATAGTGGGATATTTTCTTTAGGTACCTCTGTAGGTTTTAAAGTTTCAAAAACACATATGAACTAATTTTATAACCTAGCAACTCACATTCAACTTAAAAAATCAATATGATACATGTACAAACTCCTCTTTCCTGTCACTCTTGTCACTGATCCCCAAGGGTATCATTTTCAAATAATTTATTGTTTCTTTCACTATATACGTCATGTTTCTGAATAACACATGTCTCAATTTTTTGCACTTTGCATATGTCTATCATCTCTCTACTATGGAAGATAATGGCTTCTCTCTTGCACTACCATCCAATTTCACAATATTTTTCTCCAGCCCCCCAATAGAATTATGTTACAGCATATTAATTAAATCATCATTGTTTGTTATAACTATAAGTAGTTCATAATGGACTTGTAGTTTATTATGAGTATTTCCTACAAATTTTATTCCCTGGAGTTAACAACTCTCTTATGATTTGTTTAGAGATTGTATTCCTATTACTGCTTTTCCCCAAACTCTTCTGTAAAAGAGTCAATTATATATCTAATTTTTTACTGGAGATATACTTCCACCTCTCTTGTACCCAGTAAAGTTGTAGTATACAAACTCAACATGCAAAGATCCAGCATTTTTATTCACCAATAACCAGAGATTTCTGAGAAAGAAATCATGTAAGGAATCTTATTCACCATAACTACAAAAAAATGCCTAGAAATAAATTTAACCTAGGAAGTAAAAGATCTCTACACTCTTTCACAGCCAAAGAAGCAGTCAGCAGAGTGAAGATACACCCTATAGGATGGGGAAAAAAATTGTAAGATATTTGTCTGTCAAAAGATTAAGGACCTTTAAGAAAAATCAACAAGATCCAAATAATCCAATTAAAAATGAACAGACTAAGGATAGACTTCTTTTGAAAAGAAGAAATTCAAATTACCAGCAAGTTTATGAAGCAATACTCAACTTTATCAATCATCAGGGAAATTCAAAGCATAACTATCATCTAATCATGTCCCTGAATTAGAATGGCTATCATCAAAAAGACCAAAAAAAAAAAAATGAGGACAAAGATATGGAGAAAAGGGAATTTTCACACACTGTTGGTGGGAATATGAATTAGTATAGTACTATGGAACACAATGTGGAAGTTCTTCATAAATTAAAAATAGATGTATCATATAATCCAGCCATCCCACTACTGAGTATGTATCTAAAAGAAATGAAAACAGCATACCAAAGAGATACCTTGCACACCTATGATTAAGATATTGAATTAACCTAAATGCCCATCAACAGATGGATGGATAAAAAATGTGGTATATATAAACAATGGAATATTATTCAGTTATAAAAAGCATTATCTCCTGTTGTTTACAGCACAATGCATAGAATGGGAGGACAAATACTGTGTGTTTTCCTTCATATGTGAATGCTTACCAAAAAACAAAGTTGATCAGAATGTAGAATAGTGATTACTACAGGATGGGAAGGGTCAGGTGGGGAGATAATGAGAGGTTGGATAACAGGTACTAAAACAGAAGTAATAACTTCTAATGTTCTGTAGAACAGTGGGGAGACTATAATTCACAATAATCTATTTTATGTTTTATGAGCAACTTGAAGAGAGGATTTTTTTTAAATTTTATAAATTTATTGTTGAACTATATTTTTTTATTGGTTGTTCAAAACATTACAAAGCTCATGACATATCATCTTCCATACATTTGATTCAAGTGGGTTATGAACTCCCATTTTTGAAGAGAGGATTTTAAAATGGCTCTGCATACAAAATATGGTAAAGAGATAGAAATATTAACTATACTGATTTGATCAGTACATATTGCATACACATATTAAAACATCACACTGTACCCCATAAATATGTACAATTAATGGGTTACATATTTTGGTAATTTTTATTATAAAAAAAATTTGAGCTCGGTGTGGTGGTATGCATCTGCAATCTCAGCAGCTCAGGAGGTTGAGGCAGGAGGATCAAAAGTTCAAATCCAGCTTCATCAAATTAGGCACTTAGCTATTCAGTGAGACCATGTCTCTAAATAAAATATTTTAAAAGGCGAGGGATATGGCTCAATGGTTATACACCCCTCAGTTCAATCTTCAGAACAAAAAACAAAATTGAGAATTTTAAAAAATGTTTAAGATAATAATATTAACTTCTTAACTATTTTGATTTGATCATTGTACACTGCATATACTTATCAAATTATTACAATATGTCCCACAAATTTGTACAATTAAAATAATTTAAATATTGTTTTAGCCCTTTTAGTTCTGTTTTATTTCCAAGTAAACAGCATTTTTTAAAACACAACTAAAATCTTACTTTAAAAAGCTGCCAGAATTTTAATTAGGCTTATATTTAATCTATAAATGAATTTTGGGAGGATTATTGTTTTAATATTATTGTGTCTTTTAATCAATAAATCCATATTTCTCTATGTTATTTAGATTTTTCAAAAATTTAACTTACCAATATTTTCTGGTTGTCAGTATGCAGGCCTCACACATATTTTTAAATCTTTCACATTATTTTAAGACAATTCTTTACATTTTTTTCTAGCAGTGTCCTATACAGGTCATTGAATCAAGTCTGTTAACTGTGAGCTTCAAATCTATATATTGACTGTTTTGTCCTCTCTGATTAAGGAGTTGACTGTTTTTCCATGTAAATGTTATCAAGTTTTGCATCAAATATTTTGGGGTTAGTATGTTAGTTAACAAAAATTGAAAATTTTTTATTATTATAAAGAAATTCTCTAACTTGGGTAATACTCTTTTGTAATAATGTCTTTTTGTCTACTATTACCATAATTGCTCTACATTTTCTTTCTATTTTTTTATTTTTTCAGTTTTCTCTTTCCTTAATTTCAAGGTGTCATTTAAAAAGAAAAATTGGTAGGCAGCTCCTGTTGATTCCTAACTTCTTACATTCTCACACTTATGTAATCTCTTTTTGAATTTGGACTGGATTCACCGACTAATTTCTAGTGAAGAGATTGTGGCAGAAGTAGTTAGGTTACAAAAACAACTGGCTCATCTCTGGGGTCTTCTTTCTTGCTCTATTTTGGATTACCTGCTTGTGGAGAAGACTGCTGTGTGTGATAAAACAGCTCTGTTAGAGGGTCACACAATGAACTGGAAGATCTTCTGAGACCTTTCAAAAGCCACATGAGTTGGAAGGCTATTCATTCCTAGTGGAGACTTGAGTCAAATGCGGTGCTGTCAACAATAATTTTGATGATATTGGCCCAGTGCTAATCCATTCCCAGCTTCTTGACCCAAATAAACTGTTAAGTAATAAACATTTGCTATTTTAAGCCACTAAGTTTGGGGGGGCAGCTTTTATATACCCCTTAATTACTAATACATGCATATATTTAGATTTTTTAAATCCAGCATGACAGTCTTTCACTTTGAACTGCAATATTTTGTCCAATTCTAGAGGGAAACTTTTAGTTTATTTTGGATTAATTTAGGCTTTTTGTGCTTTTTTGTATTTCTCCCTTGATTTTATTGTTTTTCTTATTATTTTTCCCTTTTTCTGGGTTGCATTGGCATTTTTTTAAAATTTAGTCCCCTTACTAATTTGAATTTATACATTTTATTTCTATTTTTTGTTTGCAATGCCTAAGTAATTAAAAATATTCATACTTCTCTATGTTTAAAATTAATTAAGTTCTTTCTTCACTTCCTAAGCAATAGAAGATACAGAACATACCTTAACGCCAGTTACAAATTTTCCCAAATTATGTGCTATAATTATTTTGAATTTCACTTTGTTTTTTAATTCCCAATAATTTATTATTCTTTATAGTCAGTTCTTAGATTTAGTCAAACCTTTACTACTCTCTTTTCTGTAATTATTTGTTGCAATTACATCTTTGAGGAATTTCCTTCTGCCTTATACATACCCTTGAGTTTTTATTTGTTTGTTGCACACAGCTATTGCTGCTAAACCCTTTAAGTTTATTTATTTATTTATTTTTTAATGAAAAAGTCCTTGTTTCACTCCTGATTTTCAGAGATACTTACAAGAAATATAGAATACCAGGTTAATAGTAATTTTTTTTCTCCGTATGTTTAGTATGTCATTTTTACTTGTTTTGCTTCTAAGAAATCAGCTAGTCTGCGTGACTCCTTTGAAAGTATTCTATCATTTCTGCATGCCTGTTTTTAAGATGTTCTTTTACTTCATTTACCTATGATTTTATTATAATATGCCTAAGCACCTTTTACCAATGATTTTATTATAATATGCCTAAGCACCTTTTACCTATGATTTTATTATAATATGCCTAAGCATCTTTTGTTTATGACTTATCAAATTTCTTAAAAAGTGGATTGGTTTTTTATTTGTAGTGGAAAATTCTCAGCCAAAGTCATTCCAGTATTGCTTCTGGTCCTTCCATTGTCTCCCTTTCCTAATGCTTCTCTCCTTCCATTTTTCTCTCCTAGGAACTCAAATGATTTTATTACCCCAATATCTATGTCTCTTTGCTTCTTTTTTATAAATTTCACCTCATCTCTTTGGGCTAGTTCCAGATGATTTCTTTAGACTCATATTCTACTTTACTAATTTTCTATTCTTCCCTCTCTAATTGTTGCAACACCCACCAATGCTATTTAAACTATTTTCAATCTGTTAATTGATTCTAGTGGCTTGTGCACTCTGTACATTTCAGCCTTGCCCTTTATATCATTTTATAAATTGTATCTGATTACTTATTATCTGATAACGTTATAAGATTGTTTCTACTATTTTTTTTATTGATTTTTATTTATTATACCTTAGCTTCGTTGTGAGTTTATTTTCTTATGCTGATTTTTTCTTAGAGTTTTATTTATCAGAATTATTTGAGGCCTATAAAAAAGGTGAATGTACAGAGGGGATTTGTCTTTGTTTTTATCGAGTACTGTCAATACTGAACCATGTTAACTTAAGTATGTGGCTGGGTTTTATGTTTGTTTGTTTATTTTGTTTTGTTTTTGCTTGTGCTGTAAACAAGAGGATGAGTTCATGAATTGGGGACCTGGATAAGGACTACATTATGCTTCTCAATTCCTGTGCTGTCATTTTTCTCTTAGAGTTCATTTTATTATTATTGCTAGACATTTGATCATTCCTTACACTAAGAAATTTTAACTGGTTTTCATCTTGATTCCAATCATCCTAATATTTAATAGATCCTGATATTCTTAAGGCCCTAGTTTGGGCAGAGAGAAAGCTCCTTAGCTTTGTATAGGCATTAAATTTTTCTCTTTGTCTTTTTGACTATGTGAGTCCATGAAAACCTGTATGCAGTTTGACAGTTGTCCTAAGAGTGAATGCCAGCTACAGAGCTCTGCTTAGTTCTCTAGCTCTTTGAATTGTCCATCTTTATTGGTGCCTGACCTGAGAATTTCTTATGTTCCTGCAGGCTTATTAATTCGTCAGATTTATTTTCAATATCTTACCCAGATTTTCAGGGAGGTTCAGCAGGGGGTGTTGTTCCAGGAAATTGGCCTTTGGTATGATCAACCAATAAAAGCAGTCCCACTGCTGCCCATAACGTAGTTTCTGTCAATTATAATACATTAAACATATTTATCTCTATTTCTTTCTCCCCTACTATGCCTCAAAGCTTCTGAAAGACAGATTGCTTTTTGTTTCAGTGCCTGGCTTATAATAGGGACTCCATGAGTATATATAATAAGTAAATATTAGTAATATTAATATACTAAAATCATATTTTTATGTTCTTTATTGATTATTTTGGGAAAAAAACTGCTATACTTACAATAGGGACAAAATAAAAAATCCCGATTAAAATTTTGATTAATTGATGATTAAAAGTTCAGGCTCTTTGGAGTGTTTGTGCTCCTTTTCTATGATGTGACCCACATGGGAAATTTATTATTAATGCAATAATTAAATTAAATGTATTACCTTATTAAGATCCTTAACATATACAAACCAGTTGCCACCTCAGCAAAAGAACAAAAGAAAAAAATTCAAATTTTGTTATATAACATGGACTTTTCATTTTCTTATTTTTTGGTGGCCTGTTGCTATGGAAATCTCCCCATACTATCTGCAGACATGAATCACACACTTGGTAGCACTACAGCTGCAGTGCACCATATGGAAAATTTACTGCAGCCAAAAGAGGCATGGAAAACCCACAGATGGATTCAGCATTTCTAAGGTTGAGGCAACTTCACTAGGCTACCCTGCCTGATTTTCATCAATACTAAAATTCAAAAAGACATATGTCCTGAATGCTGAGTACACAGGGGCTAAGTTGGCTTTGAAATGGGTAGACAAAGGGGCTGCATGAATGCAGCACCCCCGCCCCAGGATTCCTCAAACTTGAATTGGCAAACATAGTCTCCTCCCATCTGAATTGTCTGGTCACTGTCTCAGTCAACTTCATCATTATTGCTACAGAATGCTACTAGTTCACAGGTCTTCTTTCTTCCTTTACCTCTTGGAAAATGTCTCAATGTTTATTTCATAATAATTATGTAACATATGACCATGGGATGGATGAATGCAGCACAGTAAACTATGAGTTGGGAGATTGATTTTTTTTCCTTTTCATTACTTTTATTATATATTTAAACTAGTAGGATGAAGCAAGTAAGCATTTAATGTGGCAAGGAGCCAAGAGTTTTAGAGATTAACATTTAGAAATACAAAATTTAAAGAGTTAAGTAGAAACCCTATCATTTTTCTCTCATTAAAAAAATAAACTTTATATTGTAGAAAATTTCAAACTTAGAAAGTACAGAGCCTCATGTATCCATTATCCTGCTCCAATGATGAACAGCTTATTGGCCAATCTTGTTTTACCTATATTCTAACTGCTCATCCCTTGCCTCATTTTGAGGCAAATTTCAGATATCAATAACACATGCATAAACATTTCAGTATTTATCTCCAAACAGTAAGGACTCTTTTTGGTAAAATAACTGTAATAGAACAATCACACATTAAAACATAATTTCTTGTTATCTGGTAACTGTCATATTGTTTAATAACTATTACTAAGAACTAAAAATCTGCAATTGTTACTCTAAACTGGAAATAATGATGTAAACTCAAAGTTTCTTTTTTTGTTTAGTTTTTATTAAAGCAAATTTTAATTTTAGAATATTTTTAGATTTGCATATAATTTGCAAAGAGATTTAGAGAGTTCCAGTATACCCCTCAGCCAAATTCCCTAGGTTTACACCTTAGGTGGCCACTCTCACAATAGGGTTAAACTCTGACTTGAAGTCCTCTCTTGGCTAAGGGGGTCCATGATTTTCTAGGCACCAACAATCATTGGTGTCTAACAATTCAATTCAACTTTCATTTTTTTTAGTTTTTTTATTTGTTCTTTTTAGATATACATGTGAGTAGAGTGTATTTTTTACCTATTTTGCATACATGGACTATAACTCATTCTAATTAGCATCCCATTCTTGTGGCTGTACATGATGTAGACTTTTACTAGTTGTGTATTCATATATGAACATAGAAAGTTATGTCCAATTCATTCTATTGTCTTTCCTATTCATAATCTCCTTCCCTTCCCTTCATTCCCCTTTGTCCAATCCAATGAATTTCTATTCTTCCCTCCCTTCTTCTTATTTTGTGTTAGCATCAACATATCAGAGAGAACATTTGGTCTTTGATGTTTGGGAATTGGTTTATTCCACTTAGCATGATAGTCTCCAGATCCATCCGTTTGCCAGCAAATTCAATAATTTCATTCTTTTTTGTGGCTAATATCCCATTATGTATATATACCACATTTTCTTTATCCATGCACTTGTTGAAGGGTATGTAGGTTTATTCTATAGCTTTGCTATTATAAATTGAGCTTTTATGAACATCGGTATGGCTACTTCACTGTAGTATGCTGATTTTAAGTCTTTTGCATATATGCTGAGGAGTGGGATTACTGAGTCAAAGCGTGGTTACATTCTGAGGAATGAAGGCACCAACAATCATTGGTGTCTAACAATTTTTCTGAGGAATCTCCATACTGCAGTCTCACCAGCAATGTATGAATGAACCTTTTTTCCCCACATGCCACCGACATTTCTTGTTCCTTGTATTCTTGATAAATTGCCATTCTGACTGGAGTGAGATGGGCTCTCAGTGTAGTTGTGAGGTTAATTCTTAAAGTGTTTGGGGTTACAGTTGGTATGAACAGATCATGGCAACAATTTGGTGATTATTCATATGTATTAGACCTTTAGCAAAGATTTTTACATTCATTGTTTGATTTTATTTTCTAACATTCCTTCAAAGATAGGTGTGCTTATCTTCATTTGACCTATAATGACAATAAAATTAAAAGATTCTAATATGTCTGACATTAGTAGTTAGTAAATACATCGTGTTTGGGTTACACTGCAATTCATTTGACCTGAAATCTTGTTCTCTTGCTACTATGTAACTGTTTCTCTTTAAAACAGGTATAAATGGAGACATTTTTCTGTGGTGGGCCCCCTGCTTGCTGATACTGAGCTGTATGCCTAGCCTAAGACAGGTGTTCATAGATTCAGGGTCAACAATGTACTCTGAAATAAGGCTCCAGATCAAAATATCAACCTTTACTACCCCTGTGACTTCAAGATATTTACTTAGCCACTCCTCTATTCAGTTTTCTCATCTCTAAAATGCAGGGGATAAAAGTGCTTGCCTAGGAGGATGCTAGAGGGAAATAAGTGACTTTCTTCTGAAGCCAAGCAAAGGCTAAGTAAATCTCACCAGTGTTAAGTACTATCATGTGTTCATTCACTTATTTTTAAATATGGCATATTAATTTTAGATATATAAGAATTATGCATATTTTACTAGAATAGTAAATGTTCATTAGGTCAGTCATTTTAAAATTGTGGTTTCCAGATCAACAGCAGCATCACCAACTAGAAATTTGTTAGAAACACAAATTATCAAGCCTTATCTTTTATAAAAACACCAGGTAATTCTCTTGCACACCAAAGTTTTAGAAACAGTCTTGAAGAAAAAAAAAAAAAAGTCTCCTGGTTTTATCAAAGGCCAGCTTTGCCCAAAGGGTGCTTTTAGAACCAATCTTAGGATGTTGTGATTTTTTTCTAAAATCAATTCTCATAGCTTCAAATGGATGTTGCAATCACTTTGTTCCTTTGAGCCCATCTAATCACTAAGATTCCTGATTAATAGTTAATCATTTTGTCTTTGCTGCATTTGAGATGATCAATTATTTTATAATGATTTCCTCTTGTGCGGAATGAGATGTAGCACTGTGATTATCACAGCTGTTATAAAACACTGTAGGAATTTCTTCAGAGTTGAAGCACACAGAGCATCTAAGCTGCTCCCCAAAGAAGGCCAGTCTCTACTTCTTTTTTAAAATAATATTGGATTGCATTTTTCTGTCTGGGGAATATTTGAATACACTTTTAAAGAATTTCTTTACCCTAAGTTTCCATTGTTTATTAAGGTGTAGAAGCAGAAATTGACATCGTGGCAAACATTAGATTAAAGCTGTTTCCATTTGAGCTTCAGTAAATGAACACCATGCTCAAAAGCTAAAATTAAACTGAAATACCTATTACACAGTAGTATGAGAATAAGTTTTAAGGTGACATAGAATTGTGGTGAAACCCGAACTTTACAACATATTGACTACCATGATCTACTAGTGTCAGACATGTCAGTATCCTCAAAAGAAATGAAGTAAAAATCATTTTGTCAATATTTAATAAATAAATGAGATTGCTTAAAAAACTTAAACATTTTAACTTGCTTTAATGTTTTACAGCCATGTTAACATCCCTGAGTCTCTTCCTTTAAACCATAAAGCTTAGTAGTTGCTTCATTTGATTCCTTCTAACTTTAAAAATCAGAAAGATGCAGTGAATACATTGAAAATGACTGGAGGGCCTGGGGTTGTGGCTCAGAGGTAGAGCACTCACCTAGCACGTGCGAAGCCCTGGGTTCGATCCTCAGCACCATGTAAAAATAAATAAAATAAAGGTATTTTGTCCAACTACAACTAAAAAATAAATATTTTTAAAAAAGAAAACAAAAGATTGTTTTCATTGGGAAATAGAATATATAAGGCTTTCAGGAGTCTTTCTGGAGTGGACTCACTTAACTAGGTAAAAATTTTAAGTAAGTTCTTTAATATTTCCATAAAAGCTATCATTTTGTAGGGGCTGAGAGAGGTAGGTCAGTAGTAGAGCACATACATGCTCCTTGAGTTCTAGCATACACAAACATGCACACACATGCGCGCACGCGCACACACACACACACACACACACACCACCAACACCACCAGCAGCTTGCAGACTTCCTAATCATTCCTGGAACTGCTGCAGCTAGTAGTCATGCAAAAAGCTCTTGATTGAAGCCACAGGAAAACCTAATTAGGTTGAAGGTGTTTATCTGTCTACCCATCTGACCCTAGTATCTTCTTCTGGTTTATAGATATATTAATACTGCTTAACTTATAAAGTTTATGTAAGGATTGTGTAAGGTTATAAATGACAATAAATCTAATGCTTCACATGCATGCTATTAATATAGTGATTTACAAGTTTTGCCACATATTAGAACCACCTGGAAGGGGTACTTATGACAAATATAGATATTCTTAACTCTTATCCCAGGGACAAGGTACATTCTCAAATCTGTTTTTAGCAAGCTCCCCATTTATTTAGAATACCACACATCCTATCTGTTATTCAGGGTTCTCCAGAAAGACAGAATCTAAAGGATCTCTCTCTCCCTTTCTCGTGTGTGTGTGTGTGTGTGTGTGTGTGTGTGTGTGTGTTGATGTGGAACACATAAGCACGTGTATGTGTAGATCTCCATTTTCTGGGTTACAGCTCTATTTCTGACTTTTCTCCCCTGTTTTCCCTCTATTGGTTACCTGCCTTCTGTAAAGGGAGGAAGAGTGGTCTTAGCTTTGAACATGCCAACTGGATTTCACCCTGGAACTGGCACAGTACTCCTTCAACATGTTATGTTACCTTAATTTTCAAGTGGAATATGTGCATAGTTTGGAAATCTTCTTCCTCTTTATCTCCTATCAAAATATAGCACTTGATATAAATTCCTGTGACATTTTTCAGATGGTTATTTCCACTGTTCTTGTCAAACTGAAAAATATGAAATATTTTCTACATTCTCTGAGAATGAAGGTACTGCACAGAGACATAATTCATTTTATTCCCTCTACCTCCTCACTGCTATGTGCTATTTATTTGAGGTGGGAAAAATAATATTTGGCTATATGTTGTAAGAAGCTTAAGATCTTTTTGATGAAAAATGGAATTTCTTGTTATAAAATGAATTTGAAATTGCTCATATTCATAGAATTTATTTGGAATGTTGCATTCAACTTGTCCTCATTCATGGTAAAAAAAAAAACGTGGGGGTGGGGTCAATGTTAGAGTTCCCATCTTTGGGGGACTATTAGAATCCATGAATAGCAATATTTCCCACTTTGTACAGGACTAATCCACTGCTGACATAATTTATTCACAGTGGAAAAACAAGAATTGTTTCCAGGCAACATGAAATTACTGACAGGAGGATTCAGTCTTTAGCATTTTGCACAAAAGGCAAAGAGTCCATTCTGTTGATCAAGAAGATGCATTCTGGAAGATGCATGATGAAAAGCCTGGGACCTCCGAAGCCCAACAAGCTGTTTAAAATAAGCCCAGCAAACAGCCTGCCCCTGCAGTCAGTGCTGTGCTTTTCTTGCCTGGGAAAACTCCATACAAAGTCCCAATTACTAACAAATCCCAAACGATCCTTTGTATTAGTCTGAATGTGAAGCAGAGGTGTATATAGAGTATTGCCCCAACAAAAATAAATGTCTTCTTCACATTTCTTTCCATTACCTATATTTTCACATCCTTGTAGAGCTTATTAAGAGAGAGAAATTGGGCTTAGCCCAGTGTTCAGTGGGGTTTTGGAATTGATTTAATCATCAGCAATGGAGGGGGAGGGGGAGGTTGGAAAGGACATATCAGAAACTCCACTATAAAGATGACAGGGAGGTTTCTGTATTTAGAATAATAAGGGGGATGGAGACTTTTTTTTTCTTTTTAATTTGGATGACACTGATCAGGTCAAACCTCTTCATTTTACAAATGAGAAGATGAAGTTGCTTGCTCAAGTTCAGTGGTGATAAAGTTGAGATCATAACTTCTAAATGCTAAGTTCTCCTCTTCATTATGAAGAGAATTTCAAACAATTTGAAATTCTCTAACAATCTCCAAGCTCATAATATGATCTCTAACAAAGAACTCTTGACCCAGTTTGCTATGAATTTCTACAAGGGTACAAAATATATTCATTCTGTAAGTGAAATAAGTTCCAGGAACTCAGATGGCTCATTGTAATTTGGTATCTGAGGAAGCTACTCTTTGAAATTGTACACATTTCAATTTTCCCCCAAATTCTGTCTATTCTCACACATGAAAGAACAAATTTCTTACATCTTTATGACTCTTAAGTACTTAGGTATAAAATTAAAGTAATATTTATTTAGAGAATGTGTTAAGATTCTTTAAGTAAATAGATAAATATGATTCTGATGCCTTTTCTTTTCCCCTGAAATTTAAAAAGCAATGAAAATGATAAAATAAAGGCTTGACTAAGGCAGCCAAAACAAGAAAATGACTATACTTAAAAACAGAGAATAGAAAAAACATTTTTCATACTGGCAGTGAAGCCAGAAGCCCCTAAAAGATTCAATAGCAAAGTGGGAAATGAAGTAGGCATTCAAAAATGAGGGCTTCACGTGGTAAAGAAATAATATGTATTTCTTGAAATGGCGTTCTTGAAAATAGAAAGGATGGAAGAACATGTGAGAAGAGATAAAATGTTTAAGTATATCATGTTCATAAATTTGGTCTTTTTTCTCTAATCCATGCTATACTTTTGAAATTTTTAAGCAGGTAGGTATATGACTCTATTTACATTTCTTTTCTCTCTCCTTCCCACCCCTCTAGGGGGGATTAAACCCAGGGCCAGGCACATGCTAAGCATGTACTTTACTACTGAGCTATATCCCTTGTTCTTTTTTAAATTTTATTTTGAGACAGTGTCTGGCTAAGCTGCCCAGGCTTGCCTGGAATTTACAATCCTACCTTGGAGTCCTGAGGCATTGGGATTACAGGTATGCACCACTGCACGCAGCTCCTATTTACATTGCTGAAAGAAAGATTAGTGAATAGACTTTACTTATCATCTCCATATGTGCTAATAGAACTTTGCCCTTACCACAGTGAATAGAATAGAATCTTTGGTTTTATAGAATTATTCACACACACAAAAAAATCATGACTGCTGAGACCATATTTTCTTCAGTTTTCTGATTGCTAACTACTTAAAATATAAAGTCTATTTTCTTTTTCTTTTTTTTTTTTGGCTACAGGACACCATTTACATAACATTTTGAGTAATACAAAATAATAGGGATTATTGTTGTACACAACATGAATAAATCTCAAAATAGCTATGATGAGTACAAAAAGTCAAAGATAAGTGCATACTGTATGATTTCATAAATAAAAATTCTAGAAAATGAAAGCTAATTTATAGTAGCAGAAAAGACAGCAGTGAGTTCCTTGGGATATTTCAACTTATAATAGAAATAAAACAGAAAAGTCTATTTTCAACTTTTCCTCTATATCTATATGATAATGGAAAAATCTCAATTTTTCAGAAAATTTGAAGTATTGATGAAAAAAATTATTTTTTATGTGTTTGAAAACTGATAGAAGTTGGGAGAGAATTGAAAGATAAAGTTTAAAAGAGTAGCTTATTCAGATGGCAATTTCAATTAGCATCTGAGTTCATTTTATTATTTTCGAATACAAAAGAGATGTGGAAATTGGAGAAATCAAATATATTTCAGTTATAAAAGAAAAAAGAGCTTGAGAGAAAAAAAAAACTATCAACAGTATAATCAAAGTCATTTTTCTTTCTAAACTTTAAGTCTTCGAAATTGTTAAGTGGAAAACAAGGAAACTGAAGATAAAAAAAGATACAAATGCAAAACTAGTTTTAGAAATAAACTATTTACTATCTTGAAACTTTTGCTTTCCCCTAGAACTTTCACTGTAAGTTATTTTTTCTTCCTCGGATTATTCATTTTAAAACAAAAGTAGTGTCTTTGAACTTCTGAAAATGGAAGAGTTGCTCAGGATGACTTAAGGTTTTCTTTCTTTCCCATTTGAATGGGTGTCTTGATTTAGCCTAAGTCCAGTTTTACCCCCAAAACTTCCTCAGTTTGCACAAAGTGGTGGTAAGCAGGAGTCAGAGACCATGACTTACCCTTGTGTTGCTGGAAGCACAACTTGGCACAACCCCAGATTGCAACCCTGGCCCAGGATCAAGAAAATGCTTAGTGTCTATCACATCTGAAACTCTTTTTTACACCCAGGGCTGAGTGTGTAGATTCTTTTGCATTCTGAACGAAATAGTAGTGGTGCCATATTTTCTCAGAATTTCTTGGCAAAGCTTTTACATCCTTACTTACTCTGCATCCTTATATGTGGCTTTGGTGAATAACATATGACTGAGTTCTTCTTTAAATTAGATCATTTAGTTCATTTATATTAAATGAACTTACTTTTATATTTGAGTTTAAACCTATGACCTTATGTGCTGTCATGCCAATTTTCTATTCCTTTCTTTCTCTTGTTTTGTATTGAATTGATTGCTTTAGATAATTCCAATTTTTCCCCTATACCAGTATTGAGGCAGCATGCTTTGTCTATTATTTTCATGATGATCCTTTAACTTGCATCTTTAACTTATGAAAATATAATATAGATTGATATCTTTGTTTTCCTCCATGTCAAGAACATAGAACACTATGATTTACCATTCCCTTTGATCATATTATACATGTATATTATATACAATATGTATACGATGAATTTTACTTTGTTTTATATTTTAAGTTGATTGATAATATTGCATATATTTATCACACACTGTATGACATTTTAAAATGTATACAAAACATAGAATGGTTAAACAAAGTTAATTCATATAAAAATTACATCTCATTACCTTTAGTGATGAGACCTGTTAAAATCTATGCTTATAGCATTTTCCAAGAATACAATATATTGCTATTAAATATAATCACATGTTCTATAATAGGTCTCTTGAACTGATTGATTCTGTAGAAGTGAAATTTTATAAGCTTTGACCATCACCTCCCAATTCCTATCCCATCACATTCATGGCCCCTGGTAACTACAATTCTATGATACATCTATCAGCTCCACTTTTTTATATTCCATGTCTGAATAAAATTAAGTGGCATTTGCCTTTGTTCCTGACTTATTTCACATAATGCCCTTCACACATCCATGCTGTTGCAAATGGTGGGTTTCTTTCTTTTTCTAGCTGAATAATATTCCATTGTATCAAGTATCACACTTATTTATCATTGTTCTGTTAATGGATGGTTAGGTTACATTTCTTGGTTATTGTGAATAATGTTGCAGTAAACATGAGTGTGCTTACCATACTCTCTCTAGTACCATACTCTCTCTATTTCTTTAGTTATATTCCCAGTAGTTAGATTGATGGATTATGTGGTGATTCTATTCTTAATTTTATGAGGAAACTCCATACTGTTCATCACAATGGTTGTACTAATCTACATTCCTACCACAGTGTATAATGGTTGTACATATCTTTATTATTACTTATTTTTTTTATTGGATGTTCACAACATTACAAAGCTCTTGACAAATCATATTTCATACATTAGAATCAAGTGGGTTATGAACTCCCATTTTTACCCCAAATACAGATTGCAGAATCACATCGGTTACACATCACATTTTTACATACTGCCATATTAGTGACTGTTGTATTCTGCTACCTTTCCTATCCTCTACTATCCCCCCTCCCCTCTCCTCCCATCTTCTCTCTGTACCCCATCTACTGTAATTCATTTCCCTCCATGTTTGTTATCCCATTCCCCTCATAACCTCTTATATGTAATTTTGTATAACAATGAGGGTCTCCCTCCATTTCCATGTGATTTCCCTTTTTTCTCCCTTTCCCTCCCGCCTCATGTCTCTGTTTAATGTTAATCTTTCTTCCTGCTCTTCCTCCCTGTTCTGTTCTTAGTTGCTCTCATTATATCAAAGAAGACATTTGGTATTTGTTTTTTAGGGATTGGCTAGCTTCACTAAGCATAATCTGCTCTAGTGCCATCCACTTCCCTGCAAATTCCGTGATTTTGTCATTTTTTAGTGCTGCGTAATACTCCATGGTGTATAAATGCCACATTTTTTTTATCCATTCATCTATTGAAGGGCATCTGGGTTGATTCCACACTCTAGCAATTGTGAATTGTGCTGCTATGAACATCGATGTGGCAGTATCCCTGTAGTGTGCTCTTTTAAGGTTTTCAGGAAATAGTCCGAGAAGAGCAATAGCTGGGTCAAATGGTGGTTCCATTCCCAGCTTTCCCAGGAATCTCCATACTGCTTTCCAAATTGGCCGCACCCGTTTGCAGTCCCACCAGCAGTGTACAAGAGTACCCTTTTCCCCACATCCTCGCCAGCACTTGTTGTTGTTTGACTTCATCATGGCTGCCAATCTTACTGGGGTGAGGTGGTATCTTAGGGTGGTTTTGATTTGCATTTCCTTGACTGCTAGAGATAGTGAGCATTTTTTCATGTACTTGTTGATTGATTGTATGTCCTCCTCTGTGAAGTGTTTGTTCATGTCCTTGGCCCATTTGTTGATTGGGTTGTTTGTTTTCTTATTGTCTAATTTTTTGAGTTCTTTGTATACTCTGGATATTAGGGCTCTATCTGAAGTGTGAGGAGTAAAAATTTGTTCCCATGATGTAGGCTCCCTATTTACCTCTCTTATTGTTTCTCTTGCTGAGAAAAAACTTTTCAATTTAAGAAAGTCCCATTTCTTGATTCTTGTTATTAACTCTTGTGCTATGGGTGTCCTATTAAGGAATTTTGAGCCCATCCCCACAATCTGTAGATCAAAGCCAACTTTTTCTTCTATCAGACGGAGAGTCTCTGATTTGATATCTAGCTCCTTTATCCACTTTGAGTTGACTTTTGTGCATGGCGAGAGGAGGGGATTCAGTTTCATTTTGTTGCATATGGATTTCAAGTTTTCCCAACACCATTTGTTGAAGATGCTATCCTTTCTCCATTGCATGTTTTTAGCTCCTTTATCAAATATAAGATAGTTGTAGCTTTGTGGATTAGTCTCTGTGTCCTCTATTCTGTACCATTGGTCCACCTGCCTGTTCTGGTACCAGTACCATGCTGTTTTTATTACTATTGCTCTGTAATAAAGTTTGAAATCTGGTATCGCTATACCACCTGATTCACACTTTCTGCTTAGAATTGTTTTTGCTATTCTGGGTCTTTTATTTTTCCATATGAATTTCAGGATTGCTTTATCTATTTCTACAAGAAATGCCATTGGGATTTTGATTGGCATTGCATTGAACCTATAGAGAACTTTTGGTAATATCGCCATTTTGATGATGTTAGTTCTGCCTATCCATGAACAAGGTATATTTTTCCATCTTCTAAGATCCTCTTCTATTTCTTTCTTTAGGGTTCTGTAGTTTTCATTGTATAGGTCTTTCACCTCTTTTGTTAGGTTGATTCCTAAGTATTTTATTTTTTTTGAGGATATTGTGAATGGAGTGTTTTTCCTCATTTCCGTTTCAGAAGTTTTGTCGCTGATATACAGAAATGCCTTTGATTTATGTGTGTTGATTTTATATCCTGCCACTTTGCTGAATTCATTTATTAGTTCTAGTAGTTTCTTTGTAGACCCTTTTAGGACTTCTAGGTATAGAATCATGTCATCTGCAAATAGTGGTAATTTAAGTTCTTCTTTTCCTATTTTTATGCCTTTATTTTCTTTCGTCTGTCTAATTGCTCTGGCCAGTGTTTCGAGAACTATATTGAATAGAAGTGGTGATAGGGGGCATCCCTGTCTTGTTCCAGATTTTAGAGGGAATGCCTTCAATTTTTCTCCATTCAGAATGATGCTAGCCTGAGGCTTAGCATAGATAGCTTTTACAATGTCAAGGTAAGTTCCTGTTATCCCTAGTTTTTCTAATGTTTTGAACATAAAGGGATGCTGTACTTTGTCAAATGCTTTTTCTGCGTCTATCGAGATGATCATATGGTTCTTATCTTTAAGTCTATTGATGTGGTGAATAACATTTATTGATTTCCGTATATTGAACCATCCTTGCATCCCAGGGATGAATCCTACTTGATCATGGTGCACAATTTTTTTGATGTGCCTTTGTATCCGATTCGTCAGAATTTTATTGAGGATTTTTGCATCTAGGTTCATTAGAGATATTGGTCTGTAGTTTTCTTTCTTTGAGGTGTCTTTGTCTGGTTTCGGAATCAGGGTGATGTTGGCCTCATAGAATGAATTTGGAAGAGCTCCCTCTTTTTCTATTTCCTGAAATAACTTGAAAAGTATTGGTATTAATTCTTCTTTAAAGGTTTTGTAGAACTCTGTTGTATACCCATCCGGTCCTGGGCTTTTCTTGGTTGGAAGTCTTTTGATTGCTTCTTCTATTTCATCTATTGATATTGGTCTGTTTAAGTTGTGAGTTTCCTCCTGACTCAGTCTGGGCAAATCATATGACTTAAGGAATTTATCGATGTCTTCACTATCTTCTATTTTATTGGAGTATAGGTTTTCAAAATAATTTCTAATTGTCTTCTGTATTTCTGAAGCGTCTGTTGTAATATTGCCTTTTTCATCCCGTATGTTAGTAATTTGAGTTCTCTCTCTTCTTCTCTTAGTTAGTGTGGCTAGGGGTCTGTCAATCTTAATTTATTTTTTCAAAGAACCAAATTTTTGTTTTGTTAATTTTTTCAATAGTTTCTTTTGTTTCAATTTCAATGATTTCTGCTCTGATTTTAATTAATTCTTGCCTTCTGCTACATTTGCTGTTGTTTTGCTCTTCCTTTTCTAGGGCTTTGAGATGAAGTGTGAGCTCATTTATTTATTGGTTTTTCCTTTTTTTGAGGAATGACCTCCAGGCAATGAATTTCCCTCTTAAAGCTGCTTTCATTGTGTCCCATAGATTCCGTTATGTTGTGTCTGTATTTTCATTTATCTCTAAGAATTTTTTGATTTCCTCCTTTATGTCTTCTGTAACCCATTGATCATTCAGTAACGTATTGTTCATTGTCAATGTGATGTAGGATTTTTCCTTCCTTCTTTTATCATTGATTTCCAATTTTATTCCATTATGATCTGATAAAGTGCATGGTATTATCTCAACCCCTTTATATTTACTGAGGGTTGCCCTATGGCATAATATATGATCTATTTTTGAGAAGGTTCCATGTGCTGCTGAGAAAAAACTATATCCACTTGATGATGGTTGATATATTCTATATATGTCAGTTAAGTCTAGGTTATTGATTGTGATATTGAGGTCAATAGTTTCTTTATTCAACTTTTGTTTGGAGGATCTGTCCAATGGTGAGAGAGGTGTGTTGAAGTCACCCATGATTATTGTGTTGTGGTCTATTTGATTCTTGAGGAGAGTTTGTTTTATGAACGTCGCAGCGCCATTATTTGGTGCATAAATATTGATAATTGTTATGTCTTGTTGGTGAATGGTTCCTTTTAACAGTATATAATGTCCTTCCTTATCCCTTTTGATTAACTTAGTCTTGAAGTCGATTTTATTCGATATGAGAATGGCCACCCCTGCTTGCTTACGAGGACCGTGTGCGTGGTATATTTTTTCCCAACCTTTTACCTTGAGCCTGTGTATGTCTTTTCCAATCAGATGTGTCTCCTGGAGGCAGCATATTGTTGGATTTGTTTTTTTAATCCATGTTACCAGCCTATGTCGTTTTATTGGAGAGTTTAAGCCATTAACGTTTAGAGTTACTATTGATATATGGTTTGTACTTCCTGCCATGTTTGATTATTTATCTCTTTTTTTCCCCTAATTTAGTTTGTTTCTCCATGATTAGCTTTCCCCCATCCTCTGTCTTTACCGAGGCACTTCCCGCTGATGGTTTTGGTTATTGTTTTCCATTTCTTCCTCGTGTAGAGTTTTGCTCAAGACGCTTTGCAATGCTGGTTTTCTGGCTACAAATTCTTTTAGCTTTTGTTTATCATGAAAGATTTTTATTTCGTTGTCGTATCTGAAGCTTAATTTTGCTGGGTACAGAATTCTTGGTTGGCATCCATTGTCTTTCAGTGTTTGAAATACGTTGTTCCAGGATCTTCTCGCTTTCAGCGTCTGTGATGAAAAATCCGTTGTCAACCTTACTGGTTTACCCCTAAATGTAATCTGCCTCTTTTCTCTTGTAGCTTTTAATTTTTTTCTCTTTGTTCTGTATATTGGATAGCTTCATAACAATGTGTCTTAGCGTTGGTCTACTGTGATTTTGTGTGCTCGGTGTCCTGTATGCATCTACAATTTGTATATCTGTTTCCTTTTTTATTTCTGGAAAGTTTTCTCTAATTATTTCATTCAGCAGGTTACTCATTCCCTTGGCATGAATCTCTGTGCCTTCCTCTATCCTGATGACTCATAAGTTTGGTTTTTTTAAGTTATCCCAAATCTCCTGGATGTTTTTCTCATGATTTTTTACCAGCCTATCTGAGTTGGCTAGACTCTTTTCAAGATGATATATTTTGTCTTCATTATCTGACGTTCTGGCTTCTACTTGCTCCACTCTGTTAGTGATACTCTCGATTGAGTTTTTAATTTGGTTTATCGTTTCCTTCATTTCTAGAATTATTGTTTGATTTTTTTTATAATCTCTGTCTCCTGATAAAGATGCTTAACTTCTTCTTTTATCTGTTTATGTAATTCATTTTCAATGTGATCTTTAAGGTTCCTTTCCATCTGTCTAAGGTGTTCCTTGAGTTCTTTATATGGCCATTTTTCTGATGACTCCAGGTCCTCCTGAATATTTAGGCTGTCTTTCATTGTTTGTACTCCTTTTCTTCCTTGCTTTTTTATGCTCATGATACTTCTTGTTCTGTTTAACTGCTGAGTTACTGTTTACTCTTATAAATTTATTTGATGCTTGGGAGGAGAGGTATTAGAAGGGAAGGGAAGAAGTGACTAAAGAGAGTGAGTGTAGGCAGGTGGAATTCAAGAGAGGGGGAATAAGAAAATTGAAAAAAAATGAAAAGACAAAAGAAAAAAAGTGAAAAGAAAGAAAGAAAAAATGAAAAAAAAAATTTAAAACAAACAAAAAAAAATTATAATGATAATAAAAAAATGGAAATTGAAGTTTAAAAAATAATAGTAATAATAATAGAATAAAAATAATTTAAAAAAATTGAAACCATTAATACGAAAGTTAAAGAACAACAACAATATCAACTACAAAAAGTGAGAATAAAAAAAAATTAAAAATACTAATAATAATCATTAAAAAAAATAATAATAATAAATGCAGTCATAGAGCTCGATTAACTTCTCTTCCAGTAGGTGGAGCTATGCCCACTGGGCCAGGCTTCTCCTCTTGATAGGTGGGAACCAATCACTGTGCCTCAGCTCTTCTTCCCAGACTGTGCAGGTCTCCAGTCCTGAGTGCCTAGGTCCTTCTCTTGTGGTTCCTCAATCCAGGCCCCACTCACCTGTGACACTTACCACATTACTGGCTACACGCTGGGTCTGCTGCTCCTGGGAGCTCTGTTTTCATGGATGCCTGGGCACACCCTTTCTGTTTGCCTCCCTCGGACCCTAAGTTTGTAGGGCTTGGGGCTGAGGACCCCCAGCGAATTTGTTTGCCCTCAGGTAGCAACTCCCCTGGTAGCTGGTGCAAGGGACCTCTGTTGTCAGCCCTGGTGGGAGCGATAGTCGGGGGTTTTGCGCCGCTAGTCCCACGTCACTCCTGATTCCCTGGGTCTGGCTATGGTGCTCAGTTGGCTTTTACCTCTGTGAGATTAGGTGGGCCGACTAGTTATTTCAGTGGGATCGTTAGTGCTGAGTCACGAGAAGCAGGCGATCCGGGGCTTAAATGCAGCAGATTCGTGCTCAGTGTGTGTTTTCTGAGGGGCCCAAAGTGTATGTTCTAGCTCCACGTCAGCTCAGCATTGCCTAGTGATCCTGAGCAAATAGGCTTTAGATAATTTACAGCTCCCTATGCCTGCGCAGTTGAAGAGGTCAGAGACTTGATCTCTCCATGCCTGCCGCCATGTTAGACCTCCTCAATGATATTCCTGTTACCCATACAGTTTCTTGGCATAAGCAAGATCTTGGGGTTATACAAAGTGCTGCTTCTGTTTCCAGTCCAGTTTTCTAGAACTGAAACCTTGCTGCCGTCCCCTCCACCTCTCACCGCGCTCTTGGGCGCCGCGCTTGTCCACGACCTTAGCAGCGCTGCCGCGGCCTCCGCTGCTCCTCAGCCCGGTGCCTAGCTCCTGGGGCCCAAGCGGCTGCCGCCGCACCTCTCCAGCCCCCTCCTCCGGAGCACGGGTCCCCTCGCAGGGGGATGCCAAATGACCCCAGACCAGGCTCTTCCCCAAGGTGCAGCAGGGAACAAGTGACTGAGGCACTTGAGGCCGTGGTCCAGCCTTCGGAGGACAGGGCTCGGCACGCAGCCCAGTTCCAGTCTCTAGATGCGGCAGCTGGACCGTGTAGACAGGGCCATCAAGACAGCATGCAGAAAGCAAATGGCGGCTCCCGCGGAGTGGATTTTCAGCCCTGAAACCACAGCCCCGCCAACAATTCCAATCTACTAACTCTCCCTGTATAGACAATATTAAAAAAAAAAAAAAAATAAAGGGCGGGGTGTACTGAGCTTTCTTTGCCTCTGGTACTTACAATCCACTGCTGATTACCCATTCAGCTTCTCTGCCGGGAGCGAAGTGAGAGAGGAAGCAGATGGGCGCAAAGCGCCCGCGGCTCTGAGTAGGAAAGCGTCCGGGAGCCAAGCGTCTCTTTTTCAATCTCTTTGTTTATTCTGCTGCTTGGCCGGGTGGTCCAATACAGATTAATGGTGAAAGGAGCTCTAACAAGCTGCGCGAAGTCTCGATTAAAGCCGCTGCTCTGAGCACCAGGCTCAGCACTTCAGCAACCCCCGTACACAGCGGCCATCTCTCTCTGTCCCACTCTTATGGTTTGATGTGAGGTGTTCCCCGAAAGCTCATGTGTGAGACAATCTATTACTTATTTTTTTTTTAATATTTTTTTCTTTTTCTTTAGTTGTAGATGGACACAATATCTTTATTTATGTATTTTTATGTGGTGCTGAGGATCGATCCCAGTGCCTCACACATGCCAGGCAGGCACTCTACCACTGAGCTACAGCCCCAGCCCTACTATTACTTCTTAACTCTTATCTTTTTTGATAATAGCCATTCTAACAATTTCCTTTTTTTTTTTTTTTTTTGGCCTGGGGTTATGAGGAGACTGATGAAGATAATGCAAAACTGTCCTTCCTGTCTTCTTCAATGTTTTTCTTTCTTATTTCTATATGATATCCATGTACTGTGATCTTTCTTCCACCTGGTTCCCTGAGCTCTTATTAAGATATTTTCATGCATGAATAGTTGTTCAAATTGATGTTTCTATTGATGAGACTATGAACAGAGACTCCTACTTAGCATCTTGTTCCATCCTTTTCCCTAATATCAGGCATTTTAGTTATTTATGTGTAGGGGAAAGAATATGTTAAGGATACATGTTTGGAGTATATAATATGTGTGCATATAGATATACATACTACATAAAATTATCATAATGCTATACTCATTTTTATTTGTATGTATCTACCATTTCAATGTTTCTCTGATCTTTTTTATTGCTTATATTTCTGGGCTTCCTCCTATTACAGTTTTTCTACTGCTCAGCTATATATTAAGAAATTCTGTTAGATTAGTTCTACTGAAGATGAACTCCCTATGTTTTGTGAAGTTAAACTGTGTGTGTGTGTATGTGTGTGTGTGTGCACATGCACCTTCATTATTAAAGGGTATGTGCATTAGGTATAAGTTTGTAGGTTAACATTTACTTCTTTTAAATATACTGAAGGCATTTTTACACTTCTTTTTCATGTTACATTTGAGAAGTCAGTGCTCAGTTTAAGTGATGCCCATTCAAAGGTGGTTTGTCTGATTGATGTAAAGAATTTTCTTTCTGTTCTTGGGTTTTCAAATTTTCACCAAGATATTCTCAATTATGTATTTCTTTTCTTTATTTTACTTTGGATCCTTTGGACTCTAGAACCTCTGAATTGATGGGGTTTGAGCTTGCTTGTTTGCTTATTAGTTTTAGAATATTCTCTGCCAATATCTGATCAAACATTGCCTCCATTTCATTGTTTCTCTTATGTTTTTCTGAGGCCTTACTAAAATGTATGTTGGATTTTGTCACATATTTTCTATACATTTTTCTTCTTAACTGATAATAATTCTGTTAACTATTTTTTAATTCATTAAATTTCTTTACATCTGATTCAATCTACTGGAAACTCATTCATTTATTAAATCCTAATTTAGCTTACTTTATATATACAAGTATATACACAAAAACACATATTTATGTTCCACAATTCTACTTTATTCTTTTTAAAGAATAACTCAAAGTTGCATTACTTTACTTTAAATAGTTTTGAAAGTTTTGCTAGTTTTAAAAATTACATTACTTGAGTAGTTTTTAAATCCCTGCTAAAATTTCAAAATTGGCTTTTATCTTCTTGAACATGTAAGTAGAGATGTTTTGCACACTAAGAGTGGCAATTATAATGCTAGAAGTCCCTGTAGACCTATTTCTATTGTCTATTGTTTCTGCTGACAGTTATGAAATTTTGTCTCCTTTTATATGTATCTCTTCAAATATGTACTGTATATTTATTTAGAAAAAAATATAGGAATAATTTAACAGGTAGGATGCATTTGTCTTTCTCCATAGAAAGTTCATATTTTCCTCTGCCATCTGCATTAGAAGCTAGAAGTCTAGAACCACCTTGAACAAAGCTGAAGATTTGAAATTTCCCAAACCATATATGTGACCATTATAAAGAGTAATTTATTTATTCTACACTCTTAGAGTCCCAGCTCTGAGGGTTTATTTTACTAGTATTCCAAACTTTAAAAGAACTATGACTTTAGATCTGCATGGCTACAAAAACACATCTATCTAGCTATCTCCACTGGATCTGCAAATAAATATGCAAAGAACAAATGTAGTTCTGTATCAGTCAGGAGGCAGTCAAGTTATAAACCATACAAATTATTTTCACAGAGAAAATTTATTGTAAAGAATTATTAACCAGGTAGAAATAACTAAAAAGGAAAAAACAGCATAAGTACACTGCTGTAGGTAATAAATAAATAGATTTTTGGTAAAGCAAATTACCCTTTATTATGTGGGTGGGCCTCATCCCATCATATGAAAATTTTAAGAGAAAAAGACTGAGGTTCTCAAGGAAAAGAGATTCTGTCTGCAGACTGAGTGTGGACTTAAGCTGCAAAATTAATTCTTTCCTAGGTCTCCAGCCTGCCTGCCTACTTTTCTGGTTTCAGATTAGCCTATTGCTTGTGTAAACTAATCTCTTAAAGTGTGTATGTATCTTTCTTTTCCAATAACTGATACAATTCTAGAATGTAGAGAGAGTTCAATAAATATTTGTCAAATTAATGAATGATAGCTATCAAGATATCTGAGTATTTTATCACTTACACAAGGTGAAATAGATATTATCTTCTAACATGAAAATGATAAAGAGAACAAAGAAATTTTGAAAATGCCATTTCATGAATATTTATGTATGTTTCTAGGATTGTATGTGTATTAATGTGTGTTTTGTATTCAAAAAAATAGTGTAAGAGAGATGGTGAAAAATAAGGATGAGAGGAAAGGAGGGGGAAAATGAAGAATTTTGAATGTTATTATGCAGGTTTTTCTACACTCCAGGTACATCATTTTCCTGCACTACTGTTTGTCACCACCTAAGTTGAAAGTACTCAGAAAGTGAAAAGGGGTTTAATTACTACCCTCTAAAGAAGAAAATATACTGCTTAGAAAATGAAGTCAAAATATTGGCATTAAATTTGAACATAGGCTTTTAAAATTCACCAAGGAAGCAGCAACATTAAAAGTAAAGGTTTTAATTGAAGACTGAGATGTTTGAGAGACAAAGAACTTGTGAGTTCAAACTCGAAGCAGAAAGTTGAAATGAAAAGCATTAAAGTTGAGAAAAATCATGACAATTATAAGAGTGGTTTTCTTTATGTGGGGTAAGAAGATAAAATCACACCCAACATGTGCACAAGTGGATATGTGTTCATTAAGTCGGTTTGCAAAGTAACTGTCAGGATGGACAGAGGGCAAAGCTCCAGAAGGCAGAGCTTCCCCAGAGCAACAGTAGGACATGGCATAGAGCCCCAGAGGGCTACTGTCAGTTCTTAACCCTAGTTGAATTTTCTTTGCAGAATTTTGAACTTGCTTGGAACAAATGACTTTACTTCTATCTTCTCCCTTTCAGATGATATTGTCTGTCAGAGGTCTGCGTCACCATTGTAATTTAGAAGCAGTATTTGTCCTCTAGTGTTTTAGTCAACTTTTTCACTGTTGTGACTAAAAGACCCGAGAAGAACAATTTTATGGAAGAAAGATTATTCAGAGGGCTCATGGTTTCAGAGGACTCAGTGCATTGCCTGCTCCATTCCTTGGGGCTCAAGGTGAGGCAGAACAACAGACTTGCAGAAGGAAGTGGCTCACATGATGATCAGAGAGGAGAGAGAGACTCCACTTGCCAGATACAAAATATGCACTCCACAGGCAAGACCCCAGTGACCCACCTCTTCCAGCCACACCCTACCAGCCTTCATTCAACTCTCAGTTAATCCCATCAGGGAATTACTACACTGATTGGTTTAAGGCTTTCATGACCCAATCATCTCTCCTCTAAACCTGCTTGCATTGTTTCACAGATGAGTTTTTTGGGGACACATCACATCCAAACCATGACATCTAGCTTCACAGGTATGGGGGAAGAGTAATTTTGTCTCATAGTGGACCATACCCAGAGTCTGATTTTGATGATTAGATGATTAAATCTGAAAACAAATTTAAATGACATTTAAATGAAATATAGGATTAATCCTGGAATGGGTCAATATTTTGGGAAATGTTGCAATGGTGGCAAATGTATCTTACATGTAGGATGGATACGAACTTGGGAAGCCAAGAGTGGGACGTACCGCTTCGAATTGTGCCCCATAATTTCAAATTTGCCTAGAACCTCAAAATGTGACTTTAGTTGGAAATGAAGTCTTTGCAGGTGTGACTGGTTAAAATTACATTATTTTTGGTTAAGATGAGCATAACTCTGATATGACTATTGTCCTTACAAAGGGAGAAGAGACAAAAACACAAACACAGGAAGTTGGCCACATAAAGAGGGAGGCAGAAACTGGAGTGATGCAGGTGAAAGTCAAGGAAGCCTGGACCTTGCTCACAACCACCAGAAGTAAGAAAAGGGAGTGAGGGGCTGGGGATGTGGCTCAAGCGTTAGTGCGCTTGCCTGGCATGCGTGCGGCCCGGGTTCGATTCTCAGCACCACATACAAACAAAGATGTTGTGCCCACCGATAACTAAAAAATAAATATTAAAAAATTCTCTCTCTCTCTCTCTCTCTCTCTCTCTCTCTCTCTCTCTCTCACTCTCTCTTAAAAAAAAAAAGAAAAGGGAGTGAAGGATTCTTCCCTGTAGCCTTCATTGGCCCTGCCAAAACCTAGATTTCAAACTCAGGACATCATTGTTTTAAATCACCAAACTTATGACGATTTATCATATAGTCCTAGGAATCTTATATAACTACTAAGTGCCTATAGGTTTTTATATGAATACAGTTTTCATTTTTCTTGGGTAAAAACTTAAGCCCAGGATTACTGCGTTGTATGTTTCACTTCATTAAACACTGACACTCTTTATCAAAACGATTATATTCTTTTACATTCCCACCAGCTTTTGAGTCTGTTTCTCTACTTCCTTTCCAACACTTATTATTTTAATTTTAGCCATTTAAAAGTATGTGTAGTGATATCCCATTGTGATTTTAATTTGCACTCTGTGATGACGAATGATGTTGAGAATCTTTCCATATGCTTATCTGATACTTGCATATCTTCCTTGAGGAAGTATTTAATCAAATATTTTCTTCATTAAAAAATTAGGTTGTCTTCTTAATGTAGATTTTCAAGTACTCTCTATGCTTTCAAAATACAAGTTCTTTGTCAGATAATTTTTTTTTTTTTTTGTCTGTGGCTTGTCTTAATTTTCTCACTATGTCTTTCAAAGAAACAGTTGTCAGTTTTGGTGAATTCCATTTATCTTTTCTTTTTTTCTTTCATGGGTCATGCTTTATTTGTCCTAAAATCTTGCTTACTCCAAAGTTACTGAGATTTTCTATTACATTTTCATCTAAAGTGTTATAAATTTAGACTTTAATATTAGATCAATAATTCTTTTTAAAATATTTTTGTTGTTGTTGATGGAAACAATACCTTTATTTTGTTTATTTATTTTTATGTGGTGCTGAGGATCGAACCCAGCACCTCACATGTTCGAGGCAAGTGCTCTACCACTGAGCCACAACCCCAGCCCAAGATCAATAATTCTTTTCTGAGTTAATTTTTGCATGGTGTAAGATGATTGACTTTCTTTTTTTTTTTCATTATTTATTGGTTAATTTGCTTAACCAAATGTTAATTTTTTTCCCTTCCACAGACCCCCAAACTTTGGCTCATTTCTAGCTTAAGCAGAGCACGAAGGCACTAAGAATCTTCCTCAAAGGCTCTTTCTGAGCATCAGATGATGACAGAGAAAAAGAAAACAATATTGCTTATTATTTATCACAAATATGCCACACAGGTACCCACACACATGCTCCATTTTACACGAGGTTCCTGTTAGGGCTACTTCTCCCTCTCTGTTAGAAAAGACTGCTTCTATCTTTTGTTGTTGTTGCTGTGCATTGAGATAGTTATACCCATGCTTCAGAAGCTACAAGTGGGTGCTCCAGTTGACAGCTGAGCCCTGGTTTCCAGTCATTCCAGCAGACAGATGCCAGACATAAGGAGAAGGCTATCATGGGGCCTCCAGACCTAAACATTTACTAGCAAAATACCAGTGAGTCATCGCCATTGATGCCCCCACACACCATGAAAACACCCAGGCAAGCTTTGCCCAAATTCCTAGGCCACAAAATGTTCAAATGCAATAAAATATTTTTGTTTTAGGCCACTAAATTTTTAGGTAATATGTTATACATAAACAGGTAGATATGTGGACTATGTATATGGGCCATTAAAGGGTTTTAAGAAGGGGAATAGCATCATGAAATTAGAGTTGTAGAAGCATCGCTAGAACTGTGGAATGAACAATGGATTGGAGTCACAGAAGCCAGGAAGAAAGAATTTTATTAAAAAGAGATCATGGTCTTTTGGGCAAGAGGGGTGGCATGAAATTTGTTATGTTCATCTTTCCTTTATGCAATATTCATGAAAAGAATATCTGGTTAAAAAATGCAAACCTTTTAAAGCTTTTGTTAAGTATTGCCAAACTGTTTATCAAATAATATTAATTTGGTTTTTTTTACTCTTCCTGGACAATCTTAATATTTTTTCATTAAGAGAACCTGAATTTCAGCCAATTTCATAAGAAAAACCAAATTAAATTTGAATTAACATTGCATTGATTACTGTTTTTACTCATTTGGGATCATTTGTTTAATATTTCTTATGCTGCTGTTTGTTCATATATTTTCCTTTCTGTTGGAGTGGCACGTTCTGGGCTACATTCCAGTTGATTTTATGTGCTCATAGTAAGCTTTTATCTCTCATTTTTTTTCAGCAAATATTTTATTAGTCTCTTACCTTTTATTTTTATTTCAAATTTTTAAATAACAGCTTTTATTGTTAACTAGTGAGCTTTATTTCAGTTTTTTTAAAGAAATCTTTCACTATCTTACTCTTAAAATTCTCTCCTATCCATCATCAAATTTTCACCCATATTCCTTCCATTTTTATAGTTTTATACTTTTATATCTGGTTGTTTGGTTTTGGTTTAGGAATTTTTTTTTTCTTTCTGTATTCAATTCTTCATTCCAACAGAATTGGAATTAGCTTTGTTCAGTAAACATCTAAATTTATTGTTTGCCTAGTGAACAACCAGTGCTCCCTCTTTCTCTCCCACTCTCCTTCCTTCATTCATTTTTCCTCTTTCCTTCCTTCCTCATTTCCATTGGGAAAGGTCTTATTAGATGGAATATAGAGCATGATGTTGAACAGAAGTGTTGAGAGCAGATATCTAACAGTCTCTCTGACTATATAGTAAGAAGGCACCTATTTCTTTATTAAATATATAGCAGTAGGTTTCTCATAAATGTCCTTTATTAGTTTGAAGTTCTTTCTGATTTGGTCCAATTAAGATTACAAAATAGGTGTTGGATTTTCCAAATGCTTTCCACATCTATTGAAAAAATGCTGTGTTGAGGTTTATTTTATCTTAATATCATGAATTATGTTAAATAATTTAAAAGAAACCAATCGTGTACTCCTAAGGATTGATGTATAATAATCTTTATATTTTGCTGGATTCACTTTTTAAAAAATATCTTTGTATAGTTTTGGTATCAAAGTACACTGGCATCCTAGATTGATTTGGGAAACATTCCTCCCACCTTTATTTTCTCACAGAGCTTGTAAATTATTTAAATTTTTTAATCTTTAAATATATAATAGATTTTACAAGAAAAGTCATCTAAGCCTGGGATTTTCTTTGTAAGAAAATTTTTAACTATTAATTCAGTTTCTTATTGATAATATTCTCAAATTTTCTATTCCTTCTTGAGTCAGTTTTGGTAATATATATATCTTTCTAAGAATATTTCCACTTTATTTAGATTATCCATTTTGTTGGCTTAAAGTTGGTCATATTATTTCCTTATAGTCCTTTTAATTTCTGTAGGTTTAATAGTGATTTTCAACTTGTCTTATCTATTTTTTTTGTTATTCTAACTTAAAGTTTTGTCAATTTTGATTTTATTAATTTTCTCTATTTTAAAAAATCCTCTAATTTATTTTTTACAAAACAAGTTTTTATTATTTACTCACTTTTGCCTTTTTTGTTTAATTTGATATATTTTTAAATTTCTTTAGGCATAAGACTATACATTATTGCTTAAGATATTTCTTTTTTTCTAATATTGATATTTAAAGCTATAAAGTTTCCTATAACTCTTGCTTCAGCACAATCTATGAATTTTGACATTTGTATTTTTGTTGTTTCAGTTCAAAATGTTTTCTAATTTCCCTTGTCATTTTCTTTTCTTTGACTCATGGGGATTTAGACATTGATTAATTTCTCAGATTTCTTATGTGTTAAGTATAATTTTAATCTGTTCCAACATTATATGTTTTCAGTCTTCTAAAATTTATCAAGGCTTATTTATGGCCTAGGATATAAGCTACTCTAAAGAATGTTCTCCTTGTACTTAAAAAGAATGCATATTCTGCTATTTTTTTAAATTAAGTGTTCATTGAATATCAATTATATGTAGTCAGTTGATAAGTGTTTTCCAGTTCTTCTATGCCCTTGCTGATTTTATGCCTGGCTATTTTATTAATTATTCAGATTAGGGTACTGATTACTACAACTATTGTTGCATTATCTATTTCTCCTCTCAATTCTGTCATTCCCATTTTTGGAATTTGGGGCTCCACCGTTAAGTCTCTTCCAATCATTTTGCATTCAACCTTTTGTCAGTCTTCTTCATATAATAATCCTTTCTGTTTATGATTAAATATTTGAATTTTCTGCTAGTCTAAGACCCTCTCCTCTCACATTATGTGTACTCTCTTCATAAGCAATTTAGTTCAAAATTTCAATTGCTGTTTTTGTAAAGAAGATTTTGAAATTTGTATCTTTATCACAGATCTCCCCTCTGATCTTGAGTACCAAATATTCACCCCAAACAGTATTTTCTTTTTTTTTTCTTTTTTGAGAGAGAGAGAGAGAGAGAGAGAATTTTAATATTTATTTTTTAGTTCTTGGCAGACACAACATCTTTGTTTGTATGTGGTGCTGAGGATCGAACCCGGGCTGCACACATGCCAGGCGAGCGCGCTACTGCTTGAGCCACATCCCCAGCCCCCCAAACAGTATTTTCAAAGCCACATTAATGACCTTCCCTGCAAAACATGGTCTTCTTGAAGAGTTCCCTGCTTTGGTGAATGGCATGAACTTCTTATGCAAGTCAGAGTTCTGCTTACCTTACTCCTTTAAGTCCTCTAAATTCTGCCCCATTCCTTTTCATCCCCACTACCAGCCTCATTCTCCTCATCTATCACTGAACTACCCAAATCTGCTCTTATCTGATCCATTCAAAACTGTAGCCAAATGAATGTGATTAAAACAAAAATTCAGTCAATTCACTCCCTACCCTTCTTAAAAATCTTCATTTACCAGCCATTGCCCTAAGATAAAAACAAAACTCATTTACATGATGTATGATGAGACCTGGTAAGGTATGACCAATACCACCTGTGGCATCCTCTTCAAATTTTGATTCTGTTACACTCTCATCTTGAATAAATATCTATCTTATCTTTTAATTCTTACAATGTGGCATATATACACATGGAATTTTACTCAGCAATAAAAGAGAATAAAATCATGGCATTTGCAGGTAAATGGATGATGTTGGAGAAGATAATGCTAAGCGAAGTTAGCCAATCCCCAAAAAACAAATGCTGAATGTTTTCTCAGGAGGCTGACTCATAGTCGGGTAGGGAGGTGGGAAGCATGGGAGGAATACTCTAGATAAGGCAGAGGAGTGGGAGGGAAAAGGAGGGGGAAGGCAATTATCAAGGATAGCAGAATGGACATCATTATCCAAAGTACATGTATGAAGACACGAATTGGAGTCAACATACTTTATATACAACCAGAGAATATGAAAAATTGTGTGGAAATGTGTAATAAGAATTATAATGCATTCCACTGTTATTTTTTTTAAAAAAAATCAATTAAAAAATAAAATAAAAATTTAAAAATGCTGAATTCTGCAAAAGGACAACTGCAATGGCCCTCTGTTGGCCTTAGAGGCTGTTCCTTCTTCATTAGGTTAAGCCCTACTCTATCCTCCACATATAAAGTCTTCTGTAATTTGATTTTTTTAATGCTCTATTTGACTCAATGATTACATAAATGTTTTGTTTTAAACCATCATATCACTATATACATATTTTTATAATATCACCATGTATATATATATATTTTTTAAAGAGAGAGTGAGAGAGGAGAGAGAGAGAGAGAGAGAGAGAGAGAGAGAGAGAGAGAGAGAGAGAGAGAGAGAGAATTTTTAATATTTATTTTTTAGTTCTCAGCGGACACAACATCTTTGTTGGTATGTGGTGCTGAGGATCGAACCCAGGCCGCACGCATGCCAGGCAAGCGCACTAACGCTTGAGCCACATCCCCAGCCCCTATGTATATATTTTTATACCATTTCTGTAGTTGTAAATTTATATTTGCATTATGATGATTAGACCAATGTCTCTATTATTGAACAGTTAGACTCATAAAGACAGCTTTTATGTAAACTTTTTCTTCACTATAATGTCAGGTACTTAAACAATATTCAACAAGAATTTATGGAATTAGTTTGAGAGATTTGTATTTCTTAATGTCAGCCAAATATAAATTTCAAGTTGGAAATTTCTGACATTATAGAAAAATGAAACCATTCATATATTCATTTCATAAATATTTCTAAATGCTAAAACAGGTATAATATGATATCTGTATGGTGTCTTGACTATTTCATAGTGTCAGGTACTTAGAATTACAAACTATAAGTACCATTAATATTAATTAAAACAGTCCACCCTCACCTTCACAGCTACCTTCACTTGACCATTTTAATAGCACTTCCATAGAAAGATTAAAAACCCAAACATTTTCTCAATTGTTTCTCACAGAAACTCAATGCAATTAAAGTGACTTTCCTGACTCTTGATGTTATTTTCATTTGTTACACTATTGTATCTCCACTATAAGAATTCAACAAAGATGTATGGGAAGGCATAAGTACAATCAGAGGTGGAGAAAGAAGATATAGGTTTATGTCACATGGCCTTGAATGGCTTTGTGAACAGAGGAGAGGTACCTCTGACACTTGATACACAGCTGTTCATCTGGCAAATGTGTTCTTGAATCACTATCAGTAGGGAGAAGATTTACTTAGCTACTGCCACGACTGACACTAGGAAATGACAGACTTGCCAAGTGGAGGCCAAGGCTAAATCTTCATTATGGAGAAAGTATTGAGGAGCCCAAACAGTCAAATGGGAGATTGAGTACATCACTGAAACCTAGTAAGTGACTTAATCTTAAGAGCATGGAGATTTCTGAATATGTATTTTCTTTTCTTGCCCATAATAACTCAGAATTACGATGAGGATTTTACCTGTCATCATGGTCAGCAAAGAAGGTGAGACAATAGGCATATGACCACAGCATCCATTCATTTTATCATGTAGAATAACCCATAAGCAGGCAGCCTAACAGAACAGTGAAAAGACCTGGTCAATTCTGTTCAATTGTTAAAAAAGGTTGGAGATCATACTCTAGGACATAGCACATATAGTAAACCTAAGGCCATGGTGTTGTCTCTAATGGCTAAGATGCATGTTTCCAGAAACCAAGAGGTAAAAGCAGTACTGACTTTGATTGCTGATATTTCAAGGGATCCCTTGCAGAATTTTGTTTTCTGTCACCCAAATCTTAGGTTTACTACATTGGAGTCACATTTCCCAGTGGGTGAATGTTTCTAGTAAGGATTCCTCTGAACTTTACACTATGACCTCAAGTTGGACATTGGTCATCTAATATCCATGAACCAGAAGGCAAAGAAAGTACTCATATTAAGAATAACAGGCACTAATTACTATAATGAGCTGGAGCTGCTGTCATAAAATGGAATGGGGTAGGACTGAGTATATCTGAAGTCCAGGGAGGTTACAAGGTGCCTATTTATTTTGTTTATCCAGTGATAAATGAGCAATTTTTGCAAACAAGTCCTGACAAAGACAGAGCAATTAAGGGCTCAGATCATTTGAGAACACAGATCTAGGTCTTCACCCCCTGACAAATTACCAAAACTAACTAAAGTGCTGACTAAAGGTGAACAGTATTCAGAATGGTGATAAAAGGAGGAGTATGGAATACCAGTTCTAGTGATGTAAACTCTTGCAGTCATGAGGATGATAGCTTATTTTCCATGATCTTCTCAGATTGTCTTTGCAGAGATTGTGGCTGCCCATCACCTAGAAGGGCCCTCTATAACAGATTGGAATTTTATTAAAGTTCAAGTAAACAGAGTTCTCTGAGGGGTGAAATACGGCAAACATCTCATGTGCCTTGTGAGAGATTTTCTCAGCTGCACTTCTTAGGGGAGCCATGGATGCCTCAACCCCTATAGAACAGGTTCCAACCTGCTTTGCACAGGAACTGTCAGGCTTCCTCTGCTCTGCTCTCCTCTCTTCTCATGATTTCTCTTTTGAAGCCAGGAATTAGTCATACCTGGGAAACACTTGATGCCTACAAGGACACAAAGTCAGAAACAGCAAACAGTTAAAAATCCTACAGTGCCTGTGGGAAACAGAAGCCAATGGACAAATGTTTTCTTCTTTGTCCCCCTGGCAGTACTGAGACATATTGCACTCTTCTCAGACAATCTTTTTGGATTACCCAACAAACCAATAATACATTTCTGACTGGTTCTCACTCTTTTCCTCTTTCTTTATTTTTTTTTATTTTTTTTATTTTTTTTTATTTTTATGTTTTTATTTTATTTTATTTTATTTTTTTCTTTGGTTTTCCTCTTTCATTCGCTGTTTTTCATAACCCCTGCTGGAATCACACTCCTCTTTTAAACTATCCTACTAAGCTTTTCAAGCTGTTTCCTGGGGAGCTCAGGCTGAGTGCTCAGTGAGAAAACTGCCATTAGATCTGCAGTCAGATGCTCAGTAATCTGGTGATTTTCTAGGACTCACAGGTGCTGATGGTCTGAGCCATCATCTTAATCTCTTCTGACTCATAATCTGAATGCTGTTCACTGGATCACTTCTCAATAAAGCTGGTAAATTCATTGAATGGTAAACAAGGAGGTAACCTGTGCACTGCCTAGTAATCATGACTTTTTATTTAATGTTAAATTTTTCTATCTTGCAAAATCAGAGACAGAAAAATTTAAAAACGAACAGACAGTTTATTTTAAACAACAATGTTGGAGAGGAATGCCATATAATCTAGGACCCCTCCATTTCTTAGGAATCCTAAAGGGGCTCTGTATAGATCTATCCAGAGCTAAAGTTTGAAAAAGATGATGCATTCCTGCCCCTGGGTTTAACAATAAGAACACCAAAGCCAAGCGAGATTAAATTACTTGTACAATTTCACAAGCTCATTTGTAGCAAATATTTAAGCTGTGACAAGGTAATCCAAACAGTGGAGAATTTATGTTTCAGGTGAGTTTAAGTACAAGTCCATGGAGGAGTCGGGGAATTTTCAACACAGCCTCATGAGAGCCCTTTCAATATTGCGTTTCTATAATTCAAGGTAGTCATCATATCCAATGAATTAATTATGACACATGATATTTTCCCAGTGCAATACAGATGGTTTCATCATATAATTTTAGGCACTACTTAGATGATTCACTGGTATTTTAAAGGCACTGTTGCAACTGTTCCCAGAAGAAACACAAAGAAGATGCTTAAAACTGCTGCATATTAAAAACATATCACTTATCTGATGATGAGTCCCTTTGCACCTGAAAGATCCATGTGGAATGGAATTTTGGCAAGCTGGGTCAGTGACTTCAGAAACTGAGCTTCAGTGGATATACTGTGCTCCAGATTCCAAGTACATATTTTGAACTCTTTGCCAGTGTGGCTTAGAGCTGAGTAATAGAAACTATTGCTGAAAGTGTAGTGGTGCCCCCTTCTCCACTAATAAATCTTAATTAAGCTTCTCCAGAGACCCTCACCACGATTATTCCTGTTAACAATATATCAGTCAAGATCTCTGCAGAAGATTTTAATGTGGTTGGATGCCCTATTTTCTGTTGCTTTGCTCTGTCTTGCAAAAGCTAACTTTGGCCGCAGAACTCTGACTGTTCTAAGAAATGAACCAAAATGCACTTTCTGAAAACTCAAAGGAAAAAAATTGCTTTTACAGACTCTTCCTGCATGTAAACCTCTAAGCCCCCACATCCCTAAACTGGGCATAAAGTTCAAAGAATTTCTAGACTCATTGTCCAGAGGAGAATGTTTTAGACTATCTAATAGCCTCTCTGGACCTTGCAGTCAATAAATCTGCTTCCTGAAAATTCCTCAGGTGTCCAGCCTCTTCTGTCCTACATCAAAAGGTCCTAGAAACTATGAATTAGAGGGGAGCAACAGAGCACATGGCACAATACGACCCCCCATTCATACTGGATTCTTGAATCCCTTCCACAGTCTACCTGACAGACAGTGAGGCTTTCTCTGAACCCATCTGCTAATGGATTCTGCTGCTATCCAGAGTAAAATGAGCCTTCTTTACTTGTTGAGCATTTATTTTGGTTATAGTATTACCTATGGCATTAAATCTATTCAGAAATATTTATTGAACTCTATATATATTGGGCTCCTATTAGTGGAGATATACAGATGACCATAGGCTCATATATACTTTGCCTCATTCCATAAAGTATTTGAACCTAATAGAACTAAATAATATAAATGTCTCCTTCAAAGCACTCTCAGTATGAAATAGAGAACCAAATGTGAACCAGTTATTGTAACAGACATTATGATAGAGGTGTACAAAGGGAGAACCTATATAGGAAGACGGGATGCCTAAGATGAATACCAAAGGATTAAAAGAGACTACTTAGATTATGAAGGAGAAAATGGATTTCCAGTAAGTGGAGAATACAAGATACAGTCAAGAAATAGCATCAAATCAGGAAGTCTGTGAGCAAGGAGTGCTTGATGTGTGTGGCAGATGGGCAAGACCAAGACATAGAAAGTTCTGTAAGAAACTCAAACTTTGTCTTTGAATCTATGGGAAGTGACACAGGGGGTTAAAGTAGGAGAATGATGTGTCAGAATTAGTTATTGAACAGGCTGTTAATTAAGGTTAATCACTGTACCATTTTACAAACTGGATTATAACTTCTGCAGATCTTCCAATACAATCCTGCTAGTCAGCAGAACAAATAGATCCTTTCCATATTACAGAATAAAAGAGAGAAATCTATGATAGCTATAGCTCCCCCTTAAGGCTTCCTTCTACATCAGAGTAAATTTCTTATTTCAGACAAGAAGGAGATGTGAATTAATAAGCAATTCAAGAAACAGTACTTTTCACAAATGGTCTATAACTTTCCTGCATCTATTTCCTACCTAGTGTCTCTGGCTGGCTTCTGTACATTTAAACTCCCCTTTTCAACCTGATTATTGGCTCCATATTCTTTGATCATTTAGCTGATGTTTTCTTTCTCTGTCTCTTTTTCTGAACCTACTAGAAGTGATTTTAGAACCTTCCTAAGTTCCAGGGCTAGCTTTACAATTCTTAGCCTGATGGAAAAATGAACAGTTTGGTCTTAATCACTGCTTTAAAACATGGATCCACACATGCCTTGTGCTGTTCATAATGTAATTTAAAATGGGTTCTTGAGAAAATAGAAAAAATACATTTAGAGAATTGTTTCCTTGTTTTGTTGTTTCTTGTATTTGGATCTTAAGTTTAAAAAAGTGAATTAATAATAATTTTTGGATCATGGTATATTCCCATCCTTGGTCCAAGCATAACTCTTGTTTGTTGGAAATAATAGAATGCAAAAAATACAGGCACATAACCTACTGAACACAGAAACAAAGCATTGACCATGATTTAAATCATACCTTCTGTGTGTGTATGTATGTTTGTCAGTTTGTGTGTGCACATTTACCCCTTCATTTTATCCTAACATCTCCTACATTTGAGGTATTTCTTATCCTAAATATTTTATTATTCTAATCTCGTAAAAGGTTATATACACATATATGCATACATACAGAGATATCTATACGTATTCCTAAATGGCATATCATAAAGATTTAACTAAGTGTACACTGTGTTTTGTTTTGCTTTGTGTTTTGGACTTAATAATTTCCAAAATTTTACCAATCTTTAATTAAGATTTATATTCATGTTCAATTATTGTTTACTCATACTAATTGCTAAATATTACCTCATTATGTAACATGCATGTATTGACATCTTTTCTTGTAAATGGACATTTGGATTGAGTTCTAACAGGAACAGAGGTGTTATGAACACTTTTGTATACATCTCCTGATGTACATGAATCAAAGTCATTCTCAAATAAAACCCTAGAGGTAGAATTGCTGGAAGGTAAAGTCTGTTTTTAGTAGAGCTTACAAGTTTTCCATGTAGATAAATAGACCCAACTTAAAGCACTCCATTTTATTCTTAGCTGGTATTTGTTTTGATAATAAGTGGCTTTTTAATGTAAATTATACTAATTATAGATCATAATTATTGAATTTTTAAAATCTATTTTCATTAAAATTAATATCCTCAAATTTTGTTGCAAAATTTTACTGTTCTGTGAAGTTGCAGAGCCTGGGGAACTCAAGACCAGACCATGTGAGAGAAAGGCAAAATTCCATACACATGTGTGAAGCCATATGATGGTGCTTATCTCACTGGGTTGTCATAAGTATTAATGAGATAAAGAATTATAAACACTCATGTAGTAATTGCTTAATAAACCAAAGCCCTCTGGCTGTCTTGTTGTCCGATGATAAGCTCTAAATGTCTGGGATTATACAGAAGGTCTTGCTGTGCTTCCTGAAGCATTCAGAAGATTTTCTGAAGGTGACAGCCCAAAGGAGCAACCTTCAGGAATATGCTTATTCCTTGCCTGTGTCTGTCCTAGCAAATGTCTACAGTTGCTCACTTGGTGGAGTTAACCTTTGTTTGAAGTGGAGCCCTTCATTTGGATGTAATTCTGCTTGATTTCTTTGACCATATGGGGAAAGGAAGGCCACAGCAAGGAGGGTATCTTGGAAATGAGAAGCCTTTTTGGTCTTCTTCACAGCTCTCTTTCCTGACATTACCAACTTAGACCTAGTCAAACAGGGAACAGCCAGATTTGAGGAAGGCTCCAGAAAAAAGAGGAGAACTGTCAGTATATTATAAGAAAAATGAACTTTTCTCCAGCCCCCAAAAGCATCTCCTCAAAAGAAATCTGCACTGTTTTTCTCTAGCTAGGCATTGGAATCTCAGGGGCACTGAGATGAGTTTGGCTTCACATAGAAAATAATTTTGGATACTGACGATCACAGGGCACCAGGCTTTATTCTCATTCACACATCAAGCCCATCAATTACATGTCCTATTGTAATTTAAATAATATTTCAACAATATGCTATTTTATCAACTTCAGCAGTTCTTACCATTTGTTTACATGTAAAGGAAGGAATTTTGCAGCATAAAGAATTGTTGAAACTGAATGTGGTGGCACATGCCTGTAATTCCAGCAATTTGAAAGTCCCAGGCAGGAGGATCACAAGTTTGAGGTTGTTGTTAGCAAGTTAGCAAGACCCTAAGGACTTAGTGAAACCCTTTCTAAAAAGAAAAAATAAAAATATCTGCGAATGCAGCTCAATGGTAAAGTGTTCCTGAATTCAATCCCCAGTGTGAAAAAAAAAATGTTGATTCTTTGCATGGGACTCAAGCAAGAGGTACAAGGAGAAACTGGTGTGCTTGTGCAAAAAGGGAAAATGGCACTGGCATAGCTGGCAGAAGTATCTAAGGAAAACTTGTCTACTTCAAAAATTAGCTTATGCTTTGCACTTACTGTATGTCAAAAACTGTGCTGGATATGGGGATACAAAGGTAAATAAGACATTCTTCCCCCTCATGAACATATGGCTCAGGGGAAAGGTAAATAACTAAATGAACAATTTAATACAGGTGGGTAATTTCTATGAAGATGTCAAGAGCTGGTGCTGAGGAGCGCAAGGGATTGACAATTCTCTCACTGTTGGTGAGACCCACGACATAGCTAAGGTGCCCTTGGTTTTAAAGCACTGGTGGGAGATTTCCAGACAGAAGAGGAGTTCCTGAGAGAAGAAGCTTTTTACTAAACCATGGAACTGAGAATACTCAAGGTATATTCTAAGAACAAGATCAAAGCCTTCTTCAATTTCCAGAGCTCAGTGCCATTTTTCAGCTTTTTTCTTTCATGCACAAGAGTGCAGATTAAAAGTAGCAGATTTAGTACACAATATCTGGCACATACACAATGGTTACTGAATGATGATGGTCATTATGATGAGCCTGCTGATACATAAACTTGATCTGTACCCGAGTTAACTCCCTTATTATACTAAGAAATACAGACCCTTAGAGATTTAGAGTCAACAATTTACCTTAATTTCTGTGAAAAAACTTTTATGAGATGTCACTCAGGGATTATGGTATTGTTAGTTTTATATGGTGTTGGGCTTGGGAGAAAGAAAGGATAATTTTCTACACAAATGGCAGTACTAGGTAGGTCAATGACTTCTTGAAGGTCATTTTAACTAGATGAAAACCTGAATAGATATGAACCTAAGATTTATTGATTATGATAATGGTTAAAATACAGGAACTGGAGTTGAAGATGGTGATGATGATAGTGGTGGTGGTAGTGATGGTGGTGGGTGATAATGGTGTTGATGATGATGGTGATAGCTCTCTTTTATTAAAGTTACTAAGTGGCAAGCATTATAATGAGATACTTAAGATAATCATCTCATTTGATCCTCACCAAAAAATCTGTAAGACTGGTATTCTTGTAATTATTATTATACTGGTTTTCAAATTAAGAAACTGAGCCACAAAGAGATTAAGTAATTTCTCCAAGAATACTAATCTTTTAAATGATAAAGGCCAATATTTGGGCCTGAACACATCTGTTTAGAGCTTTGTCTTAACCCAATTTTCTGGTATTAATAATACTAATCATAATTTATTAAGCTTATGATAATAGTATTCATATAAAAGCATGGCAGATTATTATTATATTCATCTTCTATATGAGAAAATTAAGCTTCAGGAAAGTTGAGTGACTTGTCCAAAGGTATATCATGGTATAATTAAAAACCAATCCACATCTTCATACTCCAAAGTCAGTGCTTTTTCCACTGTTCTATCCAGCCTTTCATATTGAATCCATGTGAATCTTCTGGGGTTGACCAAGCCAACAAACAATTGTCAAAAGTCTGGATATTTGAAATCTCCTGATTAAAACACTCACATTTTCTGCCTGTGTTGCAAGCCAACATTTGGAAATCATATCTCCTGCTGTGCCATCACCAGACACAAATCTCCCTCCTGCCACCCAGGTTAGGGCACCTGGAAACTGGCTTCAATTAGGAAAAGTATCTCATACCAAGGCTTTGAGACTCTCAGTGATGCTCTTCTTAGTGCCATTTATTTCTCCTTCCTTCCATAATGCATTGCACAGAATTAGAGAAAATTCATTCACTTACTTAAAAGTTCATCTTCTACAGCTGACTAAATCCCAAATATTGAGCTTTAGACTCAGGATGAGAAAACACAGCCCTGCAAGGAGTCTCCTAATGGCTGGATTGTCAAGTGTTTCAACTTAATTGAGAAGGACAGAGAAGACTATGCAGAATCAAAGACTTCTGTTTTCTCTTTCTCACAGAACTCAGCCAGGGTTTTTTCAATTCCATAATACAGTATGACTCAAAACAGTGAATTTAAGTCACTCTCTACCTAAATTAGGAAACCCCAATCCCCAATCTCCAATTCTAATTAGTATCAGAATTAATTTCTACTTTCCTCAGCTCTGCTCTGTGAGCACAGTGTTGACCCTTGGCTCCCTTTTAACTCAGCCTAATGTGTTGTAGTCATGCTTCCGTTCATTGTGATGTGTAGTTATGTGCACACATGCCTATTCAGTAGTAAGCAAAGGTTAAGAGCACGCCTCATAATCTTGTGAGCAACTTGAGGGGACGGACGATGTTTCATTAACTTTTGATCAAGACATCAAAAAATTTAGCTTTGGAAATATTCAAGAAGTATTTACTAAATTAATGTAAGATAGATGTGAAGTAATTGTTTTTCCAGCAGAAGAAAGACATATGTTGGAATAGATGTGTTTAAAATGTCATTAAGGTTTTTACACAGCAAATTACCCCAAACATAATACTTCCTGGTGTTACTTCTTCAGTGTTCACTAAGCATACCCCAAACACCGATTGAGCACTGTTACAAGTCAAGAGTGCTACAATGGTGACTGAGAGTGTCTGCCCTGGGGGCTGGCAGTCTTCTAAGGGAGACCACTCCTTACCACATAAATATTGAAAACCAAGGTAGGTGTTGTGATTAGAGGTATATGAGGATGCAGCACTGCCCCCCAAAAGCTGAGTCAGAAAGTACTTTGGAGACACGGGAGGATAGAGGAAGAGTGGGGACATTCCAGGAAGAAGAAAGAAGAGATAGCAGGGATAGCAACATCAACTCTTTAGTGGGCAGAGTGATGGTGGAGAAGGAAGAGAAGGTCAGGGCTAGGTTCTAAAGATTTTGAATGTCATTAAAGGAGTATCTTCTTTTTATCAGTGATCATTAACCTTTATCTTCAACTGTAGTCATCACATTACACCCTCTTCTCATGAACATAGGGAGGAGGATTCAAAACCTCAATGATGTGCCATTCCGACCCCTTCCTTTACCATGAAGACAGCATGGTGATGCCACTGTGTGGTGTGGTCTTATTTTAGGTGTAACCTTGAATCAAATACAGTAGGAAAAAAGTAAATTCTCAAGCTTCTGTAATTTAATTATTTCTGACAACAATGTGACTTGTGACATCTCTTACTGCTCCCCCTTCCCAAAGTTATGTCTCAACATCAGAGCTGATTTCTGACTCTGGAGAGTTTATGTTCGAGAAGTGTCTCTAGTAATAAAGTCACATGGTCAGATACATACTTGTGGGTCATGGTAAAAGCCAGCAATTACCCCCCATTGCCGCTCCCGACCCACAGAGGCAGCTGGACTTAAAGATGCTCTTGTGAATTTCCAGGGACACCAAATAAAACACAGGACACACACTTTACCTTTAAACAAGTTTCAGGAGGGCTCCTCCACTCAGCCTCAAGCTCGCCAAATGGGAGAGCAAGGGATAGTCACAAGAGGCTTGTGAGAGAGAGAGCGAGCATGTACGGAAGTGGGCTTTTCATTGGAAATGGACTTTTATTGGGAGGACCCTCATTCTTAGAAAGTTCCTTCCAAAAAAGGTAAAAAGGGGCAGAGTTATAATTGGCATGTGAGTGTAATTCCGCCCAAGGGCTGTAGGATACATCCTCAAACTTCCAGGACTGGGGCAATGTCCAAGTCACTAGGTGATGTAGTATTGGTAAAAGCCTGTCTGCTGTGAAATGGAAGATGAGAATCATTCAGAGTGGCTCCTCACACCCCATCCCATTACAAAATTGGGAAATTTTTTTAAATTTATTTTTTAGTTGTAGTTGGATACAATATCGTTATTTTATTTATTTATTTTTATGTGGTGCTGAGGATTGAACCCAGAGCCTTGCACATGCTAGGTGAGCACTCTACCGCTGAGCCACAACCCCAGGCCCCCAAAATTGGGAAATATTTTTAAAATTAGAAATGTAAAGTCATTTACATGGTGAGTTCTTTTTCTGTTCCTAAAAACTTGGAAGTGTTTTGTTGTTGTTGTTTTGTTTTGTTTTTAAGTTTTTTTTAATGTAGCTAAAATTTGCAGACCTCCCCTTAGTCAGATTGCCTTTGGAGAGACTTCTGCCACAGAATGCATCCTGTTTTGTTGTTGTTATTTCAAATTGATCTCCCCACCTTGGTAAAAAGTCACCAGTCTTGCAATTAGGAACTGCTGTGCTCACTTGTTTTTACCTGAAGTCCCATACCGAGAAAATTGCGTTTTACTTGGCTTGAGTTCTGTTCTTGAGTGATGCTCAAGTTAAGAAGCAGGTGTGCCTAGTAGCATTTAATGCTTTCAGTGGATAAAATGCTGCATATGAGGTAGTCCATGTAAATTAAGTTCCATTGAAATCTGAGTTGTTAATTTTCATTTTCTGTTCCTCACTTTCAGTGGGGCCATGATCCAAATCTTTATGATCTTCTACCCACACTATTGTAGTAGCCTCTAATCCTGTCACTTTTCTCTCATAAAACCTTTCATGGATTTTCTGGTTTTAAGAAATTAAAATAGAAATTTCATTAATCAGTCCCAAGAAACCTTTCATGTCTCATCAGCTATTACATACCTCCACATACTACAAGTTTCTGCTAACCTGAAATATTATTCAGTGTTTCTTCAACTAATTTTACTCCCTCCTTCCCTCTTGCCCCCTTATTCTGTCCCTGTCTCTGTCTCTGTCTACCACCACTCCCCATCCATGCTTCTGCTAGGTTGTTCTCTGAAATATGCAGCTGCCTGGCATGCCCTTCTACTCCTACCCACATTACTCTTAAATTCAAACCTATGTTTTAAGACACATTTTCATCATCTCTTTGTCTTGAAACCTCAATAATTTCTAGGTAAGATCCATTTTATTAAGTATCTTCTTGGTGCCAGGCAGGATTCTCACTGCTGGGAATACAGATGAGCCAAACAAAATCCTTGCCCTCATTTATGTTACAATTCAGTGTAAGTCATATAAAAATATGATAATTAAATAGGCATGATATATAATTCCAAATGGTAGAGAATACATTAAGAATAATGTCAGGATATATAGGTATATATATATATTGTCCAGAGCAGAGATTTTGTTTTCAACTACAGGCAGCATAGACCACTTTAGGAAATGAATGATTTCATGCATTTACCCTTCATGATGGCCCTCTGAGGTAAAGGAAAAGGACCATTTATTTTTCTCATCTTTGACCCATCTTGAAAAACACTCAATAATTAAATATGTCCTAACTGAAGGAATGTATACATATATTAATAGGTGAACAAATGAATTATTCTCTGTCATGTTTTATTTTCAATTTATTTCTGTAAAGTAGTAAGTAAAATACTTCCAAGATAACAGATTGATAAGAAGTAATGGGACTCTAGTCACAGGTAAAATTACCTTTATCACATGGATTAGAATCATAAGTTGATCCTTAGAACCAGACATATGTGTCATTTAATGCTCATGATGTCTTCAAAGAGAGATGAAGCCTCTCTAAGCCCAGTCCTCTATGTTCTGTAATTTCACAACCAAGGAAATCCATTTAACTCCTAAATCTACCAAACTAGTTTTATGAATTGCTTTTTAAATTAAGATTTTTAAAAATGTTGGTGCATTATAATTATACATAAAAATGAGTTTCATTATGCTAGATTAATATATGCATATAACATAACTCAACCAGTCTCATTTTATTAAAAAAAAAAAAAACAAGTTGCTGGGAGAAGAAAAGCAAACTTTGTTTAAAAATTGGAAGTCTTTGTATTCTAAAGAGACATTTAAAGTGATGCAATTATATGGCCAAAGCATACATATGTATCAGAGTGGTTGGTGAATGGTTCAATGTTGTCTATTAACTCACCATGAAAGACTGACAGGATCTTTTTTCTTGTTTATTTCTCAGTTTCCCATCTGTACAATGGGATTCTGTAAGTCAGCAATACGCTTTCAAGACCACATGATCCTTTGTTCTCTTTATATCATGGTAACCTACATAAGCTCCCTAACTCTCACCAAAGGTTTGTTCCAAGATAAGAAAAGATCAGAACAAGAGTCCATCATGAAACAAAGTAAGTGTTCCCATAAGAATAAGGGAATACATTTGTCTTTTTTTTCCCAGTATTTTTGTTGGGAAAAATTATAATTGCACACAATAATGAAATTCATTATGTCCTATTTGTATATGCACATAACAAATTGATAACATTCCCCAGTATATTCCATTTCCCTCATCTCTATCCTCCTGCTGATCTGCATGCTCTGCTTTACTGATCTCCCTTCTATTATTAATATTAATATTTATTTGGTGCCTTATAATTACATGTAAAAGCAAGATTTGTATAGTTGTACATGGATATAGAGTAATTTGATAGATTTCACTCCCCAGTGCTTTCCCATACCTCCTCCCTCCCCTTTAAGTTCCCTCCTCTATTCCATTGATCTATCTCCCTTCTATTTTTATGAGTCCCTCATCATTTATTTTAAATTCCTTTATCCCCCTACTCTATCTTTTATGTATGAGTGAAAACATTTAATCCTTGACATTCTGAAACTGGTTTATTTCACTTAGCATGACTTTCTCTAGTCCACCCATTTACCAGCAAATGACATCATTTTATTCTTCTTTGTAACTGGTAAAACAACATTGTGTATATATAACATATTTTCCTGTCTATACTTCTGTTTTGAACACCTAGAGTAGTTCCAGAAAGTTGCTATTTTGAATTGAACTGCTGTAAACACTGGTAAGCATATACCACTATAATAAAATGATTTTATTTCTTTGAGACAAATAACAAGGAGCTGGGTCATATGGTGGTTTCATTCCTAGTCTTTTGATGAATCTCCATAGTGTTTTCCAAAGTGGTTGTGCTAATTTTAAGTCTTACCAACAATGTATAAGTGTACCATTTTTCTCACGTCCTCAACAGTAATTATTGTTACTTGTATTCCACATCCTCAACAGTAATTATTGTTACTTGATTGCCATGCAAAATGGAATGAGATGAAATCTCCGTGTACTTTCAATATGCATTTCCCTGATTGCTAAAAATGTTGAAAATATATATATATATATATATATATATATTTGTTGGTCATTTGTATTTCTTCTTTTGAGAAATGTCTGCTTAGATTTTTTGCCCACTTATTGACTGGGTTGTTTGTGGTGTGTGTGTGTGTGTGTGTGTGTGTGTGTGTGTCTGTGTGTGTATTATTTTTTTTTGAGTTCTTTATAAATTCTGAATATTAATTCACTATCAGAAGAGTAGTTGGCAAATACTTTCTCCCATTCTGTGGTCTTTCACTTCATTCTCTTGTTTCCTTTGCTGTGGAGAAGGTTTTTAACTTCATGTTATCCCATTTTTTCATTCTTGGTTTTATTTCTTGAGCTTTGGGGGTCTTGTTAAGGAAATCGAATCCTCTGCCAATATGCTGGAGTGTTGACCCTACATTTTCCTCTTACAGTTACAAAGTTTTTGGTCTAATTCCTAGGTCTTTGATTCATTTTGAGTTCATTTTTGTACAGGGTGAGAGATATGAATCTATCTTCATTCTTCTACAATGGATATCCACTTTCCCCAGTATTATTTTTTAAAAGGCTCTTCTTCACTGTATATTTTTTGGCATCTTTTGTTTCTGTGACTACATCTATGGGGTTCGTCTCTGTGTCTTCTATTCTATTACAGTGGTCTTCACATCTGATTCAATGCCAATACCATATTGTTTTTGTTCATGTAGCTCTGTAGTATAAGTAGAGATTAGATATTGTGACATCTCTAACATCACTCTTCTTGCTCAATATTGCTTTGATTATCTGAGTCTTTTATTTTTTCCATATGAATTTTAGGACTGTTTTATCTATTTTTATGAATGTCATTGGTATTCTGAGGGAGATTACATGGAATCTGTAAATTACTTTTGACTATATGGCCCCTTTGACAATTTTATTTCTCAGTTCCAAGAACATGAGAAGTCTTTCCATCTTTCAATTTCCATCTTTCTTTTTCTTTTTTTATAGTTAAACTTTTTTTATTGGTTGTTCAAAACATTACAAAGCTCTTGACATATCATATTTCATACATTAGATTCAAGTGGGTTATGAACTCCCATCTTTCAATTTCTTTTTTCAGTGTTCCATAGTCATTATAGAGATCATTCACCTCCTTGGTTAGATTCATTTCCAAATTTCTTTCTGTTTGTTTTTGGGGGGCGTTTTAATGATTGTTTCCTAATTTTTATCCCAGCAGATTCATTTTCAAAGAATAGGAAAGCTTTTAATTTTTGTATGTTGACCTTATATCCTGAATTTGTTCATTAGCTCTAAAAGTCTTCTGGTGGAGTTGTTTTTTGAGTCTTCTAAGTGTAGAATCATGTCATCAGCAGAGATAATTTGATTTTTTTCTTTTCCTATTTGCATGCCTTTAATTTGTCTATCTTGCCTGATTGCTCTGGCTAGACTTTCAAGAACTATATTGCATAAGAATGGTGAAAGTGGATGTTCTTGTCTTATTCCTGATTTTAGAGGAAATGCTTTCAGTTTTTCTCCATTTAGTACGATGTTGGCTTTGGGTTTGTCATATATATCTTTTATAATGTTGAAATAAATTTATTTTGCTTTAAATAAACAAAACAGAGAACATGTTGGTTGCCATTTTGGGTTTTTGTTGTTGTTGTTGTTGTTGTTGTGCTGGGAATTGAACCCAAGGCCTCACAAATCCTATGCAAGAATTCTACCACTAAGTTACATTGTTCAGATGCTTTGGTTATAGGCAACAGATATCCAATAATTAACCCTGGTTAATTTATGCCCAAAATTAATTTAGTAGAAATCTTTGGTAAAGGTCACTGAGTTAAAGAAAACCCCGAATAACAAGGCTCAGGGAAGATCAGAACAAAGGCAACTCAAAGATTTAGATTGTAGAAACTAAAGAAGAGCCTCTTTAGGGCTTCATTACAGAGATTAATAAATTCCATCAATGACTAGATACTATGCCATTGTTCTCAAATTTGAAAAAAAAAATCTAGATTCAGAGATATTGATTGACATCATTTTGGCTACCTCTGTATCAGAATGGTGACAGGGTGTGGGAGATAATACACTTTGATTGACAGGCTCCCTATAAGTGTATCTAATAGTAAAGATACAGTTACTCTATAGAAAAATCAGATGCTTTTAGCTGAATAAATGAGAATAGATGTTCAACAAGAATAATGCTCACTGCAAGCAAGATATCAGGAGCAAGAAGAAGAGGCTTGGAAAGATGAAAAGAGCAAAGATATGGGCATTAAATGCCTAAAGTTCAAATACAAAGATTTGGGCAGTAAGTGCGTTGGCCCATTACTTAGTATCTATTATGTAGAAACTATTTTAATTTTCCAGAAGTTTTCTTTTAGGATAAGTCAGATACTCTACACAAATTAATGTCTATCTTGAAGTGAATGCTTAATAAATTGTATTGATTATTCTTATTACTTTGGAATAAATATGGTTAGGGTATTTGAGGACAAGAATTCAAATATATAATGACATGTTACTGGAGGACCCTGAATGCCTCTAAGAGGACACAGCTGAGAGATAATCAGATGCTGCCCCAGGATGTGTGAATGTTTCCGGTTATCTGATTGCAAAAGTCACTATCCTAAATTAATCTTAGAAGTGCCTACTGCTGTGCCCTCTTTGCAGCATGAGCCTCCTATTTTCATTGTCTTTGGCCCAAAGATATAATGCTCAAATAGTGGAACAAAAGATGTAAATTGTGATGTTTGTTTAAAATATGAGATAATGTTGTTCACTCTCACTGTATTTTCTTGATACTTGCCAAATATGACACTCTATAATCAATAATATTTTGATGTATACGGAGCATGCTAAGGTATGTGATGGGTCAGAACCATCTGTACAGGTACACACAATTAGTATATGTATGATCTGCAGAAAATCAAAAGCTAACAAACTAAAGACTATCTACTATTTTATTATCACTATATAACAGTAATTTTGAACAATGACAGTGATAAAATAGCCCTCCCCACCCAGGAGAAAATGCCCTTTTCTGTCCTATTTAATCATCATCTTATAGTTATACATTTTTCATCTGTCCTATTGATCACTTTTAGAGGACAACCTTCATATTTTGTTCAGTTTTATAGCTCCCATGAAAACTGGCATTGACCTTCTAATTATGTGAGGAAAGCAGATTTGGGGTCTTACTTGAAGTGAGTCACCCAGTTTAGATAACTCTCCATGATTAAAAATGTTTATAACTTAGAGTCCAAATTAAACATCCGGTTTCTCATCTGAAAAGTGGGATACTAATGCTTATCTACAAGACTGAGGACTGTGATGCTTAATAGCAATGAAGTGGACAATATCCTTGGCACAAGGCTTGCCACTTAGGCTTATAAAAGATGACATTGTTTTATGTCACTACAGCCATTATTAAGTCAACAGATATATAATACAAGTCTATCATTTGTCAGGCTAATTATTGGGCGAGAAAATGAAAAAGATCTGGATTTTTTTCCGAAACAACCTCACCAACAAACCTGTGTGCTATTAGGAGGTATCTAGGGTCTCTAGCGTCTATGGAGAGAACCAGTGAAAATATAGAGAAGAGTGCAAGATTACAAATTTCAGTCATACTGGGAAGGATGGGCTTTGGGGAAATTTCTCTAAGTTGAAAAGATGAAATGCTGACATGGAGGGGCATCACTTAATGGAAAAATTAAGTCGATCATTCAGAAATGAGAAGATTGTATAATAGGACAACATTTCTGTAAAGAAAAAAGGAAAATACAAACTGTATGTATAATTTCAATCATGAAACCAGAATTTCAGATGAAACTAGATTCTCTGCTTTTGCTGGTCGGTGAGGTCTGCATAGGTTGCAGGCCTCTGCAGCCCATAAATCCCCTTCATTTGTTGGCAGCTAATCACAGCATTGGATGCCTGCCAGTGTCAGCAACAAGGGTTGTAGCTGGTAAGCCAGATTCTTCTCCACTACTAAGCAGTGACATGTTTCAGCTCTTAATGGCAGGCTAGGCTCTCTACTACCAAGATCCCAGCAGCTCACAGCAAATTTTTTTTCCAGGTTCTTACTTTTCAGATTCAAAGAATAAAATCCACACACAACAATGGCAGGCAAGAGTGAAAGGAGATGATTTATTTGAAGTGATACAAAGAAACAGAGGTCTCAGCAGCTGAGAAGGGACCTGATAGCAATTTGCCACAGTTCTAGTCTAGGGGCTTGTATAGCTTCTGAGTAGGGGCATTGATCAAAATTTATGCTACACAGGTATTGTAAAAGTGCCAAGACCTTTTGTCCAAGTCTATGATTAGCAGGTATTGAAACAGTAACCAAACTATTGGTTAAAAATCTGTTAAACAAGTAGTGGAAAAGTACTAAGACTATTGGCTGGGCCTGTGACCTTCTAATTGGCTGTGTCTTTTTAGCCTTTGAGTTTGAACTTTCCTGTAATCTCCATTAAGGTCTGCCCTCACTTCCATTTTTTTCTCTGCTCTGAGACAAAAGCTTGGCTGGAATGTTTAGAATGTTTCTACAGATTACTTTCATGGAGTGATCTTTCCATTTGGAAAAGCCATAATTGGGACCCATTAACCATCCTTTTTAATTCAATATGAAGGAATATACCCATAAGATATATAATGGGAAAAAGTCTTCAAATTGTTAAATTGCTCATTTCTGGGATCTGGAACTGCAAGGTTTTTACATTTTTTTCCCTGCATATATGTCATATTGTCTTCCCTATATGTATAATAAAATCATATATGAAAGCAAAGGACATGACTACACACAAACAGAAATAAAATGCTGTTACTTTTTTAAAGAAGGTGAGCAAGTAGCATTAAAAATGTAATTTGGGAAGGAGCACTATTTTCCAAGCTCAAAGTTTTAGTTCCTGGGCTGTAGAGAAATAAAGGCTACATTTGTTAGAAATAAAATTTTCTTTACCAGGCCCTAGAGCAAGCAGCAACTTCAGCCAATGAACTCTGAAGAATCCTTTACTCCTTGGATCTCTCTGGATGAGGAGTGACTTGTGTGATTTGAGTTTAGAGAAAATGGCACTGGAGGTTATCCTGCAGTGAAGAGTGAACAGAAGCTACAGACAGTTGTCTAGCTGCTGAAACTTTAGAGTGTGCTTTAAATACTCAATGCCATTCTTTCACAGGAAATAATAAGCCATTGATTTTGAATTAGGCCTTTTCCTACCTCTGATCCTTCCCTGAATGCTGCTTTTCTTTTCTCCTGGTAAAAGCCTATTCACCTCCCAAGGACTTTTTCATCTATTAGTTCATTCTAAGAAGACTAGATTGGTTCAGCAGTGTCCCCAATCCCCCATCTTAACCCAGTTTCCCCCTGGTATTGTATAAGCACTTTCATCCAAGTTCTTATCAGACTGCATAGAGAGTGTCTGTTTATTTGTATTTTTTCCTTAGCAGACTGCAGTTACTATGAAGTAGCACCTAGCATTATCCTGTCTTAATTATTCTTTACCTTGAAAAAATAGATGATGAATAAATGGTTAATTTTATCAAATATAAGTAACTTTTCAGTCCTTGTCTTACTTAACCACTAACACCATCGCCCACCATTCTGTAAATTTCTATTGTTCTATAATTCTGAGGATTCCTCCTCAGTCCCTTTCATTAGCTTCTCTTCTGCTTGTGTCCACAGCTGTCTTTTCTTCTCACTAAAGACTCTCCCTGAGTGAGCTCACCTCTTTCTCTTCATTTGTCTTCACACATAGGATGAGGGTGGCCATGTTTTCCTTTCCAGCTCAGACTTCTCTGCTGAGATCCAGACCTAGCTGTGTGTGTTGTCCCTCTTCACGGGGACATCCTACAAGCATTCACTCCCAACATGGGCCATCTGGATTTCATTTTTCATGAGGTCTCTATCTCAGGGAGCCTCACTCTTTTCTAATGTCTTTTCCCTACTGGATGTATGATCAATCTCTCCCTACAGTTTCTCTTTCTTTCCCTTCTTCCCCATTCATTTTTTTTTCTAACTTCAGGCACTTATCAACTCTTATGTAGACTATGGCAATAGTCTAAGAACTAATCTATTAAATATTATCTCCAAATTGTTACAAAACTGATCCTCCCAAATCACAGTTATCATCATGCTACTCTCCTGTTTTGTTTATTTCCTACAGAAATCTTCCCCAGGTGGGAGTTGTCTTCTCAGGGGAGCAGACTCAGATGGAGTTGAGCATGCAAGATGTTTCTTAGGAAGAACCTTTGAGGCAACACTGATTCAAGAAAGGAGAAGAAGGCAGGAGAGGACTGAAGAAAGGTCAAGCTATGATGTGGACCAAGTAGCAAACTCAGCTTGTTTCCTTTCCCCGGTGTTCTAACCTCTAATTATATTGATTCACTTGCAGTTCCTCATTAGCTCAGCGGAAGCTTCCCTGCATTCCCATTAGGCAGTATTGATTATTCTCTCTTCTGATCTCCCAGCATGCTCTGTACAGACTTCCATCTTAACACCCAAACTGTAATACATTATTAGACTGACCAATTTACATGCCTATTTCTAGTACATGCTAAACTTATATTAATATCAGGCACTTAGTTTATATATGATATTTGTATCCTTAGCACACAAATATAGATGGTGTATCTAGAATATAATATTCATTTAATATTATATGGTGTGGAAAAGATGAAAAGTTGGTAAATAGATGGATAGATAGAAAGCATTTCTCACACTGGAGCCTTGGAGAGACATTAAATCAGTAATCTGGTCTAGTACAGCATTTCATAGGATGATGGCACTTTCTGAATTTTATGGGAGAGGGACAGGATGAAACAGAAGTAGTGTGACTTAAATCGGTGAAATCTAGACTCAGACAAGTCAGCAAAGCCAAGGGTAAACAGAAAGATACAAAACAAAGATGATTTCCCACCCCAGTTAATTTAGGTAGTATAGATCAAGAATCTTGTCTGGGAAAGAAAAATTAAACTCCAGAATCTTGAGGCATGTTTTGGAGCATGAACTCTAACCAATGAGACATAGAACCCCAGAACACCTTCTCTCCCCTCACCTCTCTGAAATGCTAAACTTCTGTGCAGTGAGAAGTCGGATATCCACCTTTCTTTCCATGGGTTCATCTGTCTATTCATCCACTCAGCCATTCATGCAATTATCTATGCACTTAATATCTATTTGGAAGTAACAAGAACCTACCTTGTTTACACGTTTAGATACTCTGTTAGTGACTAGGCATAAAAATATGCATAAGGCACGTTCTTTTCCATCAAGTAGTCCATAATATCCTAGGAAAGAAAGCAATTTAATAAAAGAACGCAACCCAGTGCTACGAGAGCTTTAATGTAAGATTATCTGTACCTAGAAATATCATAAATGAGCCCTCAGATTGGTCCTGTGGGTGAAATCATCGAATTTCTAGTAATGGAAAATGGGTGTGAGCCACAGGCAGAAGTCTGATGTGGAGTTGAAGATTTGAAAACTAGAATTTCTCTACATTTTCTATATCCAGGTTCAAAAAGATATCAAATATGGGATGAGTTGAAAAGATGGCATATCTGGACTGAGGGAGGGAGTGAAAGAGGGGTCAGTTTCTGTTTGGCTTCTTCTTCTTGTTCTATTCCAGTAGTTCCCAGGAGCCATACGATGAGCAGCAGTGAACTCATTCTAGATTTTCTTATTCAGTGAGTGTCTACCTATCTGCATTTCTTTAAGAGGAAAGAAGGAAGACGTGAGTGAGGGAATGACATAGGGAGTCCTGCCACCAAGAAATAAGGAATGACAGCCACCAACTCTTCTTCATAATAACTTTAGAGCACACTGATTGCACAAGCCCTTCGGGAATTAGGCATGAAGCCAATACCCCCAAAAATTGTTCCTGTGAGTTGTTTTAATGAATCAGGTCAGACTGACACCACATCTCCCAGATACAACTTTAGGAAATAAACTGAGAGGAGAGATTAGCTATGCATTTGACCTAATAAAATTTTGCCTCATAAAGGGAGAATTAATAACTTTCTAAGCAGTCATCCTGATTTGAGACTCTTAAATTTGTATCAGCAGCTCTCCTAACAATGAAGTTCTCTCATAGGAAAAGGGAGCAGGACATAAAAAGACTTAAAAATAAATAAAGCTTAAAATTAAAAATTTTAAGAATGTAAAGGATGCTAAATTTTTTGTTTCTGGTATTTGTGTGGATGAAGAATGTGACCAAATTAAACTCAAGCTGCATTCAAATAGTTCCAGCATACAGGCATACCCTCAAGTATACTAGGAAGTATTTTTGCCCTTGTTTCTTAACATTTTGTTTTCACTTCAAAATAAAAAGACACAATAATAAAGAACTTGGTGATAAAACAACTCCTATTAGATGTCCTTGGGTTGATTGGTAGTAGAATCTTATTTCTGGAACTGGACACTAAAATTATTGTTATTCCCTTTTCCCTCATCATGAACATGAAATCACTGTTCCTTGATTTGAGCATTGTTCCTTCCCCTAAAAGTTTTCAATTAATGTAAAAAATCATGATCCCTTTGACAGCCAGGTCCTCATCTTTATTTTTACAGTCTTGCTACTCAATCTTACTTGTGACCTACTGCTAGTATGTCCCTAAGCCTCCTGGTGAATCCTCAGCTAACTAGAGTGAAAGCAAAGTACCTGCAGAATCTGGAACTGGTGGCAGTTTTACCATATTCACCTGTTTAAGTAGAGGCAACAAATTCAAAGAGATAATGAAAGGGTTATACTGAAGCAGAAATGAAATGGCTTTCTAATCACCTGTACCTCTAAGAATAAACCACTGAGTTTTTACTTCTTGACCAAAAAAAAAAAAAATCACTTTTTTTAGCTTAAACTGCCTGCAAAGAAAGTTCAAGGGAAAAAAATCAGGAGTGTAAATGGCAAGGAATAGGCATTTTACCAGATTCTACAACCTCTGACATTTTTTTTCCATGTAATCATTTCCAGAAAAGGGACTTGCTTTCCCAAATCTAACCCAAACTTATTTGTGTACTTGCAAATTTATTCCTTTTGGACATGAGATATAATGGATAAAAAGATTTTCCTTATTTATCTATAGGATTCTTCCTTTACAATTTATGGAGATCACCCTTTACCATTCCCTTCTATAGCTATGGCTTTAGTAGCGAAAAATGTATGCTCCAGTGTAGACATCAGTGTTCAATAGCTCATTGATACAGACAGAACAGCTCACGTGTAAGAATAATATTACTGCTCTTCTCCTGTCCTTTTAACATTCTCAGATGCCCCTTCAGTCTGAGAACAACCTCTCAGTTGGATCAGGAAACAGGCCCTCTTCAACTACCAGATGAGAACTGTAGACTCCTTCAGGCAAAGGGGGTAATTCTATAACCCCTAAAGGCAGCCCTATAATCAGCCAATGGCAAGCCCTGTGCAGCCCCTGCAGGGTTTCAGTTTGTGAGGACACCAGTATCCTTCTCCCCCACCTCCTGCTCCAGAGACCAATGGACCCAAATCCTTTAATCCTTTGTGTTTTCCTAGGGCAGCTTTAATAAAAGAATTTTATTCTCAGAAGACTTGTTAATGGCAGCATTGTGGGAACTCTATTTCCTTTAATCTTTCTGAAATCACTAAATACTTTGTTTTTATTATAATTTTTTCCAATAATAATATTCTAAGCAGTTGAAAGCAAGAACAGCTTTGGCTTGTGATAGCTGCAGCCAGATGGGCTCAATAATCATTCCTTTTAAATACATTTTAAGTTGGGTTCCTAACTTTAATCCACTTATCACAGTGTCTCTACCCAAATCTTAAGGCTATGAAACAAATACTTTGTTAAATTCTCTCCAGAAAGAAATTCAGGCAGAAATGATGTCAGGGCACTAAGAAAATTAGTTCTTTAGAATGGATGAAAAGAAGGAGAATGAAAGAGCGGTAAGGATAAATCTTGGCTTTTAGAATAGAAAACCACAAAGCAGTCAGAAAGAAATGGAATATTTTAAAAATGTGACAAGTGGCTTTATGCTTTGTATGTTAGCTATTAACTGCTGAGACTCACTAGGCATAGTATGCAAAAGGCAATAATTGAATGTTCAAATACTATGTAGTGCCACAATAGGATTCCTATTTCTAGCGTCCACTGTAATTATGAATTGTCCTCAATATATGGGACTTATAGGAGAAATGCTGCCCTTGAATCTTGCTTGAATTGTTCAAGGTAGTTTATCCTTATTTTAACTGATGAAGGTAGACATTCTAATTTACCGGACACAGAAAAGCTCTTGCTGTAGGCTCTGTTTGGTGTTTCTGGGTACATTATAGGAAATATTCCCAAATGGGATTCAGGGAGATAGGATAGTGTGGTGACTCCAAATTCCTCCAAAGTTCATTTCTTCCATTCATCACCAGCATTAACGCTATTTTTTATAGCAGCACATATTTTATCTAAGATCTTCCACTTCTCCTGCTGGGTGTTCCTTCAAGCAATCTCCCTTCCTCTGCCAAGTCGATCCTCTAGACCTAAAACTACTTACAAAACTCTTTGTCCAGTCTAGGAGGTACTCTGTACCAGACAAGAGCTTTCTATCTGCATTTAAGTTCAACCTCCTCTTTCATCAACTAAACAATTCTTAAAACTCAACCTTTTACAATAAACTATCTATCCTTGAATAACTCAAAACAACTAGTTGTCAAGTTCTGAGTTTTCATTCAAAAAAGTCAATTATGCATGTGCAGGATGTTGCAGTTTCACTCAAAATGTTCTCAGGTTTCAGTTAAAAATAAGTTTCAAATTGACATGGTAAATATGATGGCAATTGCCAAAAAAAAAACCAAAAACAAAAACAAAACAAAACAAACAAACAAAAAAACCAGTCTCACATTGCATTAAGAAAAGTATAATGACCTAGCAGAATCCTTTTACATGCAGCACGATCATATGTCAGTCAGCATGTTAACACCTAGAAAGTGTGTTCACATCTGTGATGTTGACAAAACAGTGCACATGAAGGGAAACAAGCAAAAACATCTCATGACTTGGAAAATATACCAAAATAACAAGAGAAGCAGCTAAACATTAAGACCGATGGACATTTTCCCATTCAGTTTGTTATTCTTTTAATTTCTTCCCCTCCACTGTCAACATCATTATAACAGCATACACTCAATCCTCATGATCTGCCAAACCTGGAGATAGATGCTGGAGAAATAAAGGTTGTCTGATTCCAGTACCTAGAGCACTCTATCATTTATTTTTTAAAATCCAAACACTGTGGATTTGGACAGTAAAAGTTCTGCCACAAATATGTCTTCCATTTTGCTTGTAATGTGTAACACTTAGGTGTTTTAGTTAATAGTGCTCCTTGACAGAATATCATTGTGTAGTGGACAGAATATGAATATTGGCTTTCAAATCAGATATACCTTGGTTAAAATTCCATTTTGAGCATTATCACTGTGAAATCTCTAAGTAAATTTGTGTTACATTATGGTTATAAGAAGCACTCATAACATGGGTACTGAACCTAGCATTGGACACATCTAATAAGTGAAGGAATGGAGATTTAACCCCTAGTTTTACTTCAGAATCCAATGTAGGTTTTAAAAGTACCATGTAAGATCAAACCAAATTAGTGCCAAAGCCTTGATCAAGAGTCTCTGCATGCACAGGGCTTGGTGGTACACACCCGTAATCCCAGTGGCTCAGGAGGTTGAGGCAGGAAGATGGCAAGTTCAAAACCTGCCTCAGCCATGGTGAGGTGCTAAGCAACTCAGTGAAACCCTGTCTCTAAATAAAATACAAAATAGGACCAAGGATGTGACTCAGTGGTCAAGTGCCCCTGAGTTCAATCCCTGGTACCAAAAAAAAAAAAAAAAAATAAGGAGTCTCTGCATGCTCACTCCATATACAGGGAAACAGAACGCATTGTTTCTGACAGTGTTTTCCCAGCTCATTCTACACATATTTTGCCATGTGGAAACAGGCTTACCCTGAGAATAATGACTGGACTTGGCAGAGATTACCATGATGAAAGTGTTCTGCCTGACTGTGGTTCCATTAAGATTCTCTCATTTATTCTTACAAAACCACTCATTCAGTGCACTTGAAAATGGCTGTGATTTTCCCCAGGCAAATCTTCAAACAAAGACTGTTGCTCTTTTCTGTCACCTGGGCTTCATGGAAAATTGGAAGATATTTGTAGGTGTTGGCATTTCTACAGCAGCTGTTGACTTGCTCTCAGTCAAAGCAGAATATCCCCTTAATTTCTAAAGAAACAAATATTCACCAAAAGTTCAGTGAAATATATATAGGTTGTGGCAGTCTATCCTACAATAACCAACTTGGTCAGAAACCTTCCTACAGCCATATGGGTCCAAATGATCCTAAAATTAGAGCTAAGACCCAGGCCGACAGGCTGAAAGCAAAAATGACTGCAGCACAGCAATAGAGCAAGAAGATAAAGTAGAATTTCCAAAGGTTTTCATAAAAATGGCATTCAGTTAATGGCATTTATAATAGTACAATGGTAATGCAAATTACCATTTGCATGCTTGTTGGGCTAAACATTTTACTTCATTTATTCATCCACCAATTTATTCATTCATTCTGTTTGGAAAAATGACAAAGTACCTACTCTGTGCTGCAGGTGATGGTTGGGGGGGGGGTTTGGAACAAAACAAAGTACACATGGTTTCTAATATCACAGAGCCCATAATCTAGTGGTGGAGAAAAACATTAAGCAAATTTTTATAAACCAATTTTTAAAATTATAATCATGAGGTCCTAAACAGAGAACTACTGTGACTTCTCTATAAATTCCTCTGAAAGAGACACTTGAACAAAGAAGTTAAGTGTAAATGGAAGTGGTACAAAAAACAACAACAACAACAACAAAAAAAAAAACAAGAAGACAAGGAACATAAGAAATTGCATGTGGGGAGGCTACTTAAACAATTAAAAAACATAACTGGTGTCATGCTATTGCACAGCTAAAAGCATTGAGGCCTAGAGAAGATGAGTGTGTTGCCCAAGATCACACATTAAAATATATTAAACAAGGACAACCCCACCAATCCAGCACAGAGCACAGGCAAGCCTAGGTCAGCCCTACTGACAGCCACGGAGCTCACACTGGGCAGTAGCTGTGTCTTTGAACACATCACCCAACACCGCTGCCCATCCCCCACCAGACCTGACACTCCATCACTGAAAGCTGCTGCCTCCATCTTGGGATGTTCATCACCATCTTTAGTTGTGGCAACTCCCAGCTTGGAACATTGGCTGGGCAGGTATCCATAGTCCCCAGCTCCTCCCTCTTTCTGACTGTCACTAACCCTGCACAGTGACTGCCCAATACAAAACAGCTCTCCAAGACAGGTTTGCAGCCCCTAGAGCACAAACCACAAGACATCTAGAGAGAAAGGTCCCTGATTAGGAAGTAGAGAGGGAGAGGATGAGATATAGTTTAGAGACTAATTTAGATACCAGGAACTGTGAGGTCTATAGGCGATATAAGGACATAAGACCAGGCACCCACATCACACAAGTGGAAGGCCCCAAAGGACATCCTTAAGGTCCCCACTTCCAGGTGCCCTGCACCCAAGACTAACACTCCTACCCTGGTAACCTTCAATATCCTGAGGGTGGAGATACCAGCAAATAACAGAAAACACCACCTATTGGATGAGAAGGGAAGCAGGAAAGATACTAAACTCCAACCAAAACAATCCTCATTTCTTCCTTCAAGACATTTTTTTTCTCCCTCTCTGTTCTCCTACTCTCATATCTCCAAAACTTGTGAAACCAAGTACTTTGCATGAATTAGGATACTGAGGACTGGGATGTCTGAATAGTATATTACTCCTGTGTTGTATATTCATTTATCTCCTATGTTTACACTTTTTATTTTTCTTAATATTTATTTGTGTTCGTTTTATATACTTTTGTCTTTCCACTTACTTGTCTCCTCAAAATCACTTCCTAATCTTCCCCTGCTACTAACCATCTTATTTAGATTCCTTTTTCACACTTCCTAAGATCTAATAATTCTATATGCTCACCTCCAACACCCTCAAGATCTCACCCCTAATTCTTTGTCCACCATCAGAAACTGTAAACCCATTTGCAAACCTACTGTTTATATTGTAGAAACTAATTGAATTCACTAGTTCTGTATATTGTGACAAAACTGTAAACGCCTTAGTAGCAACTATTTGTTCTAAGGTGGTATATTGTTTGTACTAGAATCTGTTAACATTGTTCTTCCCCTCAAAGGAGAGGTATTGGAATCCTACAGGGGCAATATGAGCCTAAAGCATAAAAAATAGTAACCTTGTGGATCCACACTGCTAGAAGGAATGACAGGGGAATAACATGAAAATATGAGGGAAAAATTGCCCCAAACAAATCAGGATACTACATATTCAGAATCCATAGCTGGCACAACAGAAGACATGACAGAGAAGAAGTTCAGGATGTACATAATTAAAATGTTCTGTGAATTAAAGGATGATATAATAGAGTAAATACAGGCAGCAAAAGATCATTTCAATTAAGAGCTACAAAAGCAAATATAGGAAGCAAAAGATTACTTCAGTAAGGAGACAGAGGTTCTGAAAGAAAAACAGAAATTCTTGAAATGAAATAAACAATACACCAAATTAAAAGCTCAATGGAAAGCAACACCAACAGATTAGACTACTTGGAAGACAGGACCTCAGACAATGAAGAGAAAATATATAATCTCAAAAATAAATGTAGGTAAAATAGTGAAGATGATAAGAAATCATGAGCAGAACATTCAAGAAATATGGGATAACATCAAAAAGACCAAATTTATTTTTTTTTCCTTTTTTAATTTTTTTTTTATTGATTATTTATCGCATTACATAGTTCATGATATATCATCTTTCATACATTAGACTCAAATTGTGCTTTGAACTCCCATTTTCACCCCAAATACAGATTGCAGAATCACATCTGTTACATATTCGCATTTTTACATAATGCCATATTAGTGACTGTTGTATTCTGCTACCTTTCCTATCCCCTACTATCCCCCCTCCCCTCCCCTCCCCTCCCATCTTCCCTCTCTACCTCCCCTGCTGTTGTTCAATTCTCTCCCTTTTTTTTTTTCCCTCCCCCTTGCCCCTCATAACCTCTTATAATTTTATGTATCCTTGAAGGTCTCCTACCATTTCCATATGCTTTCCCTTCTCTCTCCGTTTCTCTCCCCCCATTCGTCTTTGTTTACTGTAGTCTTTTCCTCATGCTCTTTCTTCCTGTGCTGTTCTTAGTTTTTCTCTTTATATCAAAGCAGACATTTGGCATTTGTTTTTTAGGGCTTGGCTAGCTTCGCTTAGCATAATCTGCTCTAATGCCATCCATTTCCCTGCAAATTCTATGATTTTGTCATTTCTTAGTGCTGCATAATACTCCATTGTGTATAGATGCCACATTTTTTTTATCCATTCATCAATTGAAGGGCATCTAGGTTGGTTCCACAGTCTAGCTATTGTGAATTGTGCCGCTATAATCATTGATGCAGCCGTATCCCTATAGTGCGCTCTTTTAAGGTCCTCAGGGAATAGTCCGAGAAGTGCGATAGCTGGGTCAAATGGTGGTTCCATTCCCAGCTTTCCCAGGAATCTCCATACTGCTTTCCAAATTGGCCTCACCATTTTGCAGTCCCACCAGCAGTGTACAAGTGTACCCTTTTCCCCACATCCCCGCCAACACTTGTTGTTGTTTGACTTCATAATGGCTGCCAATTTACTGGAGTGAGATGGTATCTTAGGGTGGTTTTGATTTGCATTTCTCTGATTGCTAGAGATGGTGAGCATTTTTTCATGTACTTGTTGATTGATTGTATGTCCTCCTCTGAGAAGTGTCTGTTGAGGTCCTTGGCCCATTTGTTAATTGGGTTATTTGTTATCTTATTGTTTAATTTTTTGAGTTCTTTGTACATTCTGGATATTAGGGCTCTATCGGAGGTGTGGGGGGTAAAGATTTGTTCCCAGGATGTAGGCTCTCTATTTACCTCTTTTATTGTTTCTCTTGCTGAGAAAAAACTTTTTAGTTTAAGTAAGTCCCATTTGTTTATTCTTGTTGTTAACTCTTGGGCTATGGGTGTCCTATTAAGGAATTTGGAGCCTGACCCCACAATTTGTAGATCGTAGCCAACTTTTTCTTCTATCAGACGCAGTGTCTCTGATTTGATACCTAGCTCCCTGATCCATTTTGAGTTAATTTTTGTGGATGGCGAGAGAAAGGGATTCAATTTCATTTTGTTGCATATGGATTTCCAATTTTCCCAGCACCATTTGTTGAAAATGCTATCCTTCCTCCATTGCATGCTTTTAGCCCCTTTATCAAATATAAGATAGTTGTAACTTTGTGGATTAGTCTCTGTGTCTTCTATTCTGTACCATTGGTCTACCCACCTGTTTTGGTACCAGTACCATGCTGTTTTTGTTACTATTGCTTTGTAGTACAGTTTGACCTCTGGTATCGCTATGCCTCCAGATTCACACTTCCTGCTTAGAATTGCTTTTGCTATTCTGGGTCTTTTGTTTTTCCATATGAATTTCATGATTGCTTTGTCTATTTCTACAAGAAATGCCATTGGGATTTTGATTGGCATCACATTAAACCTGTAGAGAAGTTTGGGTAATATCGCCATTTTGACGATGTTAGTTCTGCCTATCCATGAACAGGGTACATTTTTCCATCTTCTGAGATCTTCTTCTATCTCTCTCTTTATGGTTCTGTAGTTTTCATTGTATAAATCTTTCACCTCTTTTGTTAGGTTGATTCCCAAGTATCTTATTTTCTTTGAGGATATTGTGAATGGAGTGGTTTTCCTTATTTCCATTTCAGAGGTTTTGTTGCTGATATACAGGAATGCCTTTGATTTATGCGTGTTGATTTTATACCCTGCCACTTTGCTGAATTCATTTATTAACTCTAGCAGCTTCTTTGTAAACTCTTTTGGGTCTGTTAAGTATATTATCATGTCATCCGCAAATAGCGATAGTTTAATTTCTTCTTTTCCTATTTTTATGCCTTTAATTTCTTTTGTCTGTCTAATTGCTCTGGCTAGTACTTCGAGAACTAAATTGAATAGAAGTGGTGATAGAGGGCATCCCTGTCTTGTTCCAGATTTTAGAGGAAATGCCTTCAGTTTTTCTCCGTTTAGGATGATGCTAGCCTGAGGTTTAGCATATACAACTTTTACAATGTTGAGGTAAGTTCCTGTTATCCCTAGTTTTTCTAGTGTTTTGAACATAAAGGGATGCTATACTTTGTCAAATGCTTTTTCTGCATCCATCGAGATGATCATGTGGTTCTTGTCTTTAAGTCTATTGATGTGGTGAATAGCATTTATTGATTTCCGTATATTGAACCATCCTTGCATCCCAGGAATGAATCCTACTTGATCATGGTGCACAAGTTTTCTGATATGTTTTTGTATTCAATTCGCCAGAATTTTATTGAGAATTTTTGCATCCAAGTTCATTAGAGATATTGGTCTGTAGTTTTCTTTCTTTGAAGTATCTTTGTCTGGTTTTGGGATCAAAGTGATGTTGGCCTCATAGAATGAATTTGGAAGAGCTCCTTCTTTTTCTATTTCTTGAAATAGCTTGAAAAGTATTGGTATTAATTCTTCTTTGAAGGTTTTGTAGAACTCCGCTGTATAGCCATCTGGTCCAGGGCTTTTCTTAGTTGGTAGTCTTTTGATGGCTTCTTCTATTTCTTCTTTTGTTATTGGTCTGTTTAAATTGTGTGTGTCTTCCTGTCTCAATCTGGGCAAATCATATGCCTTAAGAAATTTATCGATATCTTCATTATCTTCTATTTTATTGGAATATAGGGTTTCAAAATACTTTCTAATTATCTTCTGTATTTCTGTAGTGTCTGTTGTGATATTGCCTTTTTCATCCCGTATGTTAGTAATTTGAGTTCTCTCTCTTCTTCTTTTCGTTAGCATGGCTAAGGGCTTGTCTATCTTATTTATTTTTTCAAAGAACCAACTTTTAGTTTTATCTATCTTTTCAATGGTTTCTTTTGTTTCAATTTCGTTGATTTCTGCTCTAATTTTAATTATTTCTTGTCTTCTACTACATTTGCTGTTGTTTTGCTCTTCCTTTTCTAGGTTTTTGAGGTGTTGTGTGAGTTCATTTATTTGTTGGTTTTTTCTTTTTTTGAGGTAAGAACTCCAAGAAATGAATTTCCCTCTTAAAACTGCTTTCATTGTGTCCCATAGATTCTGGTATGTTGTGTCTGTGTTGTCATTTGACTCTAAGAATTTTTTCATATCCTCCTTTATGTCTTCTACAACCCATTGATCATTCAATAACATATTGTTCATTTTCCATGTGATGTAGGATTTTTCCTTCCTTCTTTTATCATTGATTTCCAATTTCATTCCATTATGGTCAGATATGGTGCATGGTATTATCTCCACACCCTTATAATTACTAAGAGTTGCCTTATGGCATAATATATGGTCTATCTTTGAGTAGGATCCATGTGCTGCTGAGAAGAACGTGTATCCACTTGATGATGGTTGATATATTCTATATATGTCGGTTAAGTCTAGGTTATTGATTGTGCTGTTGAGTTCTATAGTTTCTTTATTCAGCTTTTGTCTAGAGGATCTGTCTAATGGCGAGAGCGGTGTGTTGAAGTCACCCATAATTATTGTGTTGTGGTCTATTTGACTCTTGAACTTGAGGAGAGTTTGTTTTATGAACGTTGCAGCTCCATTGTTTGGTGCATACAAATTGATGATTGTTATGTCTTGTTGGTGGATGGTTCCTTTTAACAGTATATAGTGACCTTCTTTATCCTTCTTGATTAACTTAGGTTTGAAGTTGATTTTATTCGATATGAGTATGGCCACTCCTGCTTGCTTCCGAGGGCCATATGAGTGGTATGATTTTTCCCAACCTTTTACCTTCAGCCTGTGTATGTCTTTTCCTATCATATGAGTCTCCTGAAGGCAGCATATTGTTGGATTTGTTTTTTTGATCCAGGTTACTAGCCTATGTCTCTTGATTGGTGAATTTAGGCCATTAACATTTAAGGTTACAATTGAGATATGATTTGTATTTCCAGTCATGCTTCTTTATTTATTTATTTTAGTTTGGCTAGTTTTGCTTTTTGGTTGTTTTCCTCCCCCTTTACTGAGATACCTCCTGCTGTTAGTTTTGGGCACTATTTATCAAATCCTCTTCTTGTAGTGTTTTGTTCAAAATGCTTTGCAGAGCTGGTTTTCTTGCTGCAAATTCTTTTAGCTTTTGTTTATCATGAAAGATTTTAATTTCATTGTCAAATTTGAAGCTCAATTTTGCTGGATATAGTATTCTTGGTTGGAATCCATTATTTTTCAGCGTTTGAAATACATTATTCCAGGATCTTCTCGCTTTCAAAGTTTGTGATGAGAAATCGGTCGTTAACCTTATTGGTTTACCCCTGAAAGTAATCTGCCTCTTTTCTCTCGTAGCTTTTAATATTCTCTCCTTGTTCTGTACGTTGGCTATCTTCATAATTATATGTCTTGGGGTTGGTCTATTATGGTTTTGAATGTTTGGGGTCCTGTAGGCTTCCAGGATTTGGCAATCCATTCCATCTTTCATCTCTGGGAAGTTTTCTAGAATTATTTCATTTAATATGCTGTCCATTCCTTTGGTTTGAAACTCTGTGCCTTCTTCTATCCCTATGACTCTCAGATTTGGTTTTTTTATGACATCCCATAACTCTTGAATAGATTGTTCGTGGGATTTAAGCATCTTTTCTGTGTTGACTATATTCTTTTCAAGTTGATAAACCTTGTCTTCATTATCTGATGTTCTGACTTCTACTTGATCAAGTCTATTTGTAATATTCTCGTTTGAGTTTTTAATTTGGCTTATAGTTTCCTGCAATTCTAGGATTATTGTTTGATTTTTTTTTAAGATCTCTATCTCCTGGTAGATCTCGTTCTTTGCCATTTGAATTTGTTTGTTTAATTCATTTTCAAAATATACTTTTATTTCTTGGACTTGCTGTCTCATGTCTTCTCTAATATTCCTTTCCATTCGAGTTAGGTATCCCTTGAGTTCTTTCCATATCCCTGTTTCTGAAGTTTCTATGTCCTCCTGTAGAATTGAGTTGTCTTGCATTGTTTGAAATCCTTTTTTCCCTTGTTTTCTCATGTTGTCCACGTTACTTTCCAGCTCTTTTTGATTGTCGTGTTTCTGCTCTCTTCTATAGAATTGTTTTGTTTCTGTATTACTCTGATGTTTCTCCTTTGTGTTGTTGAACTATGCCTGCTAACGTGGATTCTGCTGGGAAGGAATTCCGACGTCCGAGCTCCAGTGACGACACTACTCTGCTATGCCGTGCCCCAGTCTCCTTGCCGGGGTGCCCTAATGGGGGGGTGTGACTGGACTGTCTCTGTTTGGTTTCAGCACCCGGTCGTGGCAGGCGGGCAGACTCCCGCCGCCCAGTATCTCAGGCCGTGGGCAGGTGATCCATCGCCAGCGGGAGGGCGTTCTCCTACCGCCCAGTTACGCTGGCAGTGGATGAACTGTCGCCGGCGGGCCTGCAGTTTACAGCTGCCCAGTCACGAGAGCCTTGCCTCTAGTCTCCTGTTCTCTCCTGCTAGGCTTGGGTTCTCCTGCTAGACCAGATTTCCCCTCAGTGATGGTTCTCGGCAGTTCAAGCTGTACTCTGGGCCTGTTTTGTTGCAATCTGTGGGAGAGTGGCAGTGGATACTTCAGCTCTCTAAGATGGTGGCCGCTGTTTGCCTTAGCGGAGTGTCCCTTGTGGGGGGCGGGGCCTTACCGGCTTCCTTCCCCGACTGCAATCCCGAACTCAGCCCGGGGGTCAGTGCGGGCTTGGGCTTGGCTGGTGGGATACCACCATGTCGCAGCCACTTAATTCCCTGCTGACTGGTTAACCCCTTCTCTGCGGCGCCACGCCTTCTGTAGCCTCGGGGCAGGCCACGTGTATCAGACAGCCTGGATCTCCGGGGTCACACCGTTGGCTTTTGGGATCCCCGGCACTCTATGGTTTTGATTTTTTCTGCTTGCCCCTCCCCCAGCGCTGGCTAGGCAGGTTTTGTTTTGTCCGCTGATGGGAGGGGGGGTTGAGCGTCAGGTGCCTCTAGCTCCCCTTTAGTCTTTATGCAGGCTCACTCTGATACTGCCTCCCCCTGAAAGTCTAGGAGAGATTTTATACGAAATCCCCCTAAGTATGGGGGCTGGGCTGGGTCGCACACACCTGTTTTGTTGCTGCAATCTGTTGGAGAGTGGCGGTGGATACTTCAGCCCTCTAAGATGGTGGCCGCTGTTTGCCTTAGCGGAGTGTCCCTTGTGGGGGGCGGGGCCTTACCGGCTTCCTTCCCCGACTGCAATCCCAAACTCAGCCCGGGGGTCAGTGCGGGCTTGGGCTTGGCTGGTGGGATACCACCGTGTCGCAGCCACTTAATTCCCTGCTGACTGGTTAACCCCTTCTCTGCGGCGCCACGCCTTCTGTAGCCTCGGGGCAGGCCGCGCGTATCAGACAGCCTGGATCTCCGGGGTCACACCGTTGGCTTTTGGCAAAAAGACCAAATTTAAGAGTTATTGGTTGGGATAGAGGAAGACCTAGGGCTCCATATCAAAGGAATGAGCAATCTATTCAAAGAAATAATATCAGAAATTTTTCAAAACATGAATAATGAGTAGGAAAACCAAATACAAGAGGCTTACAGGATGATAAATGTAAAAAATCACAAAAGATCCATACCAAGTCACATTATAATGAAACTTCTTAGCATACAGAATAAGGAGAGAATCTTAAAAGCCATTAGAGTAAGGAATCAGATTACATATAGGGGGAAACCAGTTAGGATATCTGCAGATTTTTCAACCCAGACCCTGAAAACTAGAAGATCCTGGAACAACATATACCAAGCTCTGAAAGAAAATGGATGTCAACCAAGGAATCTTATATTTGGCAAAATTAAGCTTTAGATTTGATGATGAAATAAAAATCTTCCATGATAAACAAAAGCTAAAAGAATTTACAGCTAGAAATCATGCACAACAGAACATCCTCAGCAAAGTATTCCATGAGGAGGAAATGAAAAACAACAATGAAAATCAGCAGAGGGAGGGATTACACTAAAGGAAAAACTAATCAGAGGAGAAAACTAGACAATTAAATAACAAATATAAACAAGAATGGCTGGAAATACAAATCATGTCTCAATAATGACACTCAATATTAATGGCCTAAACTCACCAAACAAAAGACATAGATTGGCAGATTGGATTAAAGAGAAAAGACCCAATAATATGCTGCCTCCAAGATACTCATCCATAGACTGAAGGTGAAAGGTTGGGAAAAAAAACATATTATTCACATGGACTGCAGAAACAAACAGAGGACTCCATCCTGATATCAAATAAAGTGTACTTAAAGCCAAAGTTAACCAAAAGAGATAAAGAAGGACATTTCATACTGCTCAAGGGAACCATACATCAACAAGACATAACAATTATAAATATATATGCCCCAAACAATGGAGCATCTATGTTCATCAAACAAACTCTTCTTAAGATCAAGAGTCAAATAGACCACAACAAAACAATTCTGTGTGACTTTAACACACCCCTTTTACCACTGGATAGATTTCCAAACAAAAGCTGAAAAAGAAACTATAGAGCTCAATAAAAAAAAAAAACTTAGAATTAACCAAAATATATAGAATATTTCATCCATCAACAAGTGAATACACTTTCTTCTCAGCAGCACATGAATCCTTCTCTAAAATAGACCATATATTATGCTGCAAATCAACTTGTAGCAAATACAAAAAAGTAGAGATATCACCCTGCATTCTATCAGATCATAATGGAATGAAAGTAGAAATCAATGATAAAATAAAAAATAAAAGCTACTCCAATACCTAAAGACTAAATAACATGCTATTGAATGAACAATGGGTTGCAAAAGCCACCAAAGAAGAGATTAAAAAATTCTAAGAGGTAAATAAGAACACTGATACAACATATCAAAAATCTCTGAGACACTATGAAGGCAGTACTAAGAGGAAAGTTAATTGCATGGAGTTTGTTCCTTAAAAGAAGAAAAAGTCAACAAACAAATGACCTAATATTACACAAAGTCTTAGAAAAAGAAGAAAAAATCAACATTAAAAGCAGTTGACAGGAAATAATTAAAATTACAGCTGAAATCAATGAAATTGAAACAAAAGAAACAATTGAAAGAAATTGACAAAACAAAATGTTGATTCTTTGAAAAAATAAATAAAATTGATATACCTTTAGCCATGCTAATGAAGAGAAAGAGAGAGAAAACTCAAATTATTAACATACGTGATAAAAAGGAAACATCAAGACAGACAATACAGAAATACAGATGAGAATTAGAAATTATTTTGAAAATTTGTACTCCAATAAAATAGAAAATATCAAACACATTGACAAATTACTAGAGTCACACGATTTTCCCAAACTGAACCAGGATGATATACACGATTTAAACAGATCAATTCCAAGCAATGAAATAGAAGATGCCATCAGACACCTACCAATCACAAAAAGCCCAGGACCAGATGGATACACAGGTGAGTTCTACAAGACCTTTAAAGAATAACTAATACCAATAATTCCCAAATTATATTATGAAATAGCAAAAGACAAAATACTTCCAAACTCATTCTATGAGCCCAATATCACCCTGATTCCAAAACCAGACAAAATACATCAAAGAAAGAAAACTTCAGACCAATATCTCTAATTAACATAGATACAAATATTTTCCATAAAATTCTGACAAATTGAATACAAAAAAAACATATCGAAAAGATAGTCACCACAATCAAGTGGGGTTCATCCCAGGGATGCAAGGTTGGTTCAACATATGGAATCAATAAATGTAATTCCTCACATCAATAGACTTAAAGATAAGAATCATATGACCATCTCAATAGACACAGAAAAAGCATTTGACAAGATACAGCACCCCTTTATATTCAAAACCCTAGAAAAAATTGGGATAACAGGGACATACCTCAACATCATAAAGGCTATCCATCCTAAGTCCCAAGCCAACATCATTCTAAATGGAGAAAAATTGAAAATATTCCCTCTAAAACTGGAATAAGACAGGGATGCCCACTTTCACCACTTCTATTTAACATAGTTCTTGAAACACTACCCAGAGCAATTAGACAGGTTAAAGAAATTAAAGGGATATGGATAGGAAAAGAAGAACTTAAATTAGTACTATTTGAAAATGATATGATCCTATACATAGAAGACCCAAAAAATTCCACCAGAAAACTTTTAGAACTAATAAATGAATTTAGAAAAGTAGCAGGATATAAAATCAACACCCATAAATCAAAGGGATTTCTGTATATAAGTGACAAATCCTCTGAAAGAGAAACAAAGAAAACTACCCCAATACAAAAGCCTCAAAAAATACTTGGGGATCAACTTAATAAATAATATAATATAATATAATATAATATAATAATATAAATGATAGAATTGAAAGTCTTGTACAATTAAAACAACAGAATGTTAAAGAAAGAAATTAAAGAAAACCTTGGAAGAAATAAAGACCTCTCTTAATCTTGGATAGGCAGAATTAATATTGTCAAAATGACCACACTACCAAAAACACTATACAGATTTAATGCAATTTCAATCAAAATCCCAATGACATTCCTCATAGAATTAGAAAAGGCAGTCATAAAATTCATCTTCAAAAATAAAAGACCCAGTATAGCTAAAGCAATCCTTAGCAAGAAGAGTGAAGCAGGTCACATTGCTATGCCAGACCTTAAACTATACACAGAGCTATAGTAACAAAAATGGCATGGCATTGGTACCGAAATATACTGATAGACCAATGGCACAACAGAGGACACAGAGACAAACCTACATAAATACAGTTATCTTATATTAGACAATGTGCCAAAAACATACATTGGAGAAAAGATAGCCTCTTCAACGAATGTTTCTGAGAAAACCGGAAATCCATATGCAACACAATGAAATTAAGCCCTATCTCTCATCATGCACAAAACTCAATTCAAAGTGGATCAAGGACCTAAGAATTAAACCAGAGACCCTGCACATAATAGATGAAAAAGAAGGCCCAAATCTCCATCATGTTAGATTAGGCCTCAACTTCCTTAATAAGACACCTATAGCATAGCACAAGACTTAAATCAAGAATCAATTAATGGGATTGATACAAACTCAAAAGCTTCTTCTCAGCAAAAGAAATAATAACTGAAGTGAATAGAGAGGCTATTTGTTCCATGTATTTTTGCTCCAAATCCATGTATGGTAATGGAGGAATGTAACAACTTCAAACATGACATTCATATATTTCAATGGTAGCAAATTTTGACCACAGGCACATCAGATAGAGCACTAATGTCTATGATATATAAAGAACTCAAAAATCTTAACATGCATACACACACACGCGCGCACACACACACATACACACACACACACACACAAATAACCAAATCAATAAATGAGTCAAGGAACTAAACAGACACTTCTCAGAAGATGATATACAATCAATCAACATATATATGAAAAAATAGTCAACATCTCTAGTAATTAGAGAAATGCAAATCAAAACTACTCTAAGATTTCATCTCACTGCAGTCAGAATGGCAGCTATTAAGAACAGAAACAACACCAAGTGTTGACAAGGTTATGAGGAAAAGGGCATACTCTTACATTGCCGGTGGGACTGCAAATTGGTTCAACTAATATGGAGAGCAGTATGGTTTCCTTGGAAAACTTGGAATGGAACCACCATTTGACTCAGCTATCCCTCTCCTCAGTCTATACCCAAAGGACTTAAAAACAGCATACTACAAGGACACAGCCATATCAATGTTTATAGCAGCACAATTCAAATAGCTAAACTGTGGAACCAACCTAGATGCCCTTCAGTAGATGAATGGATAAAGAAAATGTGGCATATATACCCAATGGAATATTACTTAGCATTGAAAGAAAATAAAATCATGGCATTTGCAGGTAGATGGATGGATTTGGAGAATATAATGCTAAGTGAAGTAAGCCAATCCCAAAAAACCAAGTGCTGAATGTCTTCTCTGATATAAGGATGCTGATTCATAATGGAGATGGTGGGGGAGCATGGGAGGAATAGATGAACTTTAGATAGGGCAAAGGGAAGTGAAGAAAAGGGAGGGGCCGTTGGGGTTGGAAACATGGTGGAATGAGGCAGACATCATTACTCTCAGTACATGTATAAAAACACGAATGTTGTGACAGAGTATTATTTACAATTTGTGTAATATGAATTGAATTGCATCATGCTGTTGTATATAACAAATTAGAATAAATAAATTTAAAAAATATTAAATCTCCAAATTTGAACACAAGTAAGCTTATATAAAAGTTCTCTTTAGACATCATCAATATTCGACTTTTGAAGAGAATTTTTTGTTCCATGTATTTTTGCTCCAAATCCATGTATGATAATGGAGGAATGTAACAACTTCAAACATGACATTCATATGTTTCAAGATACGTAACTGAAAGGTGCTCAGTTTTGTTTCTATCATTGGTAGATGTCCTCTCCTGTCCTTTTCAGAATTCCCTCTGGAAAACTCTTTTATCAATCATGGTTTAATGCTTGCATAGCTAACAATAAAATAAAACAAGTATGAAAGTTGGCAGATGTGTGAGTCTCTGGTATTGTAGTGATGGAGCTAACAATGAATAGAGTACCAGAAAGCATCAGGAAATCATTTTCTTACCATATTTTGAGGCATTTTATTCCAGGAACATTTCTTTCTGCTACCTTTATGAGTTTTCATGGTGTTGATAATAGTAATAATAGCAATCCTAATGGAAGATATTATTTAGAGGGAGTTTATGTAGTGCTCAGAATTTTATTGATGTTTAAGACACATTTTCCACATTTAACAATTCTGAAATTCTGGTGTGTTTTATAATCAATTACAACTTACAATTAATTGATTATATTAATATTTTCTCAATTGAGAATAAAATAATCTATACAACTTATAATCAATGATTTCTTAGAATCAATAAAATAGGGCAACATAAATTAGGTTTAATGTTTATATCAGCCTATGAGGAAGATACAGTATCATTTTTTTAAATTTGACAAATAAAAATTATATACACTTGTCATGTAATAATATGTTGTTTTGATATGAATACATTGTGGAATGCCTCCATTGAGCAAATTAATGAATGAATTTTCTAATTCATATGAGGATGATTGATGTTGAACTTTGTATGTGTGTGTGTGTGTGTGTGTGTGTGTGTGAGAGAGAGAGAGAGAGAGAGAGAGAGAGAGAGAGAACTCTTAAAAATTATTTCCTTGGTAATTTTTAAGAATATAATACACTGCTATTAACTACAGTTACTATGTTGTACAACAGATCACTTGAATTTATTCTGACCCAGTATCTTTATTTTACTCATAAAGAAACCGAGTCTTCAAAGGTAACGTAACGTGTCTCAGGTTACATGGCCAGCAAGTGGGAAAACGGTGATTCTGACTCAGATTTGTGTTCTCTCTAGTATTTGAGAAAAATTGTGCTCTAGAGATATTCTTTATAAATGACTTAGATACCTAAGGGTCATTATTGGACTCATGTCATTTTTCTGCTGTCATGTCACTGCAGGGCCAGATTGATTGTTTGATTACTTCATTGGCCTCCTCTGTCACATAGCATGAAAAAGGCTCTGGATTGTACACTAAAAAGAAACATGGTTGGGTTTGAAACTAAATGATAAATAAAACTCAATTAAGAGTGCATCTATTGCAGCATTTAAGAATAAAGACTTTGTTTCACATTTCTTGGATCTGAATATTGTTTTTCAGCTTGCTAACTTTACAACCTTGAGCAAATCAAGTACCTTTTTCTGAGTCAGATTCATCATTTATTACATGGTGCATTCAATGTTTTTAAACAAATGCTTAGGATGTTCCTTGGAATAGGCTAGAATTTGTAGTCAGAAGAGTGAGCAGATGCACAAGCCCTAAATTCCCTTAGAATACTGTGGAGAGCATACTTGGTATGAGCCATAGATCACATCATGGAGATGTGCACTAGGAAAGAGTCCCTTCTCCATAAGGTTCCAAGGAAATGGAGTATCTATACATGCTGATATTCTATTCATGGTTTTTAGTCTGCACTAAGTGATGCTTCTCCAATTGCCCATGCTTTTGGTACAACAGTAGCTCCACAATCCAATAGAGAGCACGGAGCAGCAAGAATCATTTGGTACAAGATAGAACATGAATCTAAACGTCAGTGGTTGCATGAAAAATTTAAATAGTAGTGCTGAAGTTGAGGCTTATTTTGAGAATTTAATTAGAATATAAAAGTCATTACTGCTTCCTAGAGTGTAGCATGATTTCAATTAAAGTTTATTGATGATGACTATAATGATTGTGGTGATGATGATGATGAGGATCACCATTATATAAATGGCTACCTAATCTTAGATTCTATCAATACATACTGTGCCTTTACTCTGTTGGACACCAGCTATAGTTAAGTATATTACCTTATTTAGATCTCACAAAGATCCTTAACAAGACTATTGCTATCTCCTCTTTTTAGATGAAAAAGTTGGGGCCAGAGTCAAGAACCAAGTTTCCCAATTACAAGCATTCCATTATACCAGAAAGTCTTGCAGAGCCATTATTATTAAAAATTTTGTCAGAGGATCATTTTTTTCATATAAGTTTTTACATATTTCAAAATACATCAATAATTATTTCTGTATTTATGCCCTGTAAAAGGAGGTTGTAAAAACATAATATGAGAGCTAAAGATCAAATTTGATTTTGCCTTTTCAAAGCCCAACTGGCCCATTAGAACAGTTTCCATTTAAAAATTTGCCAATAGCATATATTGGTGAGAATTTAGAACAACTGGAACTCTCAAATTGCTGGTAGAAGCACTTGAAATTCGTTGTGAACATACATCAATACTATGACCCAGTAATTCCACTCCTGGGTATTTATCACTACCCTCCCCAACTTTTCTCAAGAAGTAAAAAAAAAAAAGTCCATAAAAATAAGTACATCTGTACATTCATAATCACTTTATTCATAGCAGATAAAACTTAAAAGCAACCCAAAATATTTATCAGTAGGAAAGTGGGCAAACGGTTGTTGTATATTTACATAATGCAATAATACAATAACAGATATGAATCTCAAAAGTCATTTTTTTTAGTAGAAGAAGTAAGGTAGTACATGCTCTCTAATTTTATTCCCTAAACCTCTGCAATAGGCCAACTATTCTATGGTGAGAGTACTCAGATTGAGAGTTTTCTGTGGTTGGGAGATTAACTGAGAAAGGACATGAAGAAATGTTCTGGGGTAAGGAAAATGTTCACTCATTTTGTAGGGGGCAGATTGGATTGGTATACTTATTTGTCAAAATTCATTATTTGCAACAGTTGAGATTTGTGCATTACACTGTATATAAATTATACTTTGCTAAATAATGCACAGCAGGAGCTATAATTAGATTTTTCATCAGACTAGTATTTCACTTTATCCCTTTATATTGAAAATTAGTTTTAAAGATGTCCATAAAAATAAATTTGGACATGATTTTTATTGCTAAAATCCAAGTCCCAACTGCTTTCATCACTACAGCACAAAACAAAAATTATCTTCTAATACCTACTCCTTTATTTTGCTTCTGTAGCATGTAAGTTTAGATGGGCACATGGATCACTACTCTCCCCAACTTTTCTCAAAGTAAATGGAATGTATGATAAAGTTCTGCCTAATTAAAGTAAGCAATATATGCAACTTTTAAATTTTATCCTTAAAGAGCAAAGTTATGCCTTCTCCTCTCTGTTTTTGTACCCTGCTGACCAAAATGGGATTTCCAGAAGTTATAGCCTTTAGCCAATTTCAAACATGCAAAATGATGAACCCTAAAGACAATGGAGTTCTTGAGTTCTCACCCCTTTAAGCCACCAACACAGCCCTGCATCACCTACTGAAACTTCTAGAAGAAAAAACATTACAAATTCTGTCTTATTAATGTTACAGTATTTGAGAAGTCTTTTTGTTATAGCTATCTAATCTGTATCCTAATTAATATAACTACCCTATTTTTTAGTAACCTCTGAAGGACCCTGATTTGGGAATCTACTAGCATCTGCTTCAGAAGAGGATTGCAGAAGGATCTAATGTAAGGACCACTGTCACATTAGACTCTCAGCATACACAAATCAACTTCCAACCCCAAATGAGGCAGCAGCTCTGAGAATTACCTAGGGCAGGTCACAGGTACCAGGTTTTGATCATAAGCTTCCTCATTAATAGCACATCCTGGATATGGAGGAATCATGAACCCCACAACTGGCCCCGCAGCACAAACCTTCAGCCTGTGTGCCCACAGGCAGGGCTGTGATGCCAGTTGGCATTCTTCCTTAGAGACATCCTCCCTGACTTCCCAGAGATTATTTCCCTGTCAGTCTGTCCTGACTTTCAGAGTTTCATTCCATGTCACCAGTTTACATTTTGTTTATTTTGTTTCATTTGCTCTTGGTTTTGCTGCAGCAGTCTTATTATATCTCTCATTGCTTTTAAATCTGCCCTTATGATGTCCTCTGGGTAAATGCTGACTTTCCTGACTCGAATGTACCAAGAGGCTTAATTAACCACTTAGATGTTCCCTTACACTTTGCACTTCTCAAAAGTGCATTTGCTTTTTTCATCATATATTCATCTTCAAACAAGACATGTGTTAAGCAGAAACATTTTGTTATCTTCATTTTATAAGTGAGATGCTTGAGATATAGTGAAAATACTATGTCCAATTTGATCATCTAATTACAAATCTAATACTATTTGCCATACCATCATCTATCTCCTTAACAGCCTTTTGAAAAATATGGGAACATAGCCATAAGCAGAACACTCTTCTCTAGATGAGGGAATGATGGGTGAGGACAAATGAGAAGTTTCAAATTCCTACCAATTTATTTTCCTTTCCTGTTTCAGCAATCGGTACCAACATGAATGATTGAGTGGGGATGGCTTAAAGGGAAATGCAGAGGGTGAAATATATATATATATATATATATATATATATATATATATATATATACATATTTTTATATATTAACATATACTTAAATGTATATATGAATATATACATGAAGCCAGGCATAAAAGACATTATAATCACATATATATGTGATATATATACACTTCAAGTGTATATATGTAAATCCAGTCATCAAAGACAGAATATATATGTGTATGTGTATATACATATATACAAAATATACAATATATATATGTGTATATATTATATATATATATTGTCTTTGATGACTGGATTTATATATATATATATATATATATATATATATATATTTCACCCTCTGCATTTCCCTTTAAGCCATCCCCACTCAATCATTTGCCAAGTTTTATTTTTCATATTCTTTAAATCTCAAAGAGAGATATACTCTATTTTGATTGTTGCTTATGGGCCTTTATAATATTCAGCCTGGCTTAATCAACTTCTTTATAAAATTTATCTTTGTCACTATTTTTTATCTCTTCCAATCTACCTTGTACACTCCTGCCTCATGATCTTTCTATAAGACAAATATTCCCTGGTGTTTTCTGCTTGAGCTGCTTTAATTGTTTCCTTTAATTTTCTGGATGAAATTCATATTCTTTATCACTGCATGCAAGCCTCTTTAGGTGCAGATTCCCATGCACTTCTGCAGATTCCTTTCTTCCCCTTCTCTGCATTCACACTTGTTCTGCCCATACTGAGCTACTTGAAGCTTCTCTAATGCCTCATTCTGTTTGCTGTCTCTGTGCCAAGGTTCAAAAGTTCCAATACATTTAGAGGTCAAGCATAAGTATACCTAACACTGTATGTGTAAGGTAGTAGGGAGTAGTAGAAGAATTATGCATGTCATTTAAGTTCATTTAATTTCAATTTTAAAGCACTATACTGAAACTAAACAGAACTGTTCTGAAGAACTATTCCAACTGCAGGCAGATCCTAACCTTTGAATGTGTTCCTGTACATGCTGTTTCATTCATTAGTAGTATCTCTATTCCCTTCCGCTTTATCTCATATACCATGGCTAATTCTTCAGTAATCAACCTGGTCATCACTTCCTCTGATCACAGGCCTCCTCACTTTGGATATCCTCTCCTAAAATTCCCTCTTTGCATTTTCCTGCTACTTCTATTACAATGTAAGTTCCTTGAGGGTGGAAGTTGGCCATGTTTTATTTAACCTGAACTTCCAGTGCCTGGCATGGGATTGATGCTCAGTACATATTTAAATGGGAAAACTGTAAAAGTCAGTTCATGTTTGAATTGAATGAATTACAATCAATAAATGGCCTGAATATATTTTTGTAAGCCACATATCTAGAATGCCTGTGCTGGTGAAGAATGAGTTTCCCCATCAATTTCCCCAAATTCTCCAAATAGGACTGTTTTCTGAGGTAGTGATTCTCTTTAAGGAGCCCATGTTCTACTTCTAATTTTAAACAGCTGAATATCAGTAATCTGGGTTTAGACAAAAATACCTTTTCTTCCTAAAACTCACAGTTATGTTTGCTTTGCTTTGTTTTGTAGTTAATTGGCTTTCATTGAATGCTATATAATAGAGAAATGCTACAATATCAGAGTTCTATTTCCAAACAAATACCATATTATAAAAAGCAATTAAATATCAAAATCATAATCTTTTCACCATCAACAATCTACATTTGTATAATGTAGCAAGTTATCAGAGATAATGGGAACATAATTGCCTTGAAAAATGAAGTTGGAGGAATAATAAGACAAGATGGGATTCAGAAAGAATGAAGGTGGCAGGTTTTAAAGGTCATTGGTACAAGGAGAAAAGAAAGTGGCCTTACAAGAGGAGCTAGACCCTAGAGAACTTGGTAACAAGTTGATATAGAAGCAAGAACAACTAACTTGCTAATTTTTCCTAGAAGAAAGAAATAGACTCACTTTCTCCATTGAAGGGTTAAGAGTTTCACAAATAATGGATGCCAAATAACTAGGGTACGTTAGTTTTCTTGAATAGCAAGAAAGCAGAAATAGAAGGAGAGACATCTAGTCAGGGAGGTAGAACTGAACTTCCAAGGCAAATCTGTGAAGGGAATAAGGGCATCAAGCTGCTGCCTAGTTGGAATGAGATCATTAGAGGAACGTGATTATAATCAAGCTACTTCTCTGCATGACACCAGGATCCCACATCTGCCTGAGACTGCAAGCTCTGAAGAGACTTTGATTGAAATTGGAAAAATGGTTAAGAGTAATTTGGAGCCAGATAAACAATTTTGCCTTGAACTAAGTAATGAGTGTCCTCAGCATAAAGAAAGACCTGTTGTAGAAACAGGACTAAAAGGTAATGTCATAAGCCTTTTATTTGGTCCCTTAACTTCAAAGGGAATAACACCTAGGGCAGCTGAGTAGAAGTGAGGCCATCCCTAATTTGCAACAGAGGAATACCACCAATATTTCTAGGGCTGTATTTTTGTATAACAAGTAAATGACTGAACATCAAGCTTTTATTCCTATTTATTTGGGGAAATTTGGAAGGTAGGTGATTTTTTAAAACGTGTAGATTTTCTGCTTCCCTTCACATTCTAGGTCACCTAGGGAACTAGCTGGTTTGTCATCAGCCTCTAGGAGATGGACCATAACCATTAGTTGTTGGGCCCTAAGCTGCATGACTACAGAAGTACCAAACTCTACAGTAGTACAATCAAGGACTAAGGACTAGAGGCCAAGTATTGTAGCTACAGCACTGTTACCTGAAGGGAACGATGGCTCTAGCTCTGTCTCATGACCCCAGAATTTATGGATAGAAGAAATGTCCACATTAAATGGGATATGGGGACTGGCGTCCATATCACTCACCACCCTAAAACCCTTTAGTGGCCTTCCACTGCCAACAGGATGAAATCAAATAGAACATGGCGTGCATGGGCTTTCTGGAGCTGAAACCTGCCTATCTATTCAAATGGGCCTATCCCACTCTCCCACATCCTCTGAACTACTTGGGCAAATTTGAATGTCCAAGCTTTTCCACACATATTTGCCTTTTCACATGTTATTCACTTTGCTTCCAATATTCTTACCCAAATATAACTTCAGGGGATCCTTACCCATCCTTTGACATCTGCTCCACTGTATCCTCTTCTTATAATGAAGACATGGATCTCTCCAATAAGACTACTTCCTCCCTTTCCCTGGCCACCATGCCCCTCATGAGTTCCTATATCATTAAACCTAAGAACCAGCACAAGTACTCATAACTGTTTGCTCTGCAAACACAGCATACTCAGTAAATATCACATGATATTCTTGTTTTGTCACAGAATTTTACAATAATCAGACTACATCTGCCTCTGTCTTCACTATTAGATGATAAATGCCTTAAGGGAAAAGAATGTTAATTATTTATCTTTGAACTACCAGCACTTTCTGTCCAGCTCTTTCTCCATTTAGAATATATATGATTATTAGTTTTATTCCCAGGTAAAGGGAACATATTACAGTATAAAGAGATTTAAAGGAAGAAATACCTTGGTTTGAATTCTAACTCTCTCATTTGGTACTTGGATTTTCCGTATAATTCTGAACTAGATCCATAAATGCCATCTATAAAATAAGGAAAATATCTACAGCATAAATTTTTCTTAAGCTTGCATGAGGTTATATTTGTTAGACTTTGTGTCACATGGTACAATTCCTCTAAATGTACAGTCTGACCTGGGGAAGAAGATGAAAGTCATCTGGATGTTGGAAGTGGATTTTGTAACAGAACAAATTTATTAGTGGAGAAATTTTTTTCCAAACTTCAGTGTTAACAAAAAGAAAGAAAGAAAGAAATGAGTCATACAAAGTTTTTAAAACTACATTACTTTTTTACCGTGAAATACAAAAGGATGTAATTGTGTGTAGTTGGCAAAGATTCTTACCCTTAATGCGAAACTTGAGAAAATCCAAAATCCAATCTTAGTTTTTAAAATCAGATCCAGAAGTAGTGCTCATGTCCTTTAGAAAGTGACTCAGTGAAAAAGTACTTGAGCTCAAAGGAAAAGAATTTAGGACATTAAACTTTTAAAAATGATGCCTCTCTTTGAAGGTGGTACTGTGGGAATAAGGGAGATTTAAGATTTTCTATAAGACTAAGTGGTTTCTCTCTCTCTCTCTCTCTCTCTCTCTCTCTCTCTCTCTTCTCTTTCCTCTTTGAATAAGAGCAATTATTAAAAAGGATCAGAATTTTAAGCATTAAAAAACCCAAACACTCTAAATTACTAAAAATTCTCTCAGATAAAATGATATTCTTTGTTACCTAGGTCTTTCTTTTTGACAGAGGAACAACAAGAGGAACTAGCTCTAGGAAGTAAGGGGGAAGCATGATATCTGTTTTTTGTTGTTGTTGTTGTTGTTGTTTTAGTGTCATTACCCCTGGGATTTAACCTCCTCTGCCAGGAAGCATGGTACAAAGCATGGGGGTGTGTTTAATCTTTTTGTCAGGCTTCCCTATGTCCTCAGGCACAGAATTTCTTTCTTCAGAACTCAGACTCACACATAGCCCCTTTGCCACTTAGCTGGTTCTTTTACTTCTTAAGATTAATAACTTGGAGTTTATGTTACTCTACCAACTAAGAAATGTTATTTACTTTCATTGTTTGTATTGATACCAACTTTGGTCATGAAAAAGACATGGCCTGATTTTAAAAGGAAATGAAATTGAAAATTCAAGAATGCAAAAACTCTGTCCAAGATGACACAATACATAGACTCAAACTAGGATCTCTAAGCAGGGATCTGGGCCAATTGTAATAGCAGGTGCTGAGCAGGTAAAGGACAGAACCCCAAGCCCTGGTTTGTGTTGGGTGCTGAACCCAGTTCCTTCACACTTAGTACTTGGGTTGCTTCCTTTACACACTGGCATCTTCTCTCGTCTGTGCTGTTTTCTTCTCAGCAACAAGATGTCCTTTGGAATAAGGTTTTCTCTTAGAAGGTTTCCAAACTCAAAACCCAAACCCTGATACCCCCAAACACCACCATCACTACCAGTTTTTCTGATTATAATTTGTTTTCTATCCTCAGCATTTCCTGCTTTGTCATACATTTAACTACCACACTGAAGCCCAGCAATATGTACAATTTATACATGTTAATAACATTTAAAAAGTAATAAAAACAAAGGTAAATATAAGACAACCAGATTTGTTAAACCATGAAAGAGACTAGGGAGACGTTAACAGGGGACAGGAAGCCCAATTCTCTGGATTTAAAATCGGTACAGCTCATGTCCAGGCTACTGAATTCTGCCTTTGGAAACTTGGCAGAAACCAGAAGTTCTTACTACAAGCTTGCCTCCTTAGGTAAAAGCTTCCCTCCAAAGGTAAAAGTGTTAAATTCAGAGCCTTTCTCTTCTTTTCCCAACTCTGGACTCTAATATAATTGATTTCTTTAGTATCCCAAACTATGAGGGAATGATTTATGCTATAATTTTAGGTGAGAAAGAGAGGAAAAAGGAGAGGAGAAGGAGGAGAAGGAACAGAAGTAGGTGTAAGAGTAAATCTTTTTGGGTCAGCTTGAATCAGTCTCCACTTTAGGCCCAATTATTTTCTAGTACAGGTAGAGGTCACCTGATACAAATTGCAGCCCTTTTTAAGTTTATTCCTTTAACAATAACTGACTAAAATCCAGAGAGGAAAGCAAGGTCTGGGATAACCAAAACTCAGGCAGTACCCAGGTAAAGGAGGGAGTCTAAAGCTTCTAGCACAGGACACTGGGGTCTGCCAGGGCTTATGGATGACAGTGAATCTGCTTGGTCTTTTTCAGAGGAAACATTTTCCCTCAGCACCTGGAGTCTGTGAAAGAGGGCTTCCTGGACCAAGGGGATTTTGTAGGATTGGAAATGGGAGTAGAAAAAGGGTAAACATAGCCACATCTTCTCTCTCATATGTGGAAGTCACTTAAAAAAAATGACGTAAATGTAGAATAGAGACTAGAAAAGGGGAGGGAGGGTATATAAAGAGCAGCTGGATGTGATCATTGCACATTGTATACATACATTTAACTACCACACTGAAGCCCAGCAATATGTACAATTTATGCATGTTAATAACATTTTTAAAAATAAGAAAAACAAAGGTAAATATAAGGCAACCAGATTCGTTAAACTATACTCTGTAACTGGCCTGAATTCCTATACTGCAACCTTGAACCTATACACTTATACATATTTTGGCCTCGATATCCAAAATTCCTCAAATATATATCAAACTTGCTTGTGGAATTCATTTTCTCATTTTATTAAAAGCAGAAGCTTTTGAGAACTTAGTATTTATCAAGTTCTTTTAGGCACAAATATGTATGCAATTGTTTTTAGGAATCTCAAGGACTGATAGAACAGTCAAAACAACAATTGTGTATGCCACAAAGAGGGTAGCTTCCACCTAGGTGCTTAGCAAGGACTTCAGACAGAATTTAAGGAAATCTTGGAAAGAAATTGTAGATAGGCTATTCTACAAATATTTGCCACTGATAGAATCTAAAGAGTAAAATAATTTCAGTAACATAATTTGATGCCTTCAGAAAGATATTAAAGAAGATTTTGAGATAGAAAATAAGATGATTGATATTCTGAAATCTGAAAGATGAGAAGTATCAGCCAGGTCAAAGAAGGAGAATAGAGAGCATTCCAGGTAAAGAGACAGCATTTATAAAATCCTTGCAGGAAAAAAAGAGCTTGGCCAAAAAAAAAAAAAAAAAAGAATATTTCTAAAACCGTGGACAAGGCAGGAAGCAGCAAGAGAGGAGCCTGGAGAAGCTGGTAGGAGCCCAATCATGCAGGGTGTGGTACACAGGATAAGCAGCTCAGGTTTTTCTTATATGACATGGGAAGCTGATAAAAGGTTTTCAGCAGGACTAAGGCATGTGTTAGGGAACTTCATGTCAGGGCTTTTTAAATAGAACACAGAAGCAAATGGAGAAAAGAAGTAGTGTTGGAGAAGGATATGAAGGCCACACCATCAAATCTAGTGTTTTCTCATTTCACTAGAAGGACAAAGGAGATCCAGCAAAGTTCTTTTTTAAAAAAGTGAAGGGGGGGGTGTTGTCTACATGTTAAGATTTAAATTTGTTCTTTGCTACAGATTGGCCAGAGAGAGACAAGATCCCAAGGGTCTTTTATGCCTTGCTTCTAAAGTCACCAGATAATCTTCCAATAGTAACACCATGGGGTCATGGGCTTTATCCAGCACTACCTTGGCCTCCTGCAAGGTCAAGGACAGAGAGGTGCATTTGGCAGTGTAGGAAATCCCTTTTGAAATATTTCCCTCAGTTCAAATTTAGGTACTTGGTTCATCAACTCAATAGATCAAAATGATCTGAGATATGAGAAATTCCAAACATGGAAGATTTTCTCTTTTTCTTTCCTGATGATTTGTGTCTATTGTTTTCTTGTATTCCACACTAAATCTTACTAAAGGTCTATCTCGGTAATAATAGTTTGTGCCTAAATTGTCCCCAAGATTCTGAAAGTAATGTGATTTCTTAAATTAGCTGCATATAGGCCTCTCTGTGAGAAATTTGTACATGCTATTGGTCCTCTGGAAATTTGGGAGAATGCATAGAAGTACTTTAGAATCTTAGATCTTTAGAAGAAACAATTCTAGCATAAGAAATCCATTCCATATGTGCAGAAACAAAACAGTTTCAACCCAAGGTTAAAATAGAGTAGAATAAGGGGAAATAGGTAGGGAGAGACAGGTAATGTTTCATACATATTTGAGAATTGAATTTTTCTTGAAAATTGAGAAAGTGTTTGGAGAATTGTAAATCACTTTTAAAACCTAAATGACCTTATATGATTGATTAAAGTCAGGTTGCATGGAGGGAAGATAATTTCTACCAGTCCTGCCTAAAATATATTCATGAATCAACTCATGTTAAAACTGAAGGAACCATTTGTTCAAGCTCATTTCATCAAATAACAATGATGGTGATGATGATGATGACGATGATGACGATGATAAAAAGAGAATGCAGCAGCATCACCTGATATCCAATTTAATCTCAGCCTTGGTCCCCAAAGAGGACTCTCCCATAGTTCATGTATTTTCCTTTTAGAAGCACGTGACTGTCAACTCCACTTAGAATATGGTTTGCTTACTTCTAGAAATAAATATAAAATATACAGGAAATGGAATAACATAAAGAGAAAAAATAAGGCTGAAAATAAAAATGCATGTTTACATTAAATGAAAATTAAATGAGGAATGGAATTGAAAATATTTTATAGAATGCTATTTATAAGAATATTTCTTCCAAAACTTCTAGAGAATGTGTATGGTTGGATATAATGCCAAGAGTCAGTAAGACGAGGGGCATCACACTATATCTGACAAACTCCCAAATCAGCTTTAGGGATCTGCATTTTTCCAATTTGGCTGCCTCATCATCTCCAAACCAATGCCAAGGCTTCAGTTATCATTCAACTATATGAAACTAGCTTCGAAATTTCTTAAGCATAACACAATGTTGTAATCAGACATATTCAAATTTGGTATTTCAAAAGTCATTGTCTTCTCGTAGAATAAATGGAATCTGATACCGTCTTGAATATCATGACAGATGGGCTCATCATTTCATAGCAGATGGCACGATGATTAGGCTAAACTCTGAAATCTTAAATACTTAAATATGAACATCTATCCAACAGCTAAGGACACTGAAAGTACCCTTTTAGAAACCATGTATTTCAAGGAGATATTTATTTAAAACTTGAATATTGTTTAGCTCTGGGGGAACTTACAATTTTCTTGTAAAAAAATACATTCTGTTGTGGAAAGAGCAGAGAGTTGGTGTCAGGCTAACCTTGACTTGAGTCTAGATTTGCTGTTTACCATTTGTGTTGTAAGAAAATTCAACTCAAGTTTCTTGGTCTACAGTTGGGTTAATAGTACATTCCTCATGGGATTTGGAGGATTATTTAACAACCTAGCACATATAAAAACATCTCACGGTTATCTACTCCCTGCAAACACATTTCTTTTTTTTTTTTTTTTTTTTACAGATTTAGGAGATTTTATTTCACAATAAATGTCAGATTCAGGTTCTATAGTGATTCTATTTTATTTTTTTTTTGGTTGTTCAAAACATTATATAGTTCTTGATATATCATATTTCACACTTTGATTCAAGTGGGTTATGAACTCCCATTTTTACCCCGTATACAGATTGCAGAGTCACATCAGTTACACTTCCACTGATTTACATATTGACATACTCATGTCTGTTGTATTTTGCTGCCTTTCCTATCCTCTACTATCCCCCTCCCCTCCCTTCCCCTCCCCTCTTCTCTCTCTACCCCCTCTACTGTAATTCATTTCTCCCCCTTGTATTATTTTTCCCTTTAACCTCACTTCCTCTTGTATGTAATTTTGTATAACCCTAAGGGTCTCCTTCCATTTCCAAGCAATTTCCCTTCTCTCTCCCTGTCCCTCCCACCTCTCATCCCTGTTTAATGTTAGTCATCTTCTCATGCTCTTCTTCCCTACTCTGTTCTTAGTTACTTTCCTTATATCAAAGAAGACATTTGGCATTTGTTTTTTAGGGATTGGCTAGCTTCACTTAGCATAATCTGCTCTAATGCCATCCATTTCCCTCCAAATTCTATAATTTTGTCATTTTTTAATGCAGAGTAATACTCCATTGTGTATAAATGCCACATTTTTTTTTATCCATTCGTCTATTGAAGGGCATCTAGGTTGCTTCCACAGTCTTGCTATTGTGAATTGTACTGCTATGAACATCGATGTAGCAGTGTCCCTGTAGCATGCTCTTTTTAGGTCTTTAGGGAATAGACCCAGAGGGGAATAGCTGAATCAAATGGTGGTTCCATTCCCAGCTTTCCAAGAAATCTCCATACTGCTTTCCAAATTGGTTGCACCAATTTGCAGTCCCACCAACAATGTACAAGTGTACCCTTTTCCCCACATCCTCGCCAGCACTTGTTGTTGTTTGACTTCATAATGGCTGCCAATCTTACTGGAGTGAGATGATATCTTAGGGTGGTTTTGATTTGCATTTCTCTGACTGCTAGCGATGGTGAGCATTTTTTCATGTACTTGATTGATTGATTGTATGTCCTCCTCTGAGAAGTGTCTGTTTAGGTCCTTGGCCCATTTGTTGATTGGGTTATTTGTTATCTTATTGTCTAATTTTTTGAGTTCTTTATATACTCTGGATATTAGGGCTCTGTCTGAAGTGTGAGGAGTAAAGATTTGTTCCCATGATGTAGGCTCCCTATTTACCTCTCTTATTGTTTCTTTTGCTGAGAAAAAACTTTTTAGTTTGAGCAAGTCCCATTTGTTGATTCTAGATATTAATTCTTGTGCTATGGGTGTCCTATTGAGGAATTTGGAGCCCGACCCCACAGTGTGTAGGTCGTAACCAACTTTTTCTTCTATCAGATGCCTTGTCTCTGGTTTGATATTAAGCTCCTTGATCCATTTTGAGTTAACTTTTGTGCATGGTGAGAGAAAGGGATTCAGTTTCATTTTGTTGCATATGGATTTCCAGTTTTCCCAGCACCATTTGTTGAAGATGCTATCCTTCCTCCATTGCATGCTTTTAGCCCCTTTATCAAATATAAGAAAGTTGTAGTTTTAGAACATAGACAGCTCAGCAAGACTGTTAAGAAACCATGAGCAGAACATCCAAGAAATATGGGATAACATTAAAAGACCAAACTTAAGAGTCATTGGGATACAGGAAGGCACAGAGCTCCAAACCAAAGGAATAAACAATCTATTCAATGAAATAATTTGAGAAAACTTCCCAGACTTGAAGAATGAAACAGAATCCCATATCCTAGAAGCCTGCAGGACGCCAAAAGTGCAAAATCATAAGAGATCCACACCTAGACACATTATAATGAAGATGCCCAACATACAGAATAAGGAGAGAATCTTAAAAGCTACAAGAGAAAGGAAGCAGATCACATTTAGGGGTAAACCAATCAGGATAACAGCTGATCTCTCAACACAGACTTTGAAAGCTAGAAGATCCTGGAATAACATATTTCAAACACTTAAAGAAAATGGGTTCCAACCAAGAATTGTGTATCCAGCAAAATTGAGCTTCAGGATGGAAGATGAAATTAAAACCTTCCACGATAAACAAAAGTTAAAAGAATTTGCAGCTAGAAAACCATCTCTCCAAAAAATCCTCAGCAAAACATTACAGGAAGAGGAAATGGAAAATAACAATGAAAACCAACAGTGGGAGGTAGGACAGTAAAGGGGGGGAAAATAATCAAAGAGGAAAACAAACCATATTCAGTAACATAAATAAACAAATATGGCTGGAAGGATAACCCATATCTCAATAATAACCCTAAATGTTAATGGCTTAAACTCACCAATTAAGAGACACAGGCTAGTAGAATGGATCACAAAACATGACCCAACAATATGCTGCCTACAGGAGACGCATTTGATAGGAAAAGACATACATAGACTGAAGGTGAAAGGTTGGGAAAAATCATATCACTCATATGGACTTCGGAAACAAGCAGGAGTGTCCATACTCATATCAAATAAAATAGATTTTAAGTCAAAGTTAATCAAAAGGGATAAAGAGGGACACTACATACTGCTCAAGGGAACCATACACCAACAAGACATAACAATCATAAATATATATGCCCCAAACAATGGTGCAGCTATATTCATCAAACTCTTCTCAAGTTCAAGAGTCTAATAGACCACCATACAATAATCATGGGAGACTTCAACACACCTTTCTCACCACTGGACAGATCTTCCAAACAAAAGTTGAATAAGGAAACTATAGAACTCAATAACACAATTAACAACCTAGACTTAATTGACATATATAGAATATACCACCCAACATCAAGTAGTTACACTTTTTTCTCAGCAGCACATGGATCCTTCTCAAAAATAGATCATATATTATGTCACAGGGCAACTCTTAGACAATATAAAGGAGTAGAGATAATACCATGCATCTTATCTGACCATAATGGAATGAAACTGAAAATCAATGATAAAAGAAGGAAGGAAAAATCATGCATCACTTGGAGAACGAACAATAGGTTACTGAATGATCAATGGGTTATAGAAGACATTAAGGAGGAAATTAAAAAATTCTTAGAGATAAATGAAAACACAGACACAACATATCGGAATCTATGGGACACATTTCTTAACATTTTTTTTAAATGAAAAATCGTAAAACTGCTCTGCATTTACAGCTGAAAGAAAAATTATGATGCTTTTTCACAAATACTATTTTTTGTTTTATTTCCTAGATAGGAACTTTAATACAACAAACTCTAAGAAACAGAAAACAAATAATTCAATAAAAACATTTATAAATATGCTGTCCCATGCAAAGCCTCTATATGCAAGATATAGAAAGTCATCTTTATTGAACTCTAAATACAGATTTTAAAGCATTTCTTATATCATTATTTTACTTGATCCTTACTATCATTGACTAACATAGAATTAACTCCATCTAAATAAAATTTAAAAGCTGAAACAGAAAATTAATTGGTTTCACCAATACAACAAAAGATAAAGTCAGATCTGAAAGTCACATCTGCAAATTCTTGGCCCTGCTCCAGAGGAAAAGGATTTTTCAATGTTTCAAAGTTGTAGTCTCTGAGTTGCATGAATACTTTAGCAGTGGATATTATTGATTACATTCTTCAGATTTCTGTCCATCAACAGTGTCAAAAGTTTGCACTGGAGGAATTATTTCCACGTGTTTTCAGCCATTTAATTTGAGTGCTATTGATCCCCATCATGAGATCTAAGAGTTTGTCAAGATTTGTTAAAAAACAGATTTATGTATTTAGTCTTCCTGACTTAAGTAATTGATTTTCATAATAAACATAGGAACCAGTCAGAGTCAAAGAAAGGCAAAGTAAATTTTGCTGGGTAACCTGAGAAAGAAAATATTCTTCTTTTTTCTTTGAAAATGTTCTTCCTTCAGAATCTGTGTTGTACAAGTCTCGATTGAAGCAGATATTTTTCAATAATTATGGGACAGCCCAGAGCAATCAGGGCATCATGTGAAACTGGTGGCAGAACCCAACATTGCAGAGATCAGAAAGTTTGATCCTTGTTGGTATCATTGGCCCCTGGATCAAGCTATAACTGAATTACCCATAAACTTTTTGTTACATGTGCCAATGAATTCTCTTTGTTGTTCAATCCAATTAGATTTTTTTAAAAAGGAAAAATTTATTTGGGTGGGGGTTGGGAGTTCATTGTTTTAGAGGTTTCAGTACATAAATAGCCAGCTGTATTTCTAGGGCCCTGAGGTGAGGTAGAACATCATGATGGAAGACTGTGGTGCAAGAAAGCAGCTCAGGAGATCACACCAGCAAAGAGAAAGATTACCCTTACCACAGACAAAATAAAAACCTGAAAGACATTCCCCTAAGTACCCCTCTCCTCCAGCCACATCTTACCTATCTACATTTACCACCAGTTATTTCCAATCAATGTTCAATCCAATTAGATTTGAATTTTTTTCTTGAAATATAAAATTTGTGTTGAAATCAGAGCCTTACATTTTCACAGAAGAAAACAGATATTGCTTGAAGCCAACATCTGTATATCTTGGACAATGTATCTCTGAAATGCCATTTTAAGTCAATTTTGAAAAGGATTTACTTTTCAAAATTTTGTAAATGACTTTCTAATGAATGCACTTGAGCATCATTCCATCAACTTACAAAGAAGGGATTTAGCAAAATCTCGGGGTCAAGTGTATAGCTAGAAAAAAAGATAACGTTTATGCCTGACCTTAAGGAGCTTATAACATGATTAGGTAAATAAGGCTAAGCCAATATGATACAACGAAAAGCACTGGACTGTATATGATCATGTTAAGTGGCACAGGGGAAATGTGACTGCCATTAATGTGGATGTGAAACCTGTAGACTCAGGAAAACATTCACAGAAAAATTGAAACAAGGAGAGCTCTGGTGTTGTAACTATAGATATAACAAGTAAAAGAGTGTTGACAAAATTATCAGATAATTAAAAATATATTTATGACATATATGGCTGCCCACATATGCTCAATATTTTACTTTTGGCTATTTCCACAGTCATAAAACACTGAAAAAAGAGTTGGGCTAAGACTCAGGAGCCACATATTTCTATTTGGCTTCTAATATTTACTATTTACATTTTTTAATTTTAAAATATTATATTTATTTGAAATACATATTAAATATCCCACATTGGTGTACAGTTCTGCACCATTTTTACATGTGGAGATGTGTGTAACTATCATTTCAGTAAATGTTTAGAACTACTTCATTTCCAAGACTTCCCTCATGCTACTCCCTCCCACAACTGGAAACCCTGGCAACCACTAATTTGTTCTCAATGCTTGTCATTCTAAGAATGTTATATAATTGAAATCCATTTGACTTGTCTTGTTCATTTTCTATTTATTTATTCCTGCTTTATTTGCCTCTTCTTTCTGTAGGTTATTTTAACATCTTTAAGGATTCCTTATACTTATTTATCGTGTTTTTGAGTGTCTCTCTTTACACAGCTTTTAGTAGTTACTTTAGGCATTAGACTCACATAATTTATCACATTGTACCACGTTGACATTTTACCACCCTAAGTGAAGTACAGAGAACTTGCCTTTTGTTGTTGTTGTTGTTGTTGCTAGGAAGTGAATCCAGAGGTACTTTACCACTGAGACACATACCCAGCCCTTTGTAGTTTTTATTTTGAGACCAGGTCTTGCTAAGTTGCTTAGGGCCTTAATAAATTGCTGAAGCTGACCTTGAACTTTCGATCTTCCTGCCTCAACCCCTGGAGTCACTGGGATTATAGGTCTGCACCACAGCACCTAGCAAATTTCCCTCCATTTATGCCGCATTACACCCTCAATTTCTTAGCATAATTGTCTCTACATACATTGATAACCACATCAGTGTTACAATTTTTGACTTTCAAATATACTTTAGAAAACACAAGTAAAGTCTGTTTCATATACAGTTTTCATATATTTTCACTCTTGCCATTGTATTTTCTACCTTCCTAATGTTCTAGACTTACTTTTCTTATTTCTTTTCTGTGTGGAGAACTTCCCTTCATGCCTTCTTATGATAGGACTACATGTGACAAATTGTTTTCCTTCATCTGAGAATCTCTTAATTTTTTCCTTTATTTCCGAGGGATATTTTTGCTGTACATAAAATTCTAGGTTGAGAGTTGATTTCTTTCAACACTGGATAATCATTGTGCCATTTCATTTGAGTCTCTCTGTTATTTCTGATGAGAAATCTGCTATAGTTTGAATTATTTTTCAGTACAAGTGTCATTCCTCTCTTGTTGCTGTCAATAATTTTTCTTTGTTTTTAGCTTTCTGAGTTTGATTAAGATGTACCTTGGCATAGATTTCTGGGAGTTTATCTTGTTAAGAAATCACTCAGCTTCGTAAATCTTTAAATTTGAATCTTTAACCAAATTTGCAGATTCTTCAGTGATTATTGTTTATAATACTATTTAGCCTTATCATCTTTCTCTTTTTTTTTGATCCTAAAGATTTAAATATTAAAATATTTTGTTCTAAACCCACAGATTGCTGAAATTCTGTATATTTAAAGTATATTGTCTATTTTTTTAGTGAATAATTTCTATTGTTCTATGTTCAAGTTCTCTGATATTTTCTTCTGCCTTCTCTATTTTGCTGTGGGGCCTACATACTAAGTTTTCTATGTACATTGTTTTCTATGTAGATATTTTTCAGTTCCAAAATTTCCATTTAGCTAGGCTTTATGTATTCTATTTTCTTTCTGAAAATTCATACTTTTTTATTTTTTAGCTTTGATTTATAATTGTCAAAATTTGCATATATTTAAGCTATATACACAATGCTTTGACATGTGCATACATTGTGAAATGTTTATCACACTCAAGCTCGTTAATGTGTTAACATTCCTGTCACTTCATATGGTTACCTTTATCTGCGTGTGTAAAGAACAGCTAAGATTTACTCTTAGAAAATTTCAATTTAATTTGTTTCAGATGTGTACTTAATTGCTAATTGAAGAATTTTTGTGATGCCACTTTAAAATCATTACCAGATAATATCTTATCATGTTCTTTCTTATCAAACTACTGATATAGGTAAATATCATCAGATAATATCTTGCTAAATCTAATATGTGGGAGTCCAGGAGAGGCTCCATGGCCTTTTATGACCTGACCTCAGGCATCACTTAGCATAATTTCCTCTGTACTCTAGAGCCCATTCAGGTTCAATTTAAAGAGGTAAGAACCCTATATCTCAATGGGAGTATGTCAAAGAATACACAGACACATTTTACAACCGCAGCATATTATTATATTGCATCTTCACAACAACTCTGTGATCTGGGTTAAAGAATTTGGGCAGATATCAAAAGTAATACAAAATAACATTAAGGAACTTGCTTGGAATCACCTAGTAGGTAACAGAACCAGGGTTGGAACCCATTTTTTTTAAGTTCAAAGTCTATGCACTTAATAATTAAGTGCTAACTTAATGTTCTGTTTGCAATTTAAAAGAGCTTTTTCATCTGATCATATGATCATAGAAACACTGAGATAGGAAACAGCATAATTTCCATTTGATGGATGAACTGGTAGTGCTAGAACTCAAACACAGGTGCTGGAATTTTAGTTAAAGCTTGTTGATATTAGTTAAGACTTCTTGTGCTGTACTATCTTAATAAACCTAATGGTAATCTCCAATGGTGGCAATGGCTAACTCCAATTAAATATGCCCAGTTTTATAGAACTGCATATTCTTGGGATGAGTCAATCGAACAATATTTTCATAATGTAATGATGGCAACATATTGATATGACCCAATAATTATAGTGGTTTGACAATGTGAGACACAGCAAGCAAACCTATGGGAAAATTAAACTTATAAAGTTGTGATTATGATTTTTCCTAAAATTAGTTAGGAAGTCAGGGGAGCATAGTAGCTTTCTTAAAACTCAGAGTTTCTAGCAAGTTCTTAAATAAAACTGTGAACTAATATGTTGATAAATTTAAAGACTCACAGATTCCCTTTTTGGCAGATATTATTGAGATGAATAGGGTTTCAAACCCAGCCCTTAATATTGATAACCAGGCCTTATTTTCTTTTATAATTATCTGCAAGATAAATTAAGGCAATAAAAGAATAGTTTAGATGATGATCTCTCAATACATCTGAGATGAATACTTCCCTGCAGCTTAGCTTCCATAGGGCCATCCCTGCCTCCTTCCAAGAAAATGTAAAGAAAAATTAATGTTAAAGGATTTAACCAAAAGCCAAGTGCTCTTTCAAAAATACTTATCTTACTTGTCAATATACTTCCTAGAAACCTTCAATAGCCCTCATTGACCATACAACATGGTTCAAACTCTAATCCTATAAATAGCCTCATTAAAAAAAAATCTATATGGTTACAGGTCTTCATTGTACATATACAGTATCCATTTCTTTCTGTTTGAGTTCAATTTTCCTTTAATCCTGATTCTCAGATCATCACTAGCATATTCATAACTATTCAAAACTCCATGGTTATCTTTACTAATTGTGCTAGTCAGCTTTCTGTTACTGTAAGAAATACCTAAAATAACCAACTTATAAAGAGAAAGATTGATATTGGCACACAGTTTGGGAGGTTCAGTCATGGTTGTTTAGCCCTATTGCTTTGGGGCCTATGAAGAATATCATGATGGGAAGCAAATCATTTACCTCATGGCTGAGAAGAGGAAAGGGGAGGAAGAGATATGGGGCACAATCCCTCTATCCCCCTTGAAAGTATACCAAATGTCCTGAAGACCTTCCAGGAGGCCCCACCTCTTTAGTTTCTACCAATTCCCAATAACACTAGGCTGGGACTAGGTCTTTAATACATGCAACTTTGAGGGACATTTGAGCTTTAACCTGCAGCCTTCATGCTATGCACCTTGAGTGCATGTTCTTGATCCTTTTTGGCTACCTCAAAGTTCTTTCCCTTATAGAACCTGTTGATTATGCTTTTCTGCCAATGTCTTGGCTGGGCACAGAATCACAAGCCACCACACACCTTGTAGATTCAAACAGCAATTCTTTATTTCCTAAATCACACCGGCCTCTACGCACACGTTCTGGGGAAATCCCGTTCTGCCGCCGCCCAATTCACCTACTCCACGAGGCTTTCTTCTCCAATACTTTTTGAATCTCACGAGAACTCAACGGGGAACTCAAGGATCGGGCGTGCCTGAGGCAGCAGGATACACCCTATTCCCCCGCAGGGTACACCTTAAACCTGGGACTTCCCTAAACCCAAGTCTTAAACCGGAATACTTCCTAAAACCTGATCAGCTCTAAACCCGGATCCGCCCTGGTCCTTGAGCAAGGTCACCTTACATGCAATGTCAACAGTGAAATTCCAAGGCAAGTCCATTTAACATGGGGTACGCTGGCAAGGAAATTTCGATGTGTCATTCCTACTTGGCAATGGCCCTCAGCACTTTTCCATTCCTCTGATAATTTTCTCCAGATCTTTAATGAAATCTTAATCCAATGAATTCCCATTAAAGTTGGCACACTGTTCTCTTGTAGTATTATACTACCTGATTCCCCAAGTATCCTTTGTCACAAATATTAGCGTGCATGGGTAAAGTGTGAAATGCATAAATATAACAGAAAGTCCCTGCCTGTAAGTAGCACACCTTCTATTTTGTGAATTAAAAAAATAATGGAGGGCTCAAAGATGGCAGATTAGTGTGAGGCAGTATTTCTCTTAGTTCAGCTATGGCTACCTAGAACTCAAACAGTGGTAATGATACCGCTGTTGACCGGTGACAAGTCCTTGCTTCCCCGATGTTGAAGATGTTGAAGAATAACACCAAAGAAGCACGCTGAGGCAAGGTCAGAGTAGAAATTAGAAGTTTATTAAAGGACAGCAGAAAAGACTTCTCCCGGAGGAAGAAGGGGACCCAAGAGGTGGAATCCGTGGAAGTGCGGTTGTTTCTCCTTCTTATAGTTTTGGGGATGGAATGTAGGTTGGAAGGCCCGAGGGGTGGGACACTTCTTTGTGATGGGCTATCTTTAAGTTTGCTGGGGGCTGTTCATTAACACTTCTTTGAGGTGGACTTTGGCCTAGGGCCTTTTCGGGACTTCATTAACATTCCATGAGTTGTCCTGTGTTTTCCCTGAGTCATTCCCAGCATGGCCTCCATTTTAGATTTCACTTGGTATTAGACCCGATTTACCTAACTACACTAACTACCTAACTTTAAATCTGGCTCCAGTAATACCACATCTCCCTGAGATTCAGAGTGAAAAATCCTGAGATTGAAGAGGTAGTCTGCCCTAGCCAAACCAGAGACTATTTGACACATTAATTGGATATTTAAAGAAAACACTCTTCACTGGAGTTTATCAAACCTCCCATGAAAGTGGATCCAGGAGCTATCTTGGGGACTTCAGTGTGGCAGAACATACAGGAACTGGAAACCCAGATCTCTGAGTTTGCAACTAGGTCTGCATAGGTTTGTCTGAGTCTAGCAAAACTGTGGAAAGTCAGAAATCAAGAGCATTTTTCCCCCAGGGGAAACACAGTCCTAAGGCTCCCAAGGACTGATGTGGCTGGCTACAATGGGTAGGTGTCAGAAGGTTGGAAGAGGCTATGAGGGAATTTTGCTCTTAGCTCACCCAAATAGCTGATCTGGCACCCACCAGGTTCCTAGGGCCCACCAGGGCCTATATCAGTCCTACACCCAACATGGTCCTTCTGCTCCCCAGTCCCCTGTCTCCCAACCCCTCCCTGGCCAATCACAGCTTTGTGCCTGGCCAGTGGGTCATGGCACCCAGAATTGCTGGGAGAGAAGTGCCTGGCTGGGAATTTGAAATGGTGGGGGCAAGATATTGAGTTTGGAGACTGAATCAGAGACCAGGAATTTGTGGAGTCTGCTGGTGACATAGTGGGCTAAGAACATGCAGATATACCACATAAATGAAACCCAAAGGAGATTCCTGGGGTGCAGTCTTCCAACATGGGAAGACTGGGAATTTCTGGGCCCTGAAGGTGTGCTGATTTTAAATCTCCAGATCAATTGGCATTCATCAAAGAGACTGAAGCCTATACACTACCTCCAGGAATTCCATCTCCAGGATTAACTTCCTTACCCTAGCAACTCCATCCCACCCTGAGGGTGGAGCAAGCATTAAACTCAAGACAACCCCACCTAACTACTGAGAAGGGAATCAGAAATTTTTAAACTCCCACAGAAACAATTGTTTAATTTTTCATTGGGATCATTTTTTTCTTTTCTTTTTTCTTCTTTTCTCTCACATTTTTACCATTTTTGAAACCAATTATTTTCATCCACCATTTTACTAAGGACTGGGATGTCTGAAAAGTATATTACAGTTTTGTTTTGCATTCTTTTATTTATACTTTTTATACTAGTTTTTACTTTTTAAACATATATGTGTGTGTGTGTGTGCGTGTGTGTGTGTATACACACTCACTTATCTGTTTCCCTTCTCTTTCTCTCTTTTATCCTGCTAACAATAAACCACTATTATTCCCTCTTTCAGTCTTCTTATAATTTTTTACTTTCATCTTCTCTCCTCATTCCTCATGAACGTCACATTCTATATTACTTTTGTTCTGTATTTTTCTATAATTTGAAATTGTAAATCCTTTTGCAAACTTACTATTTTTATTGCAGGCAATAACTGAGGGGAAAGTAAGGAAAGAGAGGCTGGCAAGTGAGAAATGAAAGACGGAGACCAGGCAGAGATACACATGAAAGTTTATTTGTCAGAGCTGACAAATAAAGGCCATCCATCTATAGGAGAGAGAGGAAAAACAGACTTGAGTTCTGGGACTTTTATAGGGGAGACTCAGGGATCAGAGCCTGGCAGGTCCTAATGCTGGTGGTTAAAGGTTGGATTGGTATGAGGGAGTGGTGAGCCTTTCTCAGAAAAGCCCTTAGTTGGGAAAGCAAAACTTCCTCCTTAAAATGGTGGCTGTCACTTAAGATGGCCATCTAGATGCTAAGCAAGGACTTATAATAACTGAACATATCAATTCTGTTTATTCAGACAAAACTGTAGATATCACAGTAGGTGCTATTTGGTTTAAGGCTGTATTGTTTACATTATTTGTCATTATTATTTGTCTCCCCCTCAGGGACACTACAGGTCTACAGGGTAGAAAGTGTACTGCCTCAGATCTAAACAGCTAAATGGATAGACATAGAAATATCATGGGGAAAAAAAGAGGGAGGACAAATCACCCCAAACAAACCAAAATGCAACAATAATAGAATCCATTGACATCACAATGGAAGAAATGTCAGAAAAGGATTTTAAAATGTACATAAACTGACCTGCAAGATAAAGGACAATGTAAGGAGTGAAATCAATGATAAAATTCAGGAGGTGAAAGACCACTTCAATAAAGGGACAGAGATTTTTAAAAGAAATCAAGCAGAAATCCTTGAAATGAAGAAATCAATAAACTAATTAAAAATTCAATAGAAAGCATCACCAAAAGACTAGACCACTTGGAAGACAGAACTTCAAGTAAAGAAGACAAAATATAAAATCTTGAAAATAAAGTTCACCAAGAGAACATGAACAAAACTTCCAATAATTATAGGAAATTATGAAAATACCAAATTTAAGATTTATCTGGTTAGATGAAGGCATGAAGATACAAACACAAGGAATGTATAATCTTTTCAATGAAATAATATTAGAACATTTTCCAAAACTAAAGAATAAAATGGAAAATCAAATAAAGGAAGCTGATAGATCCTAAATGTACAAAGTTACAACAGATCAAGTCACATTGGTATAGAAATCCCTAATATAAAGAATAAAGGTAAAATATTAAAGGATGGCAGAGACAAATGTATGATTACATTTAGAGAAAAATGTAAGGAGTGAAATCAGTGTGGATCTCAGCTGATTTCTCAACCCAGACCCTCACAGGTAAGAGGTCTTATAATGATGTGCTTCCAACTCTGAAAGAAAATGGATGTTAACCAAGAATTCTATACCCAGTTTCAGGTTTGAAGATGAAGTGAAAGATTTCCATGATAAACAAAATTTAAAAGAATTCACAATTAGAAAGCCTGTGCAGTAGAACATCCTTAGCAAAATATTTCATGAACATGAAATGAAAAAAAAATGTGAAACCAAGCAAAGGGAGGAACTACACCAAAGCAAGAGTCAGTCAAAGGAGAAACAAAGTCAAAAAAAACCCCAAAAAACAGAAATAAACCAAAATGACTAGATATACAAATCATATCTCAATAATAACATTGAACATAAGTGGCCTAAACTCATCATCCAAAAGACATAGACTGGCAGATTGGGTTAAAAAACAAGAACCAACACTATGCTCTCTTCAAGAGACTCATCTCATAGGCAAAGACATCCACAGACTGAAGGTAAAAGGATGGGAAAAGACATATCATGCACATGGGCCACATAAACAAGCAGGAGTTTCCATCCTCATATCACTTCAAGCCAAAGTTAATCAGAAGAGACAAAGAAGAACATTTCATACTGCTTAAGGGAATTATACATCAACAAGACATAACAGTCATAAATATTTATGCCCCAAACAATGGAGAATCTACATATATCAAACAAACCCTTCTGAATTTCAAGAATCAAATAGACCACAACACAATAATACTGGGTGACTTTAAAACACCTCACTACTGGATAGATCCTCATAACGAAAACTAAACAAAGAAACTATAGAACTAAACAATACAATCAATAAATTAAGACTTAACAGATATATAGAGAATAGTTCATCCATCAATGATTGAATACAGTTTTTTCTCAGCAGCAAACAGATTCTTCTCCAAAATAGACCAAATTGTATGCCACAAACAATTCTTAGAAAATAAAAAATAGAGATAATACCCTGCATTCTACCAGATTATAATAGAATGAAATTAGAAATCAAGGATAAAATTAAAAATAGAAGCTATGCTAACACCTAGAGACTAAATAATATGCTATTGAATGAGAAATGAATAGCAGAAGAAATTAGGGATGAAATAAAAAATGCTTAGAAGTAAATAAGAATAGTGATTGTGATGGTTAATTTAAATTGTTGATTTGACTGGATTAAGAGATGCCAAGGATTAAGAGAGTTAGTGAGGGTGTGAATAGGAATGATTGGCATGTGGTATAGCCAACTAAAATGGAGACCCTCCCTAAGCAATAGGATGATGGCTTGGATGGAATAAAAATTGGAAAAACACAGAAGAAGCAGCAGATGCAACTTTGTTCTTGAACAGTTTCTTAATCGCTGCTGCAATCATCTGAGGTTATTGGATTCTCACTTCTTCACTCTTCCAAAGCAGACTCTGACAGTGATTCTCCAGAAGACTTAGGTTTCCTACTAAGGTAGCACTGTTGATTTCTCCTTGTTCTGGGGCTTCAGCCTCTTGGACTGTGCAGTTGCTGGTTCTCCCAGCTCTCTAGCATGCAGTCAGCCATTGTGAATGAACCAGCTTCTAGTTACATAACCCAACCTTATAATTATTCTTTTATAATTTTATAATTATACTTCCTATTGAATCTGTTCCCCTAGAGAACCCTAATATAGTGATGCAAAATATAAAAATATTTGGGTCATTATGAAGGCAGTTTTAAGAAGTAACTTCATTGCATTGATCTCATTTATTAAAAGAATGGAAAATAGCCAAATAAATAACCCAATATTACATCCCGAAGAAGAAGAAGAAGAAGAAGAAGAAGAAGAAGAAGAAGAAGAAGAAGAAATAATCAACACCAAAACATTAGAAGATAGGAAATAATTAAAATCAGAGCTGAAATAATTGAAATGGAAACAAAAGAAACAATTGAAAAAAATGACAAAACAAAAAGCTGTTTTTTTGAAAAAATAAATAAAATTGATAAACCCTTAGCCACCCTAATGAAAAGGAGAGAGAAAACTCAAATTACTAAAACTCATGATGAAAAAGGAAGTATCATGACAGACACTATGGAAATATAAAAAAAATCAGAAACTACTTTGAAAATGTATACCCCAACAAAATAGAAATTCTTGAAGGCATTGTCAAATTTTTAGACATTTGACTTACCCAAACTGAATCAGGAGGATATACATGATATAAAATAGAAAATACAATTTCAACCAATGAAATAGAAAATACAATCAAAAGCCTACCAACTAAGAAAAGCCCATGACCAGATGGATTCTTAGCTGAGTTCTACAAGACCTTCAAAGAAGAATTAAGACCAATACTCCTCAAATTATTCCATGAAATAGGAAAGGAGTGAACCCTTCCAAACTCATTCTATGAGGCTAATATTATGTTGATATCAAAACCAGACACAAACACACATCAAAGAAAGAAAACTTCAGACCAATATGTTTGACTAAACATTGATGCAAGAATTCTCAATAAAATTCTGGCAAATCATATACAGAAACATACTCAAAAATAGTGCACCACAATCAGAGGGATTTATTCCAGGGATGCAAGACTGGTTCAACATACAAAAATTAATAAATGTAATTAATCATATCATCAGACTTAAAGACAAGAATCATATAATTAACTCAATAGATGCAAAAAAAGCATTTGACAAAATATAGCACCCCTTCATGTTCAAAACACTGGAAAAACTAGGGATAGTAGGAACATACCTTAATAGTGTAAACCCAAGGCCAACATCATTCCAAATGTAGAAAAATTGAAAGCATTTCCTCTAAAAATGGCAACAAGACAAAGATACCCTCTTTCACCATTTTTATTCAACATCATCCTTGAAACTCTAGCCAGAGCAATTAAAAGAAAGAAATTAAAGAGGTACAACTAGGAAAAGAAGAACTTCAACTATCCCTATTTGCCAATGACATCATTCTATACTTAGGAGATCCAAACAATTCCACCAGGAAATTTCTGTAACTCATAAATGAATTCAGTAAAGTAGCAGGATATAAAATTAACACCCAGCTGGCCACAGTGGTGCATGGCTATAATACCAGTGACTTGGGAGGCTGAGGTAGAAGGATCCACAAAAACAAGTCTCAGCAACAGTGAGGAGCTAAGCAACTCAGTGAGACCCTGTTTCTAAATATTTAAATAAAATACAAAATAGGGCTGGGAATATGTCTCAGTGGTCAAGTGCCCCTGAGTTCAATCCCTGGTATTAAAAAAAACCCCACAAAATTAATATTAATCAAATGCATTCCTATACATCAGTGATGAATCTACTGAAAGAATAATTAGGAAAACTACCCCATTCACAATAGCCTGAAAAAATATATATATGTGTGTGTGTGTGTATATATATATATATATGTGTGTGTGTGTGTGTGTATATATATATATATATATATATATATATATATATATATATATTCCTCAAAAGAGGTAAAAGACCTCTACAATGAAAACTATAGAACACTGAAGAAAGAAATTGAAGAAGACCTTAGAAGATGGAAAGGTCTCTCATATTCTTGGATAGAGAAAATTAACATGGTCAAAATGACCATACTATAAAAAGCACTATACAAATTTAATTTGATTCCTATTAAAATCCCAGTGGCATTCTTCATATAAATAGAAAAAGCAATCAAGAAATTCATTTGGAAAAATAAGAGACCCTGAATAGCCAAAGCAATCCTTAGTAAGAACAGTAAAACAGGAGGCATCACAATACCAGACCTTAAATTATACTACAGAGCTGTAGTAATAAAAACAGCATTTTACTGGCACCAAAACAGACACATAGGCCAATGGTAAAAAATGGAAGACACAGAGACAAACCCACATCAATACAATTATCTCATAATAGATAAAGGTGCCAAAAATATACATTGGAGAGAAGATAGCTTCTTCAACAAATGGTTCTGGGAAAACTGGAAATCCATATGTAGAAAAATGAAGTTAAAATTTTAAAAACATACTAATGCAACATTGTATAGGTAAATGTTAACAAAACAATATGCATATTGTGTCATGGAATGAAAAAGATGAGTAACTGGCAAAATTGTGGAGGAACTCTAGAAATGACAACAATTTTGCAGAGTTTTAAAGGATGAGTATCATAATTGCATGTTTACATAATATATTATTCACTTGAACAAAATCTTTTATTGTAGTTTCATTTCTTACTTTTCATAATTCTGAATTATGCTAACTCAAATAATTATTGATACCTCAAGAAATATTTTTGTATAGAATGAATGATTAACTAATCAGTGAATAGATTTCTTATTTGAGTACATTGCCTTGTAGAAGCTAAATTTAAATTAAAATTTAATTACAGTCTTTCACCCTCACAAAGCTTAATTCAAAGCAGATCAAGGACTTAGGCATTAGAAAAGAGACCCTGCACTAATGGAAGAAAAAGTAGGACCATATCTACAATGTGTTGCCTTAGGAACTGACTTCCTTAATAAGACTCCTAAAGTAGAAGAAGTGAAACCAAGAATTAATATATGGATGGAATCAACCTAAAAAAACTTCCTCATAGCAATCAATCAATAATGTGAAGAGAGAGACTATAGAATGGGAGAACATTTTTCCCACCCCCACCTCCGATAAAGTATTAATTTCTAGGATATATAAAGAACTCGAAAAAACTTAACACCAAACAAAAAAATAACCCAATCAATAAATGGGCTGAAGAACTGAAAAGACACTTCTCAGAAGATGATATATAATCAATAAATAAATATATGAAAAAATCTTGAACATCTCTATCAACTAGAGAAATGCAATCAAAACTGCACTGAGAAAAATCCACTTAAAATGGCAATTATCAGGAATACAAGCAACAATAAATGTCGGTGAGGATGTTGGGAAAAGGTATACTCCTGCATGACTGATGAAACTGCAAATTGGTACAACCAATCTAGAAAGCAGTATAGAGATTCCTCAGAAAACTTGGAATGGAAACACCATTTGACCCAGCTATCCCACTCCTCAGTCTATATCCAAAAGACTTAAAATCAGAATACTACACTGACACAGCCACATCAATGTTTATAGCAGCTCAATTCACAATAGTTAAACTATGGAACAAATATTTTGTACCCTTCAACAGATGAATGGATAAAGAAAATGTGGAATATTACTCAGCCTTAAAGAAGAACACAATTATGGCATTTGCTGATAAGTGGATGGATCTGGAGACTCTTATGGTAAGTTAAAAAGCCAGTCCCAAAAAAACAAAGGCCGAAAGTTATCTCTGATATGCAAATGCTAATTCAAAATAAGGTGGGGGCTGGGTAAGGAAAAATAGAAGTATTTGGATTAGATAAAGGGGAATGAAGGGAAGGGAGGAGGAAGAGAATAGGAAAGATAGAATGAATTGGGTATAAGTATGCTTTGTGCATATATGATTACATGACAAATGTACTTCTACATCATGTACAACCAGAGAATGAGAAATTATACTCCAGTATGTATATGTCAAAATACATTCTACTATAATATGTAACTAATTAGAACAAATTAAAAAATTAAAAACATAATAATGCAACACTGTATAGGTAAATGTTAACAAAGCAATATGCATGTTGTGTCATAGTAATAGAAAAGATGAGCACCTGGCAAAATTGTGGAGGAATTCTAGAAATGACAACAATTTTGCAGAGTTTTAAAAGATGAGTATCATAATTACATGTTTACATGATTATATTATCCACTTGAGCAAAATCTTTTATTATAGTTCCATTTCTTACTTTTCATAATTCTGAATGATACCAACTCAAATAATTATTGGTACTCCAATAAATATTTTTGTATAGAATGAATGATTAATAAGTTAAAAGCTTTCTTACTTGAGTACATTGCCTTGTAGAGCTGGTAGGCCAAATGGATCAATATTTATAATCTCTGACCAGCTTACTTTACTGACAATGAACATATAATCAACCAAGAAATTATTTCAAAAGATATACAAATTAAAATCACTTTATAGAGTTTAGATTAGCTTGATATCCTATGTATTTGCCCTAGAGTAATATTCTACATATTGCAACATGGGAGAATCCTTAAAATAGAGTGAATTTGACATTACAAAATTAGGGTATTTTAAGGCAGCATAACACTATAAAGAGAGGACAAAACTGGGGATTCAGAATACTTCAATTTGAAATAAGTCTCTGATATTTGTTTCCTGGGTGATTCTGTTTCACCTCTAAGCCACAGTTTTGTCACTATAAAGTAAGTGCAATAATAACTTCCTGGATCCAGTTCTACTAAAGATCAAATGAAATAATTTTTGAAAGAATTCACCTCAATGGGTTTCACACTGTAGGACTGAATAATTTTTTTATTAATACTTTAATTAGTGTTTTTCCTTCATAATTGTAGAAGTCCTTGACCCATACATACCTGATCTTAGAGGAAAACATGTATGGATTTGCATTCCACCTCTTTGGATGCCATCAGACAAAAGTTTTACAGAGGGAAGAGTTATTGTAGTCTGATTAATCTGAGGCCCCAAGAACAGTTGTTAGGATTCAGGGTCACTGAAAACAGTGGTCCAGGTTTCACACAAAAACATTGGCCTAAGAGAGTTAATATAAAGCCCATGTTCTGCTCACTAAGCTCCTTCAACCAGAGTGAGTACTTTGTATACATATGCCTTTTGGTCTTGATTATTATTATTATTATTTGTCATCTAAGACACAAATCATTGACAATACTAAAATAAGATAGAAAATCTCATGGCTGATTTGAGATAAGTTCTATAAGAAAGTCCTTTGCTTTATTCAAACATAAGGCCAACAGTTCTCACAATATCTTTGAATAGCCTCATCTCTTAATGATGTATAAATCAGTTAGTAGATTGTGACAATATTTTAATTCCTAAACTACATAAAATAAGTATAATAGATAACAGACAGAGGAAAAAATATTTATTATTTGGGCAATTCCAGGAGGTCTTATGATGTATAAAGGAGAATTTGACTAACCATACTCCAGAAGGGCAAGGAATGCCAAAATTTTCCTTAGGACTAAGAGAATCTGGGGATAATTTTCACTTTTATAATTAGGGCTCTTAATACATAATTGTTTGATATAGGGTCTAAGACCTAATAAATTGTTTCTATCAGTTGCAAAGATCAGTCTATTAAGATCAGCTTGGGTGGGAGTGAGGGTAGAAGAATTCTTCATCTTAGGCATTGAGACAAAAAAAAAAAACAACAACATGGAATCACTTTCATGTTTTAGACTCTTTCACAAGTAAAATGGGACTTACTCCTTAAGACCCTTTTGCAGATACTTTTTCTCCATTTTCAGATAGTAAGCCAAATCTCTAACAGGTTCATAAAGGTGGTAAGAAAGGTTCACAAAGGTTCACAAGCTGCAGTCTGAACTTGAACTTTCTGGAGTCAGATTTTGTATTCTCTCTACTTTCTTTTAGCTCCTCCTTCTGAGCAGCTCTAACCTGTTATGACTCTTACTTCAGCCATGGCAGTATGATCAGAGGATTTAAGAAACTCTAAGGGCTTCAAAATGTCCCAGAGCTCCTGATAACTCTCACCTTATCACAGTGGCCAGCACAGGGCAGCTACCAAATCCTGCCAAATCCAGTGCAAGTCCTTTTCCCTCTGCACAAGCAAGCTTTCTTCTTTTAAAATCCCATCCTTTAATGACTTATACCTGCAGAAGAATGAAAAGTCATCTCTCATCTTGGCAGAGGACAAAGCAAGGCAACTTGATTGACTTGGGAAGAAAGAAAGGGAATTTGTTAGTCCCCTTCAGAAAATAGCCATCTCCTTTCTCTGTGATTGTCACCTCTGGTCTCTGAATTTAGGGGTTACAAAAAGCAGAACACATAATATGATTCTGTCTTGATAACTCTGTGGGTTTTATTGCCAGCCCTTTCAGCAGTCACATACAGGACTCATCATATGTACCTGTCCTGATTCCCTGCATGTCCCTGAAACTTACAGCTTCTCTGGAATGACTAATTTTACTTTTATCATTTCATCTTGAACAACTTTCACTTTAGAGGAAAATAAAATAATTTTTGAATGTGTCTGATTTCTTTCAAGACTTTATAAATTCCTAGGGGTAGAGAAAGCACCCATATGGAAAGAGAAAATTTTAACTTATTCATTACTAAATCATTTATATGGTAATATTTAGGAAGGATTAAGAGTTTGAGCATCACACTGAGCAAGGTTCTAATCCTAGATACTGCATTTAATAGTTGTTGGTCAAGTTATTTTATATCACTATGTAAAATAGAGTTATTACCAATCATTAATAATGCCCATAGATATTGCGGAAATCAACTGGGAAAATCTCTATAGTCCCTTTGATGGCACCACTCCTTAAGCAAGCAACCAGTAATTGCTCTCTGCTGCAAGTGTTCATAGGGTTTTTAGGAGTGAGAAATGAACGAGATTCCATCTCTGACTTCAGGGATAATGACTACTTACAATACAAGGCAGATGAAAAATTATAACATATGAAGTACTGAGCTAAAGAGAGGATCCAAAGAAGGAGGCACTCAACTTAGGCTGGTGGTTGTCCCTCTGTTGAGCCCCTCCAGTGTCTTTATCCTATTAAAACACATTTACTCTCTGATAAAATAGCTTGCCTACATATCCCTGGAAACACTTCCCTGAACACAGAAGTGCATCTTTTCATATTTCATTCTTTTTCCTGATATACATGATCTAACATACAGCCTATATAGAAAGATTTCAGTAAATATTGTACAAAAGAATAAATTATATGAGGTGGTGTGTAAAACAGGTACTGGGTAAAATGAAGCTACCTTTCAGGTTCAAGTAGGTTTATGCACATATAAATATGAAGGGCCTCATTATGGGAGGTCTTATAGGCTAGAATAAGAAATTTGGGCTCTATCATGTAGAGCCATTGAAAATTTTGGGAGGCAGAAGAAACACCAAAATAAGTTTTTGAATTTTAATTTAAATATGTGCTCAAGATATAATGGAAAATCATGAAGATAATAGATCAGTTGAGACACCAATATAGTATAAGAACTCAAAATAGAGGTGATGGGAGTCTGAGCAAAAGTGATAAACATATAAATAAAATCAAGGGACATTTTCTCTCATTCCTAAAATCACCCAGCCTTCCATCCAGCTCCAATCCTTCCATTAACTTTTCCACCCATCTATCTAACTTACGCACATTTTTTTATTACCTACCTCAGGCCAACATGGTTCTACACTCTAAATATTACATAATGAACCCTTGAGTGAGGTAAGATTAGACTTAGCAATTAACAGTTCTTATAGAAAAGAAAGGGGGGTCAAGTTGGGGTCTGATAATTAAAGCATTTGTGACAGTGAGTACTGAGTGCCTCTCCCTTAGTAAGGAGATTTCAAAACTGAAAGGCTTATTTCAACAGTTTTCACCTGCTCTTATATTTCTTTTGGACAAGTACTGGAATTAGAATCCCTGTTGAAACCAGTAACAGAGAACTTGTTCTTAGCAGAAAACAAAGGAAGACAAAGGTGTTGGAAAATAATCAAAATAATGGTGATCCATCTCTCATTCCTAGGAGCACCCATCCTTCCATCCACCTTTTATCCTTCCATTAACTCTTCCACCCATATATCTAACACACATTTCTTGACTACCTACCTCAGACCAAGCATGGTTTTGCTTTCTAAATATTTCATAATGACAGGCAGTTTGCAGCTCCCTGTGAGTCACATGACTGCAATAGCAACTGTACAAAGTACAGAATGATCCTAAAATTTTTTATTGCATTGATTGGTTTTGTTTCTTCATGGGGACAGCAGTAAATTACTCTTTTAAATTTAGCTTGGAGACACTATAATTTCAACTCTAAGTGCAGAAATTGAACTGCTTTCAAGGATAGCAAAATGATGGCCACATCCTGGTGGTAAAATACAATGACAAGCTAAAATACAATGCACCATTACATTGCCCTATGGGAACTGTATGTCCATGCTGAGAGGGCAGGCATGGCTTTGTAAGTGCTATATTTAAACACACTCTGTGAGACTACTCTGCCTCTAAGAAGCAGAAAGGATAATGAATACTCTAACTCACAGGTTTGATGGAAAGATCACATGAAAGAATGTCAGTGAATATGACCTGTGAAACATACTAATATCGGGGAGTGTTATTTTTTAAAAATATTTATTTTTTAGTTGTACACAGTATCCTTATTTATTTATTTATATGTTGTGCTGAAGATCGAACCCAGGGCCTCGCATGTGCTAGGCGAGCACTCTACTGCTGAGCCACAATCCCAGCCACAGAGAGTGGTTTTTTTTTTTTTTTTTAATCATTGTAAGGTCTTTCCTTCCTTCCTTCCTTCCTTCCTTCCTCCTTCCTCCTTCCTTCCTTCCTTCCTTCCTTCCTTCCTTCCTTCCTTCCTTCCTTCCTTCCTTCCTTCCTTCCTCTCCTTCCTTTTTTCTTTCTTGTCTAGGGTATTCCAAGTATCTCTAATTTCACTGAATTTAATTGGAAAAGGCAAACAACAATAATCCAGGGAGTAAATTGATTGGTTAATTTTGTTACCTGGTTAATTTTGTTACCATCTAGCTAAGTGACCTTAAGCTAAATGTTTAACTTTTCAGTTTTCTCATGCTTGAAACAGATATGATCATAATGCACATCCCAGAATATTTGTGCAAGTCTTTAAGCTTCTCAGTCATTCCTTGAATCTATCAGCCTGAAAAATACTTGTCCTGCTGGCTTACATGATTCTTACCCACCAATCAGACTAGCCCTGCTGGCTCACCTGATCCTTACCCACCAATCAGACTAGCCCTGCTGGCTCACCTGATCCTTACCCACCAATCAAAAAGCACTCCATGCTAACTGTCAAACCACTCCCGGCTCTATAAATATGCAGAGCCGTTCCTCAATAAATGGGCATTTTCTCCCACAGCAAGCCTTGATTGTTCTTTCAGTTCAGGTTTCTGCAGAGCTTCATGTCTCCTTCTTTTATTTTCCTAGAAGCTCCATTACTCACCTGAAATTCTGAGTATTATTCTTGCCTCTCAACTTTTCCTAAGACATGCTCACTTTTTTTTTCTTTTTTAATCTTTCCCTGTGGTCTAGGACATATGCAGTGTGTTCTCATTTGATTATAGCTCTAGAAAGTGTTTAATATAGCAAGTATTAAATAAGTGATGAATAAATGGATGAAAGATATACAACTGCCTTTGTACATGATAGGAGAGCTAGCAGTTATTAATAATTTTAAATCTCATTTGTTAAATATTACCTTATGATAGTGAATTCATAAAAAGTGAAGTAAAACTGAGTATAATAGTATTAATTAGTGGGAAAAAGCAGTGTCTCTCCATTTGGTTGTCACAACTGGGCTTGACATTATTAGCATCTAAGAGATAAAGCCCAGGGCAGCTGCTGCTAAACATCCTACAATGCACAGGATAGCCCTCCACAAAAAAAAAGAGTTATTTGGCCCAAAGTGTTCACAGTGCCAAAGTTAAGAAACTAATACTCTGGCTTCAATTAGAAGACGTATTCTGAAGTGATTTGACATTTCTTAAGGCATTTTGGCATTTATCATCCTTGAATTTAATTGAGGGAATGGTGTGATTTTTTTTCATGGGAAGTTACTTTTTTAAGAGGATCTGTGATTTGCTCTCAACAGTACTGACCAAAAAAAAAGCAAACAGAACTTTTAGCCATAACCAGCAGACCCCTGGCTAACAATGGTTTGGCTTGCAACATTTTAACAGTGCAATGGCATAAAAGCAATATCCATTCAGTAAAAAAAAAAAAAAAAACACACTTTGACTTTTGATCTTTTCCCCAAGTTGCTCATATGTGGCATGATAATCTTTTGCTATGCTGGGAAGCAGCCACAAGCCATGGCTCCCAGTCAATCACACCACCACAAGAGTAAGCAACTCCTTCTACAGTATACTATGTTGCCAGTGATTTTTGACTTCATATGTTCAATAAAGCACATGACATATTCAATACTTTATTATCAAAAAGTCTTAGGCTTAGAGGTTTTTGTCAAAAGTAGGTTAATGTAAGTGTTCTCAGTAGTCTGAGGTAGGTGAGACTAAGCTACAGTGTTCAGTAACATTAGGTTAGGTATTAAATGCATTTTAAATCTACAATGGGTTAATTATGATGTAGCCTCATTGCTAAGTCAAAGAACATCTACAATGCTTCCAGTACTTTCCCATCTTAAGGCAGATACTGACCTGACTAGACTTTGATTAGAGTGAAAAATTCTGTCAAGAAATCTGTAGGGCAAGCTAACCCCCTCACAGTGAGTTTAAGAAGATTAACTATCATAAGACTGTTCCATCATGGACTATGGCAGATAACTATGGGAACTACGCTAATTTTCAAAGGAAAATATGTGTATGGTATTAGTTATGTTGATGGCTTTTCTATTTTTAACTTTTCTCCCTCTCCCCACATACCTCTTTTCCGTTACTGGGCATTGAACCCAGGGTCATTCTATCATTGAGCTATACATCCTTTTTATTACTTTATTTTAAAATTGGAGTCTCACAAAGTTACCCAGGCTGATCCTCAACTTGGTATCCTCCCACCTCAGCCTCCCAAGTCACTGGGACTATAGGCATACATCAGCATTCCTCGCTTGTTTTTAACTTTTTTCAAGGTATATTTTGTTTTCCCTTTAAGGATAAAAACCTTCATATGATCATTACACACTGTAAACCATGTATCAGATTATCACACTGTACCCTGTAGACGTGTAATTGTTGCGGGTCAACTAAACACTTTTAAACTAACAAATTTAAAAATGAGTTTTAAGATTAAAATAAAAAATAAATAAAAATAAAAAACTTATTTTGACCCTATCCCCAATGATTCATGCCATATCTCTCCTCACCCCATTTCTACATTACAACTACATAGGCTCTATCTTAACTCTGAGAATCCTGTGTCCTGGCCCACTCCAGCCTTGGAAACATCCATAGGTTGCTTGTTAATTCCTACTGATTCCTCACAGCTCAGCACAAATGCCATTTTCTAGAGGTTGTCTGCCCTGGCACTGCATAAGTTTGGCCCTTAAATTATGCCATCATCTCGTACCCGAGTCATTTTACAGCTGCCATCAAGTCGATTTTAGCCCTCGGCCAGCACAGTCTTCATAGGTGAAGCTTCAGCTATGTGAGAAATCCAAAGGGAGTTTGAATTAAAGAGACAGGCTCTAATTACCTTTAAATCCAAGAAAAGCCAGGCGGGGAGAACACGCCAGGGAGTGGACCTTTATTGGGGAACAAAAAATTCTGGGGAAAATCCCATCCAATTAAGATTAAGGGGGGCAGTGACCCAAGGTCAGGTGAGATGATTGGGTCTTCAAGAGTTGTGGCCAGGCACGCCTCCACATGGACAAGCCCTGGGACCGGGAAGGGTGGGGAAAGCTCTGAACACAAAGATGTGTCTAAGCGCCTCTTGCCCAGCCAGGGAGGTGATCATGTGCAAGGATGGCCCCCCACAGTCAATCTCTACCATAAGTTCTGTAGCAGGTACAATTTCTATCTCCGCAAGCCACATTTGCATGTAGATGGGACACAAAAATTTTGTTTAATTAGAAAAAGGAAATTTTTTAGAAACAGAGTACCCCATTTCAAGTTTAAATTATGTTTAGTAAGGAATCCCTGATTCAGAATCTAATCATCTTCTTGCAAGAAGAGCATACACAGACATGTAAGTGAAGAAAGTTTGAGTTAAGAACTTGGATGGTCACTTGCTCCTTCTTGCATCTAGTTAAATACATAGAGGCAAAAATCTGTTTTACAATTAGCAAAAAAAAAAAATATATATATATATATATATATAATAAAAATTGCTAATAATATCAAGAAATATGTAAGAAGCTTTATGAAAACACTAAAAAAATCTATAGGAGATTTTTGGAGAAAATCAATAGTTTTAAAAATCACTTCTCCCTAATTCAGTTTAAAGATCAATATAATCCTATTCAAAATCCTGATGGTATTTTTAATATATTAAAATGATCTACTTAATTACTTAGAGTACTTTACAGTTAAAAATGGTTAAGAAAATTTTGAAAATGATGACATCACAATTTGCCTACTAAATATTAAAGCTTATCATGTTTATTTTCAATATGGTATTAGGATAAAAGATGAAATAACAGGATAGAATAGAAAATTCAGAAACAGATACAAGTATATATAAAACTTTTAAATGATGAAGGAATTACAAAAATGAATGAGATGGGCAGGTTAATTGACAAAACATTTTGCAATTGGGAAGAAAATTAGGTTAACTCACTTCTTACCATATACCAAAATAAATTCTAGTACATTAAGAAATTTAACCATTAAATAAAATATGAAGAAAATAAAACAATCAATAAATAAGTACTTTATTGTTTTTCCATGGAGTAGACTTTCTGCACCTAAAATCTGGGGAGGGGAAATCACAAAAGAATGGTATCACAGAATATGTTTGCTATATAATACCAGCTACTTGGACTTATTGAGAGCTTGGCATGTGCCAGGCATCACTCCATATACTTTCTATATGTATTAATCTGATGAAATGTCATTACCCAGAAGCTAGATGTAATTTGAATGTTCATTGTGTAGGAAGAAGATTAAGGTAGAGAGAGTTTAAAATAATTTTAACAAAATCATATGCTAGAGATGTCAGAGACAAGAGTCAAATACAGGCAATCAGATTTGAGACCCTCTGTTTATCACTTTGCTCTCTGGGCTGCTATTAAAACAAAATAATAAACTGTAAATTAAAAATTAAATATAATAAACCTCATAAAGTGAAAGCAAATGATAAATCGGGAAAAGCTTTTCAACAAATATAATCATGAATATATACTATTTATATTAGTCATTCCTTTTGTGTCTCCATGTTTCTTACTTCATTTGTCATTATTTAAAGAATGTTATGTGTGTATGTAAGTGCATGTGTGTGCATGTAAAGAACCCTTATAAATCAACAAAAAAGACAGCACACAATTGGCAATAGCATGACAGGAACTTTAGAAAGAAAAAACTTAGAAATGAACTACAATAACAACAACAACAACAATAACCTTATGAGTAACCAATTAAAACCTAAATAAACTATCAGTATGTATTACTCGGAAAATCAGAAAAATATTTTTGTTAGTGCAAGTTTGCTGGAAGCAATTATTCTATAATACCAATAATATTTTAAAACTTCAAAATAAAAATGTAACATATTTTCAGCTGTTAATTCTTTTAGTTATCTGTCCTATGAGCAATTTCTAAGGTATAAAAATTTTTATAAGAATAAATTCATAGAAGTAACATTAATATAAGCATACTGCTCATAATAAACTAAATAAATGCATGATATGAGATGGAAAAGTCAATCAAATGATATTGATATCATAAACTTCTAAACAACCATATTTTCTAAAATATTTAATAATTTGAAAAAATGGTTAATATTTAACCCTTTTTTTAAAAAAAGAACTATTGATATATAGCATTAGTTCAGATAAATATTTTAAGAGTCTTAGTAACAGCCAACAGCTACCATTTCCAGTTTGTCACTACAGCCCTCGAAGCAAGAAAGCTTTGAAAAACTAATATAAGTGGTTAGTTTTCCTCTGTGTCTTTAGCTCTCAGCTAATTGATGGGAATCCCATATTAAGTTTTGAAACCAGAGAAAACAGCAGGAAAATGCAAAGATGAAGCTCTCTGTCCCACTGAGATCAAATCTCTCCAATCCCTGCTCTCCATTCTCATTGCATTGAGAATGTCACTTATATGGTGACAACTCCTTAATTAACTTCATCTAACTCCTCCTCTTGTTACTCCTCTTTCTCTTCCTTCTCCATTCTTTCTTCCTATTCCTTTTTCTCCTGTTTCCTCCTCTGTCTTAGGCAAACTTGTTGAAAAAAATTTTTTTCCCCTAGTCCTGGATCTCTTTGCAAACACCTTCCTGAATACTGCCCTAAAAATGGAAAGTAAAAGTAAAAGAATGTTTGAATTTTTAACCAGGACCTTGTTGCTAAGCAACCATTTCCTTTGTCTCCAAGTATATGGAATATGAGATTATTTAGAATGTGTTTTCTATCCTCACCTTAATACAAAAGAACGAGGTAGGGGAGCAGGAAGGGGGTGAGAGAGGAGGTGGTAGTACAGAAACCTTTAAATTGAAAAATTTAAAGATATAATATGAGGGGAAAAAACACCAAAGGAACCCACTATGGAAGTTTCAACCCACCACCTCCACATGGTGCCCAAAACTTCAAAATGGAACAATTCTTATATTGGCACATTTTTATGTGAACAAACATATGGTTATAAGCATATTCTTACCTTCATTATAAACTGTATATTTCCTCTCTACAGGAAAATTTAAGTGCACTGTTGACAGCTTTTTATAGTCACATAATAGGAAAGCAGACAAAGAAACGTTATGATTGGACTTGCTCACAAGATGCCACAAGCTCTAACTCCTCCAATTTTTAAAAAATATTCTCCAGTAAAATACTTTCTATGGGGTCTCATTGCTGGCCCCCAGGACAGCCTATAAATAAAAAATAAGCAATAATGTCTTTTTGACCAGTACAAGCTCACAAGGACCCTGATTTTTTTTAAGTCAAAACTTAACAGGATATTAACAAGCCTATTTTTAAAAAGATTCTCAGATGAAAACTTTTGTCATCATTAGGGATAGCTACAATTCAAGACTTAGGCATATTTAGGAAGAAAATACAGGGAAAAGCATTCAGCTTCCTCAGACATGGCCATTTGTACCTGGAAAAATTTCCCTTCTAGTTCAGCCAACTCCCTAAAGATCACAAAGGATTTAAGGATCCAGGACTTAGTCAATAATGAAATTTTTTTGTTAGTCTATAGGTTATTTATTTCCTTTTAGGTCCATGTAGAGAGATGGATAGATGAGGATTACGAGTTATCTAGCCAGCAATATATTAACTTCCTCATCATCCCCGATATTGTCACCTGGCAGAGAAATGGACTTGATGGAAATCCATACATTGGGGTGATATCCCTGGCACCTCAAGAATAAGTGGCATCATCTTGGACACTAATCTATCCTCTCAGCATCTCTAATATTTATATTTTGAAATGAGTCATACCTACAGAAGCAGTTCTAAATGCATACCATGTATTTAACAGAAAACTCAAGTACCTTAAGTGTTTCCGTATGCCTCCATGTGCCCTCTCTCAGTGATATCTTCCTACCTTATCTTTTGTTCAATATGAAACTATTTTACTAATTTTAATTTTAAACATCCTTGCATGCCTGGGATGAATCCCACTTAATTGTGGTGCACGATCTTTTTGATATGTTTTTGTATTTGATTTGCCAGAATTTTATTGAGAATTTTTGCATCTATATTTATTAGAGATATTGATCTGAAGTTTTCTTTTTTTGATGTGTCTTTGCCTGGTTTGGGAATCAGAGTGATATTGGCCTAATAGAATGAATTTGGAAGTGCTGCCTCTTTTTCTATTTCCTGAAATAAATTGGAGAGTATTGGCATTAGTTCTTCTTTAAAGGTCTTGTAGAACTCAGCTGTGTATCCATCAGATCCTGGGCTTTTCTTGGTTGGTGGATTTTGATGGTGTCTGCTATTTTGTCACTTGAAATTGATCTGTTTAAATTGTGTATATCATCCTGATTCAATTTGGGCAAAATATATGACTCTTGAAATTTGTCAATCCCTTCGATATTTTCTATTTTATTGGAGTACAAGTTTTCAAAATAATTTCTAATTATCTTCTGTATTACTGTAGTGTCTGTTGTGATATTTCCTTTTTCATCACGTATGTTAGTGATTTGAATTTTCTCTCTCCTTCTCTTCGTTAGCATGGCTAAGAGTCTGTCAATTTTATTTATTTTTTCAAAGAACCAACTTTTTGTTCTGTCAATTATTTTCAATTGTTTCTTTTGTTTCAATTTCATTGATTTCAGCTCTGATTTTAATTATTTCCTGTCTTCTTCTGCGTTTGGTGTTGGTTTGTTCTTTTTCTAGGGCTTTGAGATATAGTGTTAAGTACTTTGTTTGTTGATTTTTGTTCTTTTAAGGAATGAACTCCATCCATGCAATGAATTTTCCTCTTTGAACTGCTTTCATGATGTTCCAGAGATTTCAATATGTTGTATCTGTGTTCTTATTCACCTCTAATTTTTTTTAAATTTCTCCTTGATGTCTTCTGTAACCCATTGTTCATTCAGTAGCATATAATTTAGTCTCCAGGTGTTGGAGTGGATTTTATTTCTTATTTTATCATTGATTTCTAATTTCATTCCATTATGATCTGATAGAATGAATGCAGGGTAGTATCTCTACTTTTTAATATTTGCTAACAGTTACTCTGTGGCATAATATATGGTCTATTTTAGAGAAGGATCCATATGCTGCTGAGAAGAAAGTAGATGGAATATTCTATATACGTCAGTTAACTCTAAGTTATTAATTGTATTATTGAGTTCTACAGTTTCTTTGTTCAACTTTTGTTTGGAAGATCTATCTAGTGATGAAAGAGGTATGTTAAAGTCATCCCAAATTATTGTGTTGTGGTCTATTTGACTCTTGAACTTGATAAGAGTTTATTTGATGAACATAACTGCTTCATTGTTTGGGACATATATATAATTGTTGAGTCTTGTTGGTGCATGGTTTGCTTGAGCAGTATGTAATTTTTTTATCCTTTTTGATTGACTCTAGTTTGAAGTCTGCTTTATTTGATATGATGATGGAAACCCCTGATTGCTTCCACAGTCCATGAGAGTGGTATGATTTTTTTCAACCCTTCACCTTCAGTCTGTGAATGTCTTTTTCTATGAGATGAGTCAGTTGAGGGCAGCATAAATATTATTGGGTCTTTTTTTAATCCAATCTGCTAGTATATGTCTTTTGATTTGTGAGTTCAGGCCATTAACATTCAGAGTTATTATTGAGACATTATTTGTATTCCTAGCCATTTTTTTTTAATTTTTTTGGTATTTAACGTGACTTGGTTTCTCCTCTGATTACATTTTCCTTTAGTATAATCCCTCCCTCTGCTGACTTTCATTATTGTTTTTCATTTCCTCTTCTTGAAATACTTTGCTGAGGATGTTCTGTAGTGCAGGCTTTCTAGTTGTAAATTCTTTTAACTTTTATTTATCATGGAAGGTTTTTATTTCATCATCAAATCTAAGCTTAGCTTTGCTGTATATGAGATTCTTTGGCCTGGGGTTGTAGCTCAGTGGTAGAGTGCTTGCCTTGAATGCATGAGGCCCTGGGTTCGATCCTCAGCACCACATAAAAATAACTAACTAACTAAATAAATAAATAAAGATATTGTATCCATGTATAACTAAAAAAAATATTTTAAAAAAAGATTCTTGGTTGGCATCCATTTTCTTTCAGAGCTTGGTATATGTTGTTCCAGGATCTCCTGGCTTTGAGGGTCTGGGTTGAAAAATCTGCTGAGATATGAATTGGTTTCCCACTATATGTGATCTGATTCTTCTCTCTTGTGGCTTTTAAGATTCTATCCTTATTCTGTATGCTAGGCATTTTCATTATAATAAGCCTTGGTGTAGATTTGTTGTAATTTTGTACATTTGGTGTCCTGTAAGCCTCTTATATTTGGTTTTCCAATTCCTTCTTCATGCTTGGGAAATTTTGTGATACTATCTCATTAAAGAGATTGTGCATTCCTTTGGTATGAAACTCTGTGCCTTCCTCTATCCCAATAATTCTTAGATTTAGTCTTTTGATGCTGCTCCATAATTCTTGGATATTCTGTTCATGGTTTCTTACTATCTTCACTGTGTGATCAACTTTATTTTTCAGATTGTATATTTTGTCTTCATTATCTGACATTCTTTCTTCCACGTGATCTAGTCTGCAGGTTATGCTTTGTATTGAGTTTTTTTATTTGAGTTTTTATCTTTCATTTTTGAGTTTTTATCCTTCATTTCAAGGATTTCTGACTTTTTTACCCCCCAGAGTCTCTATTTCTCTTTTGAAGTAATATCATTTGCTACCTGTATTTGCTCTCTTATCTCATTGTTGGAGTGATCAATTTTTGCTTGTATTTGCTCACTTAGGTCATTCGTTAATTCACAGATCATTTTAATTATGAACTTTCTGAACTCCTTCTCTGACATTTCATCAGCTTTGCTGTCCATGGGTTCTGTTATTATAGTATCCTGGTTTGTTTGGGGCACTTTGCTCCTTTGTTTTTTCATGTTGTCTATGTGTCTTCCTTTCTTGCAGTGTGGATCTGAGATATTACGGTTTCTTCCCTGTGTTCTTGTAGTACCTGTGAAGATTGTTTGTATCTCACCTTGTTGTGGGCTTCCAGACCCTGCTGGTGTCCCTCAATGAGTGCTACTGCATGCTGGATCTGGGTCCTGAGTAAGTTGGAATGGGTGGATCTGGGCCGCTGGGCTTGACATCTTGTGGTAGTCTGCTGTTCCGAAGGGGTGGTCCTGCACCACAGGCTAGGCCCTGGTGAGAGTCTGCCCCACTGGAAAAGGGTGGACCAGGCCTGCTGTGTTTCTGGGCCCTACAAAGGCCTGTGTGCATGGATCTCTTAATCTTGAGAGCTCTAAAGAGAACCAAAAAATTATTTGATCAATTATTCCTAAATTTGATTTTACCTCCTGTTTGATGATGGGCTGTTATGCTGCTTTGTAAGGTGTACCAGAAAAGTGATGTTATGTCCATGACAGGAGGCACATAATATCAGTTTGTACTAATACTTGTGATATTAACTTTATCACTGGATTTAGGTAATATGTATCAATTTATTTATTTATTTATTTTGTAGTTCTGGGGATTGAACCCAGGGCCTTGTGAATGTGAGGCAAGCACTCTACAAATTGAGCTATGTCCCCTGCCACAATATATATCAAATTTTTCCAACATAAATGTGCTATTTTCCCTTGGTAACTAACAGGCTAAGAGATAATGTGTGGGGAGATAATTTGAGACTATGTGAATATCTTATTATACATCCAACGTTGACCTTCTACTTTTAGACCTGTTGTTTTATATCACTAACATCCTCTATCTATACATTACCTGTAATCCCACTGAAAATTTTACCTCTTCTCCTGTGTTTTTATTAATCATTTTTATTGAAATAAACTTGTACAGTTTTATTATTTTGGGGCATAAAATGCTTATTTATTTAATACACTTAAATTAGTCCAGATCTGACCAGCAGAAGGTGTTTGGACCTATCTGGTGTCCCTCAATAATATTCTCATCATTTTTTAAATAATTCCTTAATTTGACACACAGTAAGATATTTGGGGATCAACTCATAGTTTCTCTGCCTCATTCTGAAGGCATCTATTTCCTCAAGGAGCTTGGTTCTTTTTAATAGAAAATGATACTTATAAATCAAGGTGTGCTCAACGATACTTATGTGTGATGGCTTTTAGATCCTCTCAATGATTATATCTAGAATATGTATTTGAAATGCACTCAGGTAGATAGAAAGATAGCTCAGAACAGTGAGAAACATGTTCCTCACATCCTTACCACATTCACTCATTTGCTCTAGCTTAATATTATGCACACAAAAAAGTAGTTTCAGAATTGCTGTGCCATGCCAGAGTAAAAATCAAAACTACTAACTAGAGTTCAGTATGGTTTATATTCGTTAGATAAGATTTACATTCAATGCAACATAAAACTTTTAGATGTAAAATTTCATTAGTTTTGATGAATACACACATCTATATGATTAACTTTCCTAGTAATATATGGAATATTTCCATAATTTCAGGATATTTTCTTATACTGCTTCCTACTCAGTTTGCCACTCCTAGAATGCTATTGTTTCAAAAGTTTTATAATTTAAATATAATTGTCTATTAATTCTTTCAGTCTTTGAACATGATATGTCTTGCTTTTAGTTAGATCTTCTTAAATTTTCTTGGCAATTTTTAGTAGTTTTTAGTTTATTGAGCATATTTGGTTAAATGTATACAGAAGGGTTCCATGTTCCTCTTTTGAGGACAGTATAAATATTTTTATTTAATTTTCAAAGTTTGATGCTAGTTTATAAAACTACTTAATTTTGCATATTAACATTGTCTTCTGAAACTTTGATGAATTCATTTAATAGTTATATTAGTTAGTTGTTTTGTAGTCTTCTTACCAATTTCTATTCAGACAATTGTTTCCTACAGTGAAATAGATGTAATTTTTTCCCCAAACTAAAATATGTTTATTAAGTTTCATGCCTCATTGCATTATCAGAACCTCCAGTAGAGTGTCAAATTAACATGTGAGGTAGACAACCTTGAATTTAACCATTAAGCATAATACTGGCTAGGTTTTTCATAAGAGAATTTTGGCAAAGTAACAGTACTCTTTTGTCCTAGTTTACTGTAAGTTTTTGTGATCGGTATAGACTTACATTTTTTTTCTAAAAATGGAAATAGGAAAATTGTTTAAAAAAAGAGAGGAAAAAAGAAAATGTGAACTCATTCTATGAGATTCAGCTTGCAACTTTCCTCAGCAACTATCTCTCAAAGATTCCTCTCTTATCTGAATTCAGATTGCATTAAAAGTCAGTGCTTAAGTGTTCTCTATTATGCATACATGTTGATTTTGTCTGTAATGTCAAAGTAAAAAGAACCTTGAGGATGGAAATAGAAAGTTTTGCTTTCCTTTTTCCCCAGAGGTATTGGGCTGTATGCATAGTGATTACTAATAAAAATCAAATCGATTTTATTAGTAATCAATTGCTCTTAATGTTTATTATTTTAGAGTTCTACTTTCAAGATCTCATATTTTTCTCAAAAAAAAAAAAAAAAAACAACTCAGTGAAAACTTGTTTTGTGAAAAAGTAGATCAGAGTCAGAGAGGTATATGACCTGCTGGTGAAGACAAAACTCCTTTGAGACAGAAAAGGAAACAGAACCCGGGCTCTCTGACCCTTTATCCAGACCTGTTTTCAGTGCACCAACCTGCCTGACTTCCATAGTTCCTCTCAAGATCATATCTGAAGTCAGCACTTGCCTCAGTAAGGATTAGATTTTACTATGTTTCAAAGTAGACCAAATTATTACAGATTTATAGCTTAGTATAAACCTCCCTATGTATTCACCACCACCATACACTTAGCCCAACAAAAAACCTGTATTGCAAAATCCTATAAGTCAAGCAGAGTCTTATCCAACACTCTGCAACATATTAGGTGTTAATAATATGTTTTTGGTTACATGATGTGCCCAATTCCCAAATCCAATTTGCATGAGAATCCCTCCGAGGTGGGTAAGAGGTGGGTAACTGTCTTTCTGATAAGCTTCCTTAGAGGTTTATAATGGGCTGCAGTAAAGACCACATTTGTTTTTTAATTCCATTCCTGGAAATATTGCTTTTCTGTGAATCACATGGTAGGCAGAATTGTTTGTACCATGTTCACATTGTTAAACAGTTAAGCAGATGTCGACTGCTATTGGCAGCCCTCAAAGATCTGCCAAAGAGAGACAAATCAATGCATCATTTACTGTGAAACTGAAGCAGGGTCTTTGTATAGTTCCCCAATTTTATATCATGCTCCTCTCTCCCTTGCAATGTATATTCTAGCAACTCTAAAATATTGTCATTTCTTTCACATAATACCTATTTTTTGCCTTCCTATATTCATGCTCTTTTCTCTATTGAGAGTGCCAGTAACTTCCCTCCCACCCCAACCCTTCTCTCACACACATCAATAACTGCTTTTCACCTAACATTCAGTCATTTCCTAAGTATTTATTAAGGACTAGTTGTGTTCCAGCTTTATTCAACTTAGACTTGCAGCACCTGGTTCCAAGCCTGTTACTGGAGGATGTTTCATTACTAGACATACAGAAGACAATATGACAAAATCCCTGCTGTAAAGGAACTTACATGTATGGGGTATAGGCAGGGCCTTGAGGGAATGAGTGAGCTTCACCTACTCCAGCTTTACAAGGTCACTGGAGCCTTTCTCATGGAGGTTAGTTTTGAAGGAGAACCTAGGTCTTATAAATTAGCCAGGCCAAAGGGAAGGAAAAAGGGAAACACAGCTGGTAAAGTTTGCCTCCCAGCTTCAAGTCAGTGCTTAGCTAATACCTTCCAGCAGACTCCCTGCTCCTGTCCCAGGCTGTCAGTTCCCCTATGAATATTCACCAGTGCTTATGCAGATCCCATGACAGCACTCACCACCCTCTGCTGTAATCAAGTACAGGTTTTTTCTTTCTCAAAAACTATAAACTCCTTGAGAGTAAGACCTGAGCTTTATTCAACTTAGACTTCCAGCACCTGCTAAATCTTTGCTGTAATTAAACTCTAGGATGTTTAATTACTGTTTGAAGTGGTGAATGAGTAAACATGAGAAGAAAGCATGAAGTTCCAACACTGTGGAGATCTTCTACAGATGTTCCAACTGCATAGACAATCACACTACCCTGGGCTTCAATCCCCTGCACAAAATCAGTGAACCAGAGCTTCTCCATCCAGGCCCTCTGAGGCAAAATCTCTGTCATGGGAAGGACATCCCACATTGTCATTATTTGTGACTTTTAGAACTAGACAGACTATTGTTCTTACCATCTTGAAGAAAATTATCTGAAGAGATTTAGACTCAGAATTTTGTCTGTTTTACCTATAAAATAGCCTGTTTCTCCACTCTCACATAGTTTTAATTTCATTTTAAGGTACATAGAAAAACACATAATTGTGCATCATGAATCTCACATAAAATCAAATGACAACCCACCTTTGATTCTGCTGCTTTCCCTCATTCATAATGGGTATCATTTTATGCACTGAGTCAGTGGCAAAGACTACCCAATTGATCCTCACAACCTTGTTATTGGAGTGGGGAAAATAATTACAAATAAAAATTCCTGCCAACCCAAAAGAATCATCTACACAAAATGTGAAAAAGAACAGAACAGTGTTTCATGCCTTAAATCTAACTGCAATAAGAGTCACAGGCAATCCACCAAAGAGATTATCTAGGCAGATCCATTACATGCATGTTGATTGTCTGTATCCAAAGGAAAAACAAGTCTTTAATTTTGTAATGAACAGATAATTACAACTTGGAGCCAGGCTCCTTAGCTAATCTCCAACAGAGTCAATGGTAGGGAACTGTCCTTCTTGATGTTAACATTTCAAAGACAGGGATCCCTGAATCCCCTATGACAGACTTTCCTGGTAGGCAAAACCGTTATTGAGCTTAATTCACTTTATACACACACACACACACACACACACACACACACACACACACACTTTTTGAGATATCACACACGTATCTCAAAAAGACAGGGAAAACATCAACAATGTCATGTTTTCTAAAGGAATACTAAAAAGGAAAGGAAGAAAGTTCTCATTTATTTTTGGCAGCAGAAAAAAAATTTAAAATTTTCACATATACATGTATATATTTGCCCTTACATTAGGCAGCTCTCATTTATTCTTTTCATGTGTGTGTTTTGTCCCTCACACAACCTGTGATTATGATCATCGATTTCAACCTACAGTTGTTTTTGCTTGTTCATGCTGTATGTTCGTCTCTTAGGAAAACTGTGATTTTTAACCGTTTGTCCTCAAAGCCTGTAGATGATGACTGTTGAGCTCACATAAACCAATACTCTTGACATTTGCCAAACACCCTGGGTTCGAATCTATCTATCATTTTTTACTGTCTGTAACTGGGTATGCCCTCAGAGCAGCGCTTCTCAGACTTTAAAGATCATGTGATCCTCTGGAGAGCTGATTAAAATGCTGACTCTAACTCAGTAGGTCAGGGTTAAGGGCCCACATTTTTGAGATTTAACAAGCTTCCAGGTGTTGCCATTGCTGCTGCTCAGTGATGCTCAGGCAAGCCTGCAAAGGCCTGGGAACATGTCTGCAATTCTTTCTATTATCTGGAAACATTGTTTATCTGCTCCTCATACTGTCAATTTTACTTGTGCAGTTTGTTGCTATTATTTATTCAGTAATAAATATTTACTGGGTGCATAGTCTATGATAGGCATTCTTTATGCAGTCCTCTTCTCTCTCTCTCTCTCTCTCTCTCTCTCTCTCTCTCTCTCTCTCTCTCTCTCTCTCTCTCTCCATCCCCCCAACCCAATTCTGCTATTGCTGGCAGCTTGGATCATTCAACATGGAACTGCAACTTGGAACAACTTTCTCTCAAACTGCTGCAGCCTGTTTCCTGTCCTCCTACAGTTTGTCCCTAAATCCCTGCATCTTTTTCCATGTGAATTTTCCAGGACGGTTCATACTGCAAATGTTTTCTCCTTTGTCTTTTCATGAAAATGAGTCACAAGTTGGAATACATCTTTTGTCAGAGTGCATACCCTGGCTTTTTTATTTAGAAAATATGGTGACAGAGCAGAGAGCCCTTGGCTGCAATTCCCTGTCCCTTGCAGCTGGCAGCTGTCATCACTGGCACCTGGGCTCCATGACTAAGGCTTCTCTGCTTTGCAGTCTGTGGCAGTGATACCCTGTCTGCCAGAAGCAGGGACAGATGGGGCAAGAGGGTTCTGAGAGCTCTTTAGCAGTAGCCTTCTATGATCCTCTGACTTCCTGTAAAAGGCTTCAGACATTGGAATTCTCTGTGCCCTCAGATTGCTGAGAGGAATTGGCCTGCTGATTGAGTGTTCCCAGTCGGAGATGACCTCAGTGAACAGAAAACCTCTACAATAATAACGGAGAGTGATTGGCACTGAGTCCACTGGCACACGCTTCTTTCCCCAACTTACAAGGGTCATGTGATCTGATCTTGAAAATTACTTTTAAAGTGCTTTCTTTTGATCTTTCAAATCACTGTAAATGTTCTCCAGTTGGCATCAATTAACTTCAAAATGATTACTTTGCAAGCCTCCAAGGGTGTCCACAGTTTTATAGAAGATGTCAGGGTTGTAGGCAGCCCCTTTCTATAGCTTTGTTTATTTGAAACTACTAATGCAAATTGTGAAATTGTGCAAGTCTACCTGAATGTTTGGTGTCTGTCTTAGAAATACAGTCCAGCCATGGAGAGGCAGCATGCTCTCAGCACCAAGGACTCTGGAGTCCTGTTTCTGTAATCCTCCTTCACAAAGCCATCCATGTCTCCCCACTATGCACAGTAAAAATTCACTAGAGTTTTCCATCTACTACATCCCTTTCTGGCTCATCTTCTGCCATTTCTCCTTGCCTATTTTCATACAGCCCCAAAACCTGCTGGATGTGGTATTCAGATTGCCTTGAATATCCAATCTCCTTCTTCTTCCCTCATACTACCATACTTTGGGTTCATCCGGCAGGTTTTCACTGTCCTTGGTATTCCTTTACTTACAACATAAGTATTATGGACATCATCATCATATTAATATTCTGGTTGGTTCCACATTTACTTTCCTCTCCATGAGTGAATTTTTTTAAATTTTAATTTGTTATGACAGAAGAATGCATTACAATTCATATTACACATATAAAGCACAATTTTTCATATCTCTGGTTGTACACAAAGTAGAGTCACACCATTTGTGCCTTTATACATGTACTTAAGGTAATTATGTCCATCTCATTCCACTGTCTTTCCTACCCTCATGCCCCCTCCCTTCCCCTTCCTCCTCTTTGCCCTATCTAGAGTTCATCTAATCCTTCCATGCTGCCCCCACCCCAACCACATTATGAATCAGCATTCTTTTTTTAATGTAAACTTCTTTTTTTTATATATCTTTATGTCATTAATTTATTTTTATGTGGTACTGAGGATCGAACACCACAGGACCCTGTGCATGCTAGGCGAGCACTCTCCCACTGAGCCACAATCCCAGCCCCAGCATTCTTAAATCAGAGAAAACATTTGGCATTTGGTTTTTTGGGGACTGGCTAACTTCACTTAGCATTATATTCTCCAACTCCATCCATTTACCAGCAAATGCCATGATTTTATTGTCTTTTAATGCTAAATAATATTCCATTGTGTATATATACCACATTTTCTTTATCCATTCATCTACTGAAGGCCATCTATGTTTGTGCTACAGTTTAGTTATTGTGAATTATGCTGCTATAAACATTGATGTGATTGTGTTTCTGTAGTATGCTGTTTTTCAGTTCTTTGGGTATAGACCAAGGAAAGGGATAGCTAAGTCAAATGGTAGTTCCATTCCAAGTTTTCCAAGGAATCTCCATGCTGCTTTCCATATTGGCTGCACCAATTTGCAGCCTCACCATCAATATATGAGTATTTTTACCCACATCCTCTCCAACACTTATTTTTGTTTATATTCTTAATAGCTGCCATTCTGACTGGAGTGAGATGAAATCTTAAAGTAGTTTTGATTTGCATTTCTCTAATTGTAGAGATGTTGAATGTTTTTTCATATATTTATTGATCAATTGTATATCTTCTTCTGAGAAGTGTTTTAGCCTGTTTATTGATTGGATTATTTGATTTTTGGTGTTAAGATTTTTGAGCTCTTTATATATCCTGGAGATTAGTGATTAGAGATCTGATGTGTGTGTGTCTGGTAAAAATTTGCTCCCCAAGTGTAGGCTCTCTATTCACCTCACTGATTATTCTTTTACTGAAAAGATACCTTTGAGTCTGAATCCATCCCATTTATTGATTCTTGATGTTAATTCTTGTGCTATAGGAATCTTATTTAGGCAGTTGGGTCCTAATCCCACATGATGGAGATTTGGGCCTACTTTTTCTTCTAATAGATGCAGTGTCTCTGGTTTATTCCTAGGTCCTTGATCCAGTTTGAGTTGAGTTTTGTGCGTGGTGAGAGGTAGGGGTTTAATTTAATTTTGTTGCATATGGATTTCCAGTTTTCCCAGCACCATTTGTTGAAGAGGCTATCTTTTCTCCATTGTACATTTTTGGCACCTTTGTATAATATAACTGTATTTAGATGGGTTAGTCTCTGTGTCCTCTATTTTGTACCATTGCTGTAAAAGTCTGTTTTGGTGCCAATACCATGCTGTTTTGTTACTGCTGCTCTGTAGTGTAGTTTAAGGTCTGGTATAGTTATGCCACCTGCTTCACTCTACAATGAAAACTACAGAACCCTAAAGAAAGAAAATAAAGAAGACCTTAGAAGATGGAAAAATCTACCTTGTTCTTAGATAGGCAGAATTAATATTGTCAAAATGACCATACTACCAAAAGCACTATACAGATTTAATGCAATTCCAGTCAAAATACCAATGACATTTCTCATAGAAATAGAAAAAGCAGTCATGAAATTCATCTGGAAAAATAAAGAGACCCAGAAGTTATTTGCTTTTGAAGATACTTTCTACAAGGTGTTAATCTTCATATTCCCAATGTCTAACTCTATGCATTTGCAAAATAAGTGCTTACTAATTATGAAACACACAAATGTTTAATTATTCACATTTTGGAGTGCTGAAAATTCAAATAGCCATGTGTCCAGAGGAGTTTGAAATAAATAATGTTAGTGACATTAAGCCAAAGTTAATAAAAAATAAAATAGGAAAGTAACTGCTGACCATCACAGATCATTGCTGCCTTTGAGCTCAAGAGGATCAAAATCATTTTAATCTCCATGCAAATCTAAAGTCTAGATAAGAAACTAGATGTTATCACATGTATGTGCCAGTATAAACCCCAGGCAGAAGAGTCCTAGCCACCCAGAGCTATGTTGCCCTGCCTGGACATTCATCTATAAGGCAGGGTTTCAAATGATTTCTTATTCACAGTTTCTGGGATTAAAGCTGGAATATCAAAACCCTCTGTGCAATTAACTCTCTACCAATGGGAAAGCCAGGCTCCGTGTTTTCCCTGGATCTAGAGCCCAGACAGCAGAGCTTAGGTGAAGGAGAAATGAAGTCATCCCTAAAAGACCTTGACACAACCAAGGGATTTGATTTTTTATAACATTCATAACTCATGCCTTTGAATAATCTGAGAAGATCTATGTTTGGGGCTTAGATGTTTTATAAACCATAAAGAATGAATTTAATATGAATTGATTCACATCTAAAGAAAGTCTCATTTGTTTTTTATTTGTTGTTATATATATATATATATATATATATATATATGACAATAGGGTGTGTTTTGACATAGTATATATACACGGGGTGCAACCCATTACAATTTTGATCCCATTCTTGTGGTTGAGCATTATGTCAAGTTAAACTGGTCATATATTCATATATGAACATAGGAAAGTTATGTCTAATTCATTCTATTGTCTGTCCTATTCCCATACCCCTTTCCTTCATTTCCCTTTGTCTAATACAGGGAACTTCTATACTGTCCCTCCTTACCCTCCCTTGTTATGGATTAGCATCCACATATAAGAGAGAACATTCAGCCTTCAGTTTGGGAGGACTGGCTTATTTTACTTAGCATGATATTCTCTAGTTTTATATATTTACCAGCAAAATTCAATAATTTCATTTTTTTGGCTGAGTAATATTCCATTGTGTATATATACTACATATTCTTTATTCATCTGCTGAAGGGCATCTAGGTTGTTTCCATAGCTTAGCTACTATAAATTGAGCTGCTATAAATATTGATGTAGTTGTGTAAATGCAATATTTATGGTCCATAGGTAGGTTTTCCTGGAGATTTTTAATCTAATATTTTCAATCTAATATTTGTAAGGAGAGAAGTACATCACTTTTTTATATGAGACATTTTTAAAAATTTACTATATAAACCTTCTTTAGTTTTTTTTTCTTTGGATTGTTTTCTTGCAGGTATGCTATCTGTGCATAGGATATGAATGTTAAGAGGGATCTAGTGTCTTAAATCATTCAAAAGGCTTTTACCTATATACTTTTCCACTAAATTCTACATTTTAGCTACATAGGCACACACACATACATACACACTTCAAAATGTGGCATATTTACTATAAAGTACTTACTATATATAATATTTTGAACATATTGTGACCTTACTTACAAAATATATTATAGTATTAAATTTTACAGGATAAAGACTTTCTTTTTTAAATTTATTTCTTATTTATATATGACAGCAGAATGCATTACAATTCTCATTACACATATAGAGCACAGTTTTTCATATCTCTGCCTGTATACACAATATATTCACACTAATTTATGAATTCATACCTGTACTTTGGATAATAATGACCATCATTAATAACCCCATGCCCCTTCCCTTTCCCTCCAACCCCTCTGCCCTATCTAGAATTTGTCTATTCCTCTCATGCTCCCTCTCCCTATCCCACTATGAATCCTTATATCAGAGAAAACATTCAGCATTTGTTTTTTTGGGATTGGCTAACTTCACTTAGCATTATCTTTCAAAGCACACAAAACTTGCTCTTTTCCTCAAATAAGTGACTGGCAAGTTTCCTGAATTTGCTTTTGTTTGGTATGTTTTAAGGCAAAAAATACTGTCTATAGCCTGAGTTAATATGTCTCTTCCTGAAGTTGACTTTTATGAGCTTTTATTTGACTAAATTATGCACATCATATTGCATATTTTGTAATAAATTATTCACCACTACTTGAACTTGCTCAAACTAAATTACTACTCTGTGGGAAAAAGGAATTGCTGTTTTGAACCTCTTCATTACTGTCTAAGCCAGAAATTTTCATCATTTTTCTGTAAACCTGCAATCAACTAGGAACCCATTCACTTTAGAGTTCTTGGCAACAATTCATCCTCCTCTCTGATTAAAGCTTGGTGCATATTTCTAACCATAATAATGAACCTGGAACAAGGCACACTTTATCTTCACAAGTACCCTGGGGATTAAGTATTTATCCCCATTTGACAGATGAGTAAACTGAGATTGGTACTATGTTAGCAGGACTGGGATTAAAACCCAGGTGTTTTGGATACACATCATGTGTACTGCTTGAAGAGGAAGAGCACTCACAAAGCTTTACTGAGGACTCTATAGTGATCCTGGATTGGAATGGAGTGGGAAGAAAATGTGGAGTATTTCCATTATATTTAAATATCTTTAAACAATCTTTATGTCCCAAATAACTTTGCATGCTCCCTTTTCTATATGTGTTAAGAGAATCTTCTCCTTTAACTCATTCATTGAAACCCCAGTATCATTGGGTCCTCCCCTCCCTCCCTTTACATAGTTTGTAATAAAACACCTGATGGTCCCTTTCAGAAGATCTCTCACCTCTACCCTTAAAGCCCCATACCAATGGCTCCACGGTGGCCTCCTCAAGTTTTTATAAGTGATACCTTAATTTGTTTTTCCATTTTTCTGTTAATAGTCACTTAGACTGCTTCTAATATTCTGTTTTTACAAATTATTCTGCAATTAATATCCTTATCCTTATACAAGAGTCCATGGGCATATATATAGATGGTTCTAATCTAAAAGTAGTCTTAGAGGAACTACTATGTTGAAGAGTATGCATTTCTGTTAACTTCTAGTTATTGCCAAATTACTCTCAAAAGTGGTTATAAGTATTTTCACTGCCAACAGAAAAGTATGAAGACTTCCAATTCTCCATATACTTGTAAAACTTGGTATTTCAGCCTTTTAATATTGGCCTATATGCTTAATAATGTGAAATCTTCGTTGTTTTTCTTTCTTTTTTTTTGTAGTTGTAGATGGACAGAATGCCTTTATTTTATTTACTTTTATGTGGTGCTAAAGATCGAACCCAGTGTCTCACATATGCTAGGCAAGCACTCTGGCGCTGTGCTACAGCCCCAGCCCATTGTTTTTCTTTTCATACTTACTGATAAGGCTAATTGTTTGTCATGTACTTATCAGACAACAGTGTTTCCTCTTCCCAATTCACTTTTTTGTTTCTTGTTAATGTTGCATTCTTTCACTTATAAGAATTGTGCATATATTCTAAATATTAAGTCTTGATTACATATATTAAAAATATCTTCTGGGACTGGGGCTGTAGCTCAGTGGCAGAAAGCTTGCCTAGCACATGTGAGGCAGCAGAGTCAATCCTCAGCACCACATAAAAATAAATAAATAAAATAAAGGTATTGTGTCCATCTACAACTTAAAAAATATAAATAAATAACTTCTGAATTCTGTAATTAATCTTCTACTTTATTTATGGGTCTTGAGCACACAGATGATTTAAACTCCAGAGTAATCACGTTTATCAATATTTTAATGTTTTATTTCATTTATTTTTCAAATAACAAATACACACACACACTTAGTTCTATTTGCTTATTAAAAAAACTATTCCTTGTATTCATAGTTCCCTATATAAATAATAGTAATCAGGTTTGTCCTTCGACAGTTATGTCATTTGAGTTCACTTGGAATTCATTTGCATACAAGGAAAGACATAGAAATCCAATTTTATTTCTCTCCAGTTTGTTAATTTCTTTCTATATTTCCAGGGACATTTATTAAGCCATCTACTTTCTTTCCACTGTTGCTTTTAATACAAACCATGTCATACATCAAATTTTTAAATGTTTTAATTAGTGTACTGTAATTATATATGATAGTAGGATTCATTTTGACATAATCATACATGCATGGAATGCAATTTACTCCATTACAATCCCTAGTATTTCCACTTATCCTCCCTTCTGCATGCTCCATTCTCCAGCTATATTCTCCCCTTCTCTACTATATTGGTCTTCCTTCTATTTATTTATTTTTAATTGCTGCTTTATACATACACATAAAGATGAAGTTCACTGTGATATACCTATTTATGTACATAGCATAACTTGATCAATTTTATTTCACAGTTCCTCCCTTTTTCTAATCCTCCCTCCCTCCCTCTCAATCCTCTTCCTCTACTGGAGGGATCACCTTTCAGTTTTCATGAAATCCTCCCCTTTTATCTTCTTATTTTTCTCTAGTTTCCACATATGAGAGAAAACATTCAAATTTTGACTTTCTAAGTCTGGCTTATTCCACTTAGCATGATGATCTCTGGTTCCATCCACTTACCAATGAAAGTCATTATTTAATTCTTACTTATGGCTAAGTAAAACACCCATGATGTTTATATATATATATATCACATTTTCTTCATTCATACATCTCTTGTCAGACACCTGGATAGGTTCCATAATTTGGCTATTGTGAATGGTGCTGCTATAAACATTTAGATGCTTGTATCACAACAGTATAATGACTTCAGTTTTCTTTGGATAAATGAAAAGGAGTGGGATAGCTAGGTTGTATGGTTGTTCCATTCCTAATTTTTTGAGGAATCTTCAAACTGCTTTCCAGAGTGGTTATGCTAATTTACAGTACCACCAATAATGTATGAGTACACATTTTCTGCCACATTCTTGCCAGCATTTATTATAATTTGTATTCTTGATCATTGCCATTCTAACTACAATGAGATGAAATCACAGTGTAGTTCTGATTTGCATTTCTCTGATTGCTAGAAATGTTGAGCATTTATATTTATATATATATAAATGCCATTTTTATTTCTTTTGAGAAATGTCTGTTTAGTTCCTTTGCCCATTTATTGATTGGATTATTTGTGGGGTGTGTGTGCATATAAGATTTTTTGAGTTCTTTTTGTATTCTGGATACTAATCGCCTGTTGGAAGAGTACCTGTCAAACATCTTCTCCCATTCTGTAGGTTCTCTCTTCATGCTCATTTCCTTTGCTCTGGAGAAGTTTTTCAACTCCATGTGATCCCCTTTTTTATTTTTGGTTTTATTTTTTGCACTTTAGGAATCTTGTTAAGGAAGTGGTACCTGTGCCAACACGGTGGAGTATTGACATATGTATTCCAGTAGCAGTTGCAAAGTTTCTTATTTAAGTCTTAAGAATTAGGTCTTTGGTCCACTTGAGTTGATTTGTGCAAAGTAAAAGATAGGGACTGGGTCTGGTTCCAGCATCACTCTTGCTAAGTATTGCTTTGGCTATTCTGGGTCTTTTATTATTCATCCAGATAAATGTTAGGAGTGTTTTTCTCTAGTTCTGTGAAGAATGTCATTGATATTTTGATGGGAATAGCATTCAATAAGTAGATTGCTTATGGTAGTATGAACATTTTTATAATATTATTTATACAAAAACATAGGAGGTGTTTTCATCTTCTAAGGTCTTCTTCAATTTCCTTCTTCAGTGTTCCATAGTTTTCATTGTAGGTCTTTTACCTCCTTTGTTAAATTTATTTCCAAGTGTTTGTTTGCCTTCTTTTTATTTCATTTTCTTTTTGAAGGGAATGGAATGGTTTTCCTGATTTCTTTCTTACCAGAATCATTATTGGAGTGTGGCTATTGGTTTTTATAAGTTGATATTTTATCTTGCTACTTTGTTGAATTTATCTACTCTAGAATTCTACTGGTAGAGTTTTTTTGGGGGGGTCTTCTAGCTACAGGATTATGACATCAGCAAATATAGATTATTTGATTTCTTCTTTTCCTTTTGTAATCCCTTTAATTTTCTTCTCTTGCTTGATTGTTCTAGCTAGAATTTCAAGAACTATATTACATAGGAGAGGTGAGAGTGGATATCATCATCCTATTCCTGACTTTAAAGGATGCTTTCAGTTTTTCTCTGTTCAGTATGATGCTGGATTTAGGTTTGTCATGCATAGACTTTATAATGTTGAGGTCAGTCATAAAAGATATTTTTATTTAGGGTGAATCTGTTTCTGTGTTCTTTATCTCAGTAAAGTCATCTATTTTTCTTTCATCAAATCTCACTGTCTTACTTTCTAAATTATTTTATTTTATTTTGTGGTACTGGGAAATTAACCCTTGAGTACTCTACCACTGATCTATATCCTCAGCTGTTTTTTATTTTCATTTTGAGACATAGTCTCACTAAATTGCCTGGACTGGCCTTGAACTTGCCATCCTTCAGCCTCTGCTTCCCGGTTCGCTGGGGTTACAGGCATGTTCCACCATGCTCAAATTGCTATCTAAATCATTTCAGCAAGACTTGTCACATTTTCTCAGACTGTTATGTTTGTTCTTCTATATTTACTGATTCAGTTTCAGGTTAATTAATTTGTTTGTGTATTTTATTAAAATTACATTTTAACATTCCAATTTAATGTTAGGAATAATCACTTGGTTTTAAAATTCTCTCACTGTTCGTGAATATTTTCTCCTAAAAGCTGTTGTCCAAATGAAGGCCCTGTTATTTCAGTCTCTTTCCACTGATCAAAATAAATCTCATGCTCAAGCCTACTTTGAAGAAAATGGGAAAGTACAATCCTACCACATTCCCAGAAGGACAATCAAACTATTAGTGGCTGCATTACTTTTAAAATAAGTTAGGATTGCTTCTTTTTTCTTTTAAAATAAGTTAGAATTGCTTCTTTTTTTCTTCTGAGAGAATATATATATATATATATATATAATTTATATTTTATATTTATATAATTTATATATTTATATTTGTATTAAATTTATTTATTTACCTATTCTTTTGAGATTTGGAGAAAATCAACCAAATCCCATCCAGATCTTAGAGTTTTAAAAGAAGAAGGTTGAGAATTTGAATAATTTATTTATTTTATTTAATTATCAGCTATTTATTTAAATTTTTATTTCTATTTAAATATTAACGTTTTCTACAACATTATTCATCACATCTAAATTTCCAAGTCATTTTCATAAACATTCATATCACTTCTAGTGAATTTTGAAAATCTCTGAAGTTTTTGCATTTTTTTTTTCTTTTTAGCAATCTTGACAAAATTTTAACTACTTTATTCGTCCTTTAAAAGAACTAATCATGGTTGAGGTCCTTGTTTGATGAAGGTATAGTCTGAGAAAGGAGAATGTATGTGAAGAAGAAGGCAGAGACTGGCATTATTCTGCCATAGCCAAGGTATACCAAGAGCTGGAAGGAGGAGGGAAGGATTCTTTTCTAGAGCCTTCAGAGTGAGCATGGCCCTGCCAACACCTTCGTTTCTCATTACTTACCTCTAGAACTGTGGGAGATTACATTTGTTATTTTAAGCCACTAAGTTTATGATAATTTTTGGAAACAGCCCTAGGAAACAAATACAAATGGATTTTCTAAATGTCTCATTAAATCAAGGGGCGAAGTTTCCTAGTAATTCTCCAGAACTTTTCAGAAGATATCTGATTCTTTAAGTTTTATAATCTCTCTTCTTTCATTTCTCACTAGTTACTGACCACTGTTCTTGGGTTACATTTGAAAGTCCATTTGGTGTCTTGGGATATAAATTATCAGAGTGCCTCAAACAAGGGAACTCTCATCCTTCAAGCTATTCAGATCATATATCTGAGTGCTGTCCTTATTGCCTTTTACTCCCTCATTCCCTTATTTAAGCAAAATTTAAGTCCTGTATATTTTCCTATCTTTTAAATCTATCCACTTTTGTAGATACCCAATTTTAATCCTATTAGTCCAAGCCACCACCATTTATGCAACTGAGAAATTTCTACCTCCAATTTCAATTTCTTTTGTTCATCCATGCATCCATTCAATAAATAGTTATTATTTACTGTGCAACAAGCACTGTATAAGCCACTCTTGATGCAAAAGTGAATTAAAAAGAGACTTGGTCCCTGTCTTAAGCATTTATGACACAGTGTAGGGAACTGACACTAATCACAGCATCTTAAAGACCAATGTAAAATTTTCTCAGTAGCAATAGCTCTAAAGGAGAGTTTCCATAATTTTTTTGGGTGAGGCCCTTTGAAAAAGTTTGTTTTTTTCCCCCTCATCCTAGACTGGAAATTAAACAAAATATCTGAGGACTAAAAAGAGTGTTTAAAATGGATAGTTGTATACGGGGTAAAAATGGGAGTTCATAACCCACTTGAATCAAACTGTGAAATATGATATATTAAGAACTATGTAATGTTTTGAATGACCAACAATAAAAAAAATAAAATAAAATAAAGTAAAATGGATAGTTGAATTTATATGTTATTTAAATTTATGGTATAGCTCAAAGGTGTTTCTCAAATTTATATTGTATTTCATAAAAAACATAATTTTTATAATTATAGAAGTTACAATTAATGAGATATTTGTAATTACCCTGGATACATAATTTTTTACCATTTGGAATGTACTGAGATGACCACAACTCTCTGTTTTACCTGTTACCCCAGGGATGACACTATCTTATTTGCTTGTTTTTATGTCCATCTCTCCAAGTAAAATGAAAACTTCGGGGAGATAGGCACATACCAGGTTAACCACTGTGCCACAAATACTGAAACTGAACTAAACTTCTGGTGGTACTATACAAATATTTTTTTTCATTAATAAAAACACTAAAAATAACTCGGACTGTCAGATTATGTTTTAAATAGTTGCTTGTTGCATAAGAATGTCTGGTATATAATAGAGGTTAAAAAAAAACAGAAAGATCTTAAATCTCTACAAAACTTGTATTTTCAAGAAGATGGTGTTTTTAGATCTTCAGCATTGCTTAATTTCATCCATGGTTGAGCAAGACAACTAGGGACTTCAGCCCTCACTTATTCCTATTCTAAAGTGTACCTGGTTATCCATTTGTCCAAATGATTCTTTAATGTGAAACCTTCTATGTGACTTCCAAAGAGCACCAATTATTTTCAGAACAATGACAAGTCAATGACCCAAATTAAGTGCCTTTTCTCATAATACTTTAATTACAATTCTTCCTAGTAGGTAAAGTTCTTTAGCACAACATTAAAATATTACTCTATAATTCAAGGTCATGTTCGCACTGAATAAATTAGCTTAATTCAAGTGTCACATTGATTAGGGATATTGAGCATATGCACATATGATCTTAGTGCTTGGAGAACCCATAGGAATCCCTGAATAACTTTTGATTATTAGCATAAAATCTTCTTCAAAGGAAGGAAGATGTTGTTTGCTTTTCCTTAGTTACAGAATAAACTCATCAATAGGAATCTATAGAGAAAGCCATTTTTTTTCATAACCATAAGTGATAATTTGAAACATGAAGAATGGAGTATTTCTCATAGTAAATATGGTAAAATAAAAAGAAACTGCAAATATTCTAGAGACTGAGAAACTGCTTAACATTTAAAGAGATTCTAAAATATTCCTATAAGTTGATTGTGCAGCCATCAATTTTAATCTGAAAATAAATAGATAATCTTATTTAGAGATATTTCTGGATGTTTCTCTATTACTTTTAAGTTTGTACTAAACAGAGTGTTCAACTCCTTTAGATCATAATAAACTATAAGATGATCCAATAATATTAATGAAAACTATAATTTTGAAGACAACTAATCTCTGAAAAGAGAAAAGTCAGAAAATAAATGAGGTATATTGGTTTCCTATTTCATTTGAATTATAGGATGTTATTCATTCTATCTCTATGACTAGGACTATCACATCCTTTAGGTTTCTTTAAACATTTATTTTTAAACATAATCATTTTTTTAACCTCATTAATAAAAGCAGGCCAGGCTTCTTGCTGAGCAAAGTAGCTCTGCTACTTGTGGCCACCTGACTTTATGATAGTCAAAGGTTTCTTCTCATACACCATCTTGACCCTGTAGGTAGAGTCTAATGGAAATGCTATCTTGAGAAGTGCTAGATCACATATCTGATGTCTGTTGTAAGGAAAATATGGGTTCCAATTTTTTTTGCATAACTGTCATGCCTCTAAACAAACATTTATAGCTTAGTGAGTACATCCTTTTAGCCTTGTTGCTCAAGTTTTTAGTTCACTTCTTCACATTGCCAACCAAGTACAGGGAGAGATCCAGAAAACCACAAGCACACTCACTCTTTGCCGGCATTCTACAATGCCATCACCATGTCCTAAAGTCAGATGGGTTCCTGAAACTCAAAAGGAGTTTTCAGTGTCCTACTGTTCAGGATGAGTGTAAGCAAGGAACTCATGGGGAGGATCCAGCTCCTCTCTCAGAAAAACCTAAGTTGTTTTATTAGACCAAAATGGACTTGGTTCCATCAAAGACTCTCACAACAAAGGCTCCAAATATAAAACTTCAAGGCTTATTTCCTTCATCCCCAAAAAAGTACTCCATAAGTAGAAGACAGGAGGTTATATCTAGTCTAAAGGTTTCTAGGACATCATAGCCTTCCATTACCTGCATACTGTTTGCTCAGGCAAATTTAATCTCAGAAACAGAGTTCCCCTGTGCAAAAGGGCATACATAGTTTAGTGAGACTTGCAAATGCTCATGAGGAAAGGGTTAGGTTGGGTTGTTTTAATAAATTGCAGAATTTAGCCTTATGAATCTTATTTAATTCTCTCCCAAACATAAGCCTCTGCAGCATCAGCTGAACTGCCCTAAACTTAACTTGTCATGAAAAGTAGTCAAGACAAGAGGATTACTTCTGAAAGCATTTTAAAGTAGCTTTCAAATAGAGTTCCACAGAAAAATGAGATAGGGAGCAGAGGTTTGCAAACTTGTCCAAATGTTTTGAAATTCACTATAATTTATTTCTTGGGTTACATTTTGCATATGTTAGAAAGAGGAAGCAGAAGGCATGTAATGCATGCTGATAGAGATTAGTTGAGGATCTTCTCCGGATTTCACTCTGGAGACCCCCATGTGCATCAGCACACAGTCTTTGGTTCCTTTCCATTATGGCAACTTGAGATTACAAAGCCCATATTCACAGATTGTCTGATCTTATATCACAGAGTTTCTAGTGGGAATCTTCAAAGTAAGATCTGTCTTGACCCTGAGATGCATCAATTGACCTGTCCTCATTTTTAGGTACATATCTCCAAGATTCTCTCTGCAGAACACTCGTAACAAAGTAATATTTCTCTTGGGCACTGATCTGGGTTTTAAATAAATGAAGGAATCATGATAATTCTTCAAATCAGGAAAGCTTAAAAGTAAATATTTTACCATTGTCACAGGCTTGAACTTGCTAAGGAGATTAAATATAAGTCAGGAAATTCAACATTATGATGAGAAACCAGCCCTGAAACAAATCTATCCAAAGAAATGATGAAATGTAAAGAACTACAGCTTATACAATGTAACATTTTATTGACTGAATTAGTTTGATATTCATAGAGTGGAAATAAAGTGTTCTCTAAAATACTTTAATTTTGGAGGAGCATCACTAATATTTTGGTCAAAAAATTCTATTTTTTATTTTTATTGATTGATATCTAAGGCAAGATTTGTAGTCTGTTTCTCAGAAATTTCCCAAAACAAATTCATTTTGGTTCAATTCTAAATACTTTTGGAAACAGCTAGCATGTATGTCCTCCTGAGCAGACCTATGGGGTGTACAAAGGGACTTGGGAACTAATTGAGAAGGAAAATAAGACCACAGATTCAAAATCAGCAAACATTTATTGAGAACCTACTCTGTGCCCTATATTGTTGTAGCATCTTGGGCAATGCTCCAATTCAAGGTATGCTATCTTATTTGGGGTTTTGGGGTTTTGATTTTTTGAATAAATAGGCATATGGAGCCAAGTAGGAAATTTTTGGCATGTTGAATAATCATTCCAATAAATAATAGTGGTAGATACTAAGAACCTTCCAGGTGTCAATATTGTTCTAAGCACTTCCATTTAATTCTCACACTTCCATATGACAGATAACATTATAATTCCTGCCCAAAACTTTGAATAAATAAAAGGTTGCCCTGCCCTTGCATCTCTCTCATTAAATAGTGAATTTCTCTCCATTCCCTCCAGAAGCCCCACTGGAATGAAAATTAAAGGAAAAACAAAGTATAAACCCCTGAATACAAAGAACGGAAGAGAAAACAACTGATGGAAGATGTGAAGTTTCTGTTTCAGGAGACACCAAGTATTGGTAGGGGCCCATGGTAAAGCAAAGAACCTAAGAATAAGATATCAAGGACTCCTTTCTGATCGCCTAAGCTGGCGAACAAGTACCTAAAGAAGGAGAACGTGTTTCATGGTCTGGAGAAACTGCCACAGTGACATTCACTCAATATGAAAACATTAGTAACAAGCAAAGCTGAGGTACTAGACTAAAACAGACTAACCAGGAGTCAGTACACATACTTTCTCCAGCGTCTTCATACTGAGCATCTGCAGCCAGATTATATCCTCTAGTTAGGAGCTTGGAGAACCTAAGTCACCCCAAGGAAAATTTGGAGACCTCTGACAGAGAAGGTTGACTTCCAATTTAGGTCCTGAATTTGTGAAGCTTACTCACAAAACCTACCTACATAGAGGAATTTTCTAATCACCCTTCAAGTGTTTCATTCTTAAGTAGGAACATTAACACTAAGATCACCAGATATTTAAATGGAAAATAAATTAGAAAGAAACAATACACTGAAGTCAGAGGAAATGTAGATAATTTGTGTAGAATTAAAAAAAAAGCTGCTTTCATAATAGAAAATAAGACACAATATACATAAAACAAGTAAAAGATACCCTCCAAATTGTCAATGAACAAAAGGTAGCTCTTGGAAATAAAAATAATGTTAACTCTCCCTACATTTTGAGGTATGGGGAAAATATCCATTGTCACTATAAGTCCACAAGGTAGAAACTACTGCCTGAGATCCTTACTGCTAGATGGGTAAATATATAAAAAACATGTAAGAAAATACATGAAATGAAAGATGGCTTCATTAAAGAGATGGAGATTCTGAAAAAGAAATCAAGTAGAAATCCTCTAAATGAAGGAATCAATAAACCAAATTAAAAGTTCAATGGAAAGCATCACCAGTAAATTACACCATCTGGAGGATAGAGTTTTAGGCAACAAAGACAAAATATATAATCCTGAAAATAAACTTGACCATGGAGAAAATATGTTACGAGACCAAGAATAGAACTTCTAAGAAATATGGAATAACATGGAAAGATCAAATGTAAGATTTATGAAGTTAGATGAAGGCTTAGAGATACAAACCAAAAGAATGCAGAATATTTTCAATTTCCCAAAACTTTTAAGAATGATATGGAAAATCAAATACAGGATGCTTATAGGACCCCAAATCTACCTAATTACAATAGACCCACAAAAGGCATATTATTATGAAAATGCCTTACATACAAAATAAGGATAGAATTTTAAAGCCTGCCAGAGGACAAAAAACAGGTGACATTTAGAGGTAAACCAAAGTGGATCTCAGCTGATTTCTCAATCCAGCCCCTCAAAACTAGGAGGTCTTGGAATAATATATACCAGACTCTGAAAGAAAATGGATGCCAAACAAGAACACTATACCCAGTAAAATTAAACTTCAGAATTGACAGTGAAATATAACCTTCCATGATAAAGTAATGTTAAAAGCATTAACAACTAGAAAGGCTGTACCTCAAAACATACTTAATAAAATATTTCATGAAGAAGAAAGGAAAAATAAAACAATCAAAGGGAGAAACTACACTAGAATAGTCAAAGGAAAAACAATTCAAATTAAAAACCAGAAATAAATCAAAATTACATAGAATAAAAATCATATCTCAACAATAACATTGAATGTAAATGACCTAAACTCATCAATTAAAAATCAAGACCCCACAATATGTTGTCTCTAAGAGACTCACCTCATAAGCAAAGACATCCATAGACTAAAGGTTAAAAGGATGGGGAAAAACAAATTATTCACATGGATCTCATAAACAAATAGGGGTTTCTATTCTGATATAGTGGACTTCAAGCTAAAGTTAATCAGAAGAGACGAAACAGGACATTTCAAACTGCTTAAAGAATTTTTACATCAATAAGACATAACAATGATAAATATTTAAGCCCCAAACAATGAAGCATGTAAGTACATAAAATAAACCTTTCTCAATTTCAAGACTCAAACAGCTCCCCAGTCAAGTCTGGTAGGTACTGTTGGACTCATCCCTGGCTAGGCAGCAGTGACTGTTCACTGACATAGGTGCGGTTCTGCACCCACCACCTCTGCCTGCCAGCAGCTAGCATGGCCAACACACCACCTGCACCCACTGCACCAAATACTAGCTCTTTGAGGAGGTTGATAAAGGTTCTTTATCTGTGGTCTGCAGATGTTTGAAGAAAACCTCCACACAGGAGTATGCAGCAAAACCCATCAATGTCAAGAAGTTGTCTGCCTGAGATCATCACAAACTAGAACATGATGCTGAGATATGACTTCTTAAACATCCAAATATGGTGGGCCTCCATGACAGTATTTCTTAAGAAGGGTTTCACCACCTTGTGTTTGACCAGGTTACTGGTGGGGAGCTGTTTGAAGACATAGTTCCTAGAGAGTACTACAGTGCAGCAGATGCCACCCACATCTGATTCTGGAGAATGTTAACAATATCCACTAGCATGATATTGTCCACAGGGACCTGAAGCCTGAGAACTTGCTGCCGACAAGAAAATGCAAGGGTGTGGCCATCAAGATGGCTAATTTTAGCCTCACCATCGAAGTCCAGAGCAGCAAGCTTGGTTTGGTTTTCCTGGCACCCCAGGTTATTTGTCCCCCAAGGTCTTTAAGAAATATCCCTATAGAAAACCTGTGGATATCTGTGCCTGCAGTAAGCCCACTCAACGCCCTCAGCTTTTCTTTGTTAAGGGCCCTTGGCTTCCAGTAATGGTGATAAAGAAGGATCACTATTCCTTCCGGGTCCCACAAGTGCCTGCTTTCCCATCAATGGGACACAGTGACCCCTGAAGTAAAGAACTTGATGCCAACCATAAACCCAACAAAACACACCACAGCTGACCAGGCTCTGAAGCACCCTTAGGTCTGCCAACAATCCACAACAGCCTCTATGATGTACTTCCAAGAGACTGTGGAGTGTTTGTGCAAATCCAACCCCTGGAGAAAATGGAAGAGTTCCATCCTCATGACTATGATTGTCTCCAGGAAAAAAACAGTTACCAAAAGCCTATTGAACAAGAAGTTGGACTGATGTGTCAAGCCACAGAGCAACAATAAAAAGAGTCTCATAAGCCCAACCCAAGAGACCATGCCCTTGCAGACAGCCATGGAGCCACAAACCACTGTGGCGCACAGTGCTACAGATGGGATCAAGAGCTCCACAGAGAGTTGCAACACCACTACAGAAGATGAGGATCTCAAAGTGCAAAAAAAGAGAAGAGCATTAAGATCACAGAACAGCTGATTGAAGCCATCAATAATGGGGACTTTGAGGTCTACAAGGAAATTTGTGACACAGGTCTCACTTCATTTGAGCCAAGGCCTTTGGAGGGGATGGATTTTTATAAGTTTCACTTTCAGAATCTCTTGTCTAAGAACAGCAAGCCCATCCATACCACCATCCTAAACCCTTATGTCCATGCCATTAGGGAGGACACAGCTTGCATTGCTTACAACCGTCTCACTCAGTACATTGATGGGCAGGGTCAGCCTTGCACCAGCCAGTCAGAGGAGACCCTAGGTATGGCACTGCCAGGATGGCAAGTGGCTCAGTGTCCAATATCACTGCTCAGGGGTCCCTGCTACACTGATATAGTGAGCTTCAGCCACAGGGAAATTAGGAGATTCCGGGTAGAGGTTGAACCTTCACAGCCAGCGGCTCTAGAAGATCTGAGTGACAGCAACAGTCCTGTTTGTTTGAGGTTTAAAACAATTAAATTATAAAGTAGCAGAAGCCAATCCATGTTCCTGCCTGAAGCCATCCCACCCACCCTTCGTGTCTGTCTCTGCTGAACGGAGGTGTTTTTTTACTCTAAGAAAGAGACAGGGAAGACATTTCATGCAGATTTTTGCATGATGACATCGAAATAATTTAAAGATAGTGTATATTCTGAATGTTGGTAGTCTTTGTTACAATGAAATCTTTTACTGAAGATATTTAATAAAATAACCTTGAAACAGTAAAAAAAAAAGGGGGAATCAAATAGACAACAACCATAATACTGGGTGACTTTAACATACCTCTCTCATCACTGGATAGATCTTTCAAACAAAAACTAAATAAAAAAGCTATAGAGTTTCAAGGACTCTACTGTCACGAATATCTAAAAAGAAAAAATTTTAAAAATAAAATGAAAAGAGAACTAAAAAACATAATTAATAATTTAGACTTTACAGACATACATAGAATATTTTATCCATAAATGACTGAATTCACTTTCTTTTCAGGAGCACATTGATCATTTTCTAAAATACAGCACATTCTAGACCACAGAGCAACTCTTAGCAAACAGAAAAAAAAAGAGCTAATACCTTGCATTCTATCTGATCATAATGGAATGAAATTATAAATAAACAATAAAATAAAAATATAAGCTACTCAAACACCTGAAGAGTAAATAACACCCTATTGATGACTAAAGGATAGAAGAAGAAATCTGGGATGAAATAAAAAAATACTTAGAGGTAAATGAGAACAGTGACACAACAGATCAAAACCTCTGGGACACTATGAAGGTAGTTCTAAGAGGAAAGTTTATTGCATTGCGCTTATTAAAAGACTATAAAGTCACCAAATAAGTAACCAAACATTAATTACATCCAGTAAGAATGGCAATTATCAAGAATTCATACCAATAAATGTTGGAGAGAATGTGGGAGAAAAAGTAAACTCAAACATTGCTGGTATAATTGCAAATTATGCAACCACTCTGGAAATCAGTGTGCAGATTCCTCAGAAAACATGGATGGAAGGATCACTTTACCCAGTAATCCCACTCCTCAGTATATACTTAAAAGACTTAAAATCAGCATACCTCAGTGACACAGCCATGTCAATGTTTATAGTAGCTCAATTCACAATAGATAACCTATGGAGCCAACCTAGGCTCCCTTCTACAGATGCATGGATAAAGAAAATGTGGTTTATATACACAATGGAATATGACTCAGCCATAAAAAAGAATGACTTTATGACACTTGGCGGTAAATGGATGGGTCTGAAGGCTAACATGCTAAGTGAAGTAAGAAAGGAAAAACAAAGGTTGAATGTTCTCTTTAATATGTGGATGCAAACATACAATGGGGACAGTGGGACAATAGAAGTGCAGTGGATTAGACAAAGAATAAAGGGAAAGGAGGGAAGACAGGAATAGGAAAGACAATGGAATGAATCAGACATAACTTTCCTATGTTCATATATGAATATGAATACTGAAAGAAAAGTGGCACAGGACTAATCCCACACATACCTGGGATAAGAAGCGGATTTATTTGTCAGAAGTCTGACGGGCTGCTCTGTGCAGTTAAAAAAAAATAAAATAAAAATCCATACCATGAGGTGTTTTAAAACCACTTACAGCCCTTGGGTTTGCAAGAAGACAGGCGTCTGTGTGACACCCATCCTGGCATGAACAATGTTAGACTTACCCACCAGCCCTGGAGAGGTGAACTCAGCCTCAGATCCCCATGGACCCAGGAGAAACAGTCAAGGACTCTGACGGAACTTTGGGGGCCGTGATGTGATTGTAGCCCCCGAAGCAACTCTCCCTTGCATGGTACTTTTTATAGGCTAGAATCATGGCCACGGGTTTGAGGCAGGATTAATCCTGAATGACATTGCAAGTATCCCTGATCTTGTGGAAACAATTTGTTTCTTGGGAACAAAGACAAGCAATTTTCCTTTCTCTCAGAGGGGGAACAAGAAAACCAGCATGTCCCTTTATCTTCTCAAGGAGAGAACAGGGAAACCAGTACCCCCCCATCTCAGGGTCTGGTAAGCTGTCTCCTATCTCTCAATGAGAAAACAGGGAGAGACCAGGGCATCTCTGGACCAGTAGGTTTTATCTCAGGCTAGTTTCTATTTCTTGGGAATAAGAAGACTATTAATAAAGCGGGAGTGGGGAAAAGAAAGATGGCTGCAATTATGCTAGCAAATACCTCACAGTGAATCTCAACATCATGTGCATCCTTCAGTATGGGATCTTAATAAGCTATACTTCATGTATGTATAATACGTCAAAATATAGTCTACTATGTATCTACTATATACCAAAGAAGAACAAATAAAGTGTTAATATTAAAAATAAAAGTTCATCAAGTGTTAAAAGATAAAAATTTAGAAAATATTCATAAATAGGAATAAAATATACAACTGAAGAAAAAAATGTTTAGAAAATCTGAGCACTGATCCAAGATGCTTATTGTCTAATTAACAGAAGTTAAAGAAAAGACAAGATACAGGAGAAGAAATTATCAAAAAATATTTTTTGCTTTTTTAAAATGATTTTTTAGTTGTAAGTGGACACAAACCCTTTATTTAATTTATTTATATGTGGTGCTGAGGAGGCAACCCTCATGTACCAGGTGAGTGCCCTATCACTGAGCCACAACCCCAGTCCTATTTTTTTTTACTTTTTTAAATCTTTTATTAACACATTATAGTTATATATAATAGTGTGTCTTTCTGACTTAATCATATATACATGGAATATAATTTCCCGCATTTCAGTCCTTGGTGCCTCCTCTATCCCTCACTTCCTCCCTTCTGCTATTCCCTTCTTCTACTCTACTGGTATTTGTTTTGTTTGTTTAATCTATTTTTAATTGGTGCTTTATATAAATACATAAATATAGAATTCACTGGGATATATGTTTATACGTGGACACAGTATGATTTTGTAAAATTCATTGAGTATGTCTTCCCCTTTCCCATAGCTCCTTCTTTCCCCTCAATCTCCTTCTTCTGCTCCACTGGTCTTCCTTCTATCTTTTGATATCTACTCCTACCCTCATTTTGTCCTCTACTTTGCTCTAGTTTCTATATGTGAGAGAAAACATTCAAGTGTTGAGGGCCACAACCGAGTAGGGATGACACATGGCATTTTTGCCAGAAGTAGTGGTTGAGAGGTGACGCTAGCGATCCATTAAGATGATGATTTTTGAGTTCTGGCGGAGTTCCCGATGAGTTCCGCTTGAGCTTTCACGGGGATTCCCGGAGAGTTCCCATTGGTTGGGGAAGTGCCTGAGGAGGGATATTTCTGGTTGCTGGTTCCTGGAGGAGCCGCGTGGCATTCGGGAAAGTTCCTGGGAGCCTGTGTGGAGTGTGCTGGTGGAGTTCAGAAATAAAGTTTGTTCCTGCTTCAGTGGCTTGTGATTTGTGCCCAGCCAGACTGCAACATTCAAGCCTTGATTTTCTGAGTCTGACATTTATTTCACTTAGCATAATGTTCAACATTTCCACCCATTTATAGCAAATAGCATAATTTCATTCTTCTTTATGGTTGAATAAAGTTCATTTATGTATACTTGCCACATTTTCTTAACACATTTATCTGTTTGTGGGTACCTAGACTGGTTTTGCAACTTGGCTATTGTGAGTTGCACTGCTATAAACATTGATGTGGCTGTATCACTAGAGTATGCTGATTTTAGTTCTGTGGAATAAATACAAATGAGAGGAATTGCTGGACCATATCTTGATTCCATTTCTAGTTTTATGATGAATACATTCTTTATAAATTCCGGATATTAATCTCCTGTCAGAAGAGTAGCTGGCAGAATTTTTCCTGTTCTGTAGACTCTCTCTTCACTCTCTTCATCTTTTCATTTACTGTTCAGAAACTTTTTAAATTGATAGCATCCAACTTTGACTCTTGGTTTCATTTCTTGAGCTCTAAGGGTCTTACTAAGGAAGTCAACGCCTTCACCAATATCATGGAGTGTTGTTGACCCTATGTTTTCTTCTAGCATTTGCAAAGTTTGTGGTTTAATTCCTAACTCTTTTATCCAAACTGATTTGATTTTTTTGCAGGGTGAGAGATAGGGTTCTACATTTACTTTTCTATATATTGATATCCAGTTTTCCCAGTACCATTTGGTAAAAAGTTATATCATATATGCAAATTTTATCTACAATTTATGCAAATTTTATCTACTATAAAATGACTTGAACTATGTGGGTTGTCTCTATGTCTTCTGTTTGTTCCACCACACAAGGAGTTTTAATCTAGAGGAAGGAAAGCTGAAGAGTTCAAGAATAAGAGTTCTATGAAAGATTGGGGCAGAGGAATTTTCCTGTAAGAGGCAAAAAACAGGCTTACAGAGGCACTAATTTGTATTAGAGCAGAAAAATACAGATTGACAATAGGAGAGTGTTTAGGGAAGTAGAGAATGTGATTATTTTGTCTATCAAAGCATTTGGAAATTTTATAAATGGGCACTCTATAAATCTTTTGAGAAAACTGCAGGAAATTACCAGTAGTTATATAGAAAAATCATTAAATAAACACATAATTCATTAAGTTACTACAGGTAGAATAAAAGACATGCAAAGATAAAGGAGTATTACTGGGCTCATCCATTAAAATATTTATATGATCATAATAAACACTGAATATGAATTAATTTTAAACTGTGAAATCTATTTTAAAAAGGATGGGAGGAATAGATATGGGGTGGGGAAAGCTAAACATTAACCACAGGAGGAAAATAGATAAAGTCTGAATTTATATTATAAAAATAATAAAACCACAGTATTTAAAAATATGGCCATAAATACCAAAAATATGTCTACTAATTTGTCTCTGGGGAACAGAAATAAGAAATGTAAAGCAAAGAACAAAGGACTCATATTTTTAAAAAATCATTTACTAAATTTCTTCCCAAATTTATTTTGTAAACTATTCCAACACAAATAAAATACAAAGAATCCATATATTAACCTGCATACCTGCACAATATTTTTTCATTGGTTTATATTATTTAGACCAAATGATGGGTTTCATTGTAGCTTATTTGTACACAAAACATAATTTGATCAATTTTTTTCTCAATACCTCCCTCACGTTTCCCTCCTCCCTCCCCCGACCCACTTTTTGTAAGTTAATGGTCTCTCTTAGTAGATTATTTTAAAGAATTAAAGTTAGACTTTCTGACACTTCTTCCTGGTCTGTTCTCACTCTCTCCCTGGAAAAGTTGCCACATTCAAACATGTTTTTAGACATTACCATATAGGTTACCTCTACAAACAATATGGTACACTGGTCTCTCACTTTCAAACTTTACAAAAATACCATCTTATTGGACAAATCAGTTTGCATTTGCTTTTCTCATTGAATATCATGTTCTGAGATTTAATTAGCTATGCTAATATATAGTTCTAATTAATTTTAATTGTTGTATACATTTCATAGAAGAAAGGATCACACAATTCACATATTTATCCTCCGTGACAGATATTTGAATTGTTTTCAATTGTCTCAGTATTGCCATCAATACAACAACAAATATTACATGGAAGAGTAAGGTGGAATTAAACATGTTAAACTTTACTAGATATAGCCAAATAACAATCTCACATTGACACTCCCACCCACAAAGTGAGCGAGTTTCTATTTCTCCAGTTCTCCCCAATACTCTATGCTTTGTTTTATGTTGTTGTTGTTTGTTTGTTTTGCTTATTTGCTTGTTTTCAGTTCTGGGGATCAAACCCAGAGGGCCTTGTACATGACAGCTGCAACTTTTCAGGAGTGGATAACTGATTGGTCTCATCGTAGCCATCATTTCTTCTGAGGATGTTGTATCTTTGTTCAGGTGTAAGTAGTTCAAATGCAAAACATGATATTCCTTCTGTTTTTTTTTTTTGCCTTTGCTCATGTTTTTCTTCCTAGACTGCCCTACTCCATCCACCACATCAGTAAAGAGCAAACTCTACTCTCATCTCTTTGAAGGTCTGCCCTGCCCATCCCTGATAAAAGACTCTGCTTTCTCAAGGATTTTCTGCCTAAAATGAAAGAGGCAATTGCTTAAGTGTGAGTCCTTTTACTTGAATTTGCTCTAAGCAAATCTCACAATATCAAGATTAATAATAATCATTTGCATAAGACTTTGCAGATCTAGACTTTTTGTTGTCATTAACATAAAGGCTTAACTTTTTTGAATATAAGCACTCTTTTAAATATAAAGAAAAATAATTGATCATCTCTTACTACAGAAATATATTATATATATATAAATTTAGAAAATACATAATAATATAAAACTATTATGATTTTAACATTATGTTTAAATTGACTTTTAAAAATTTTTTTTAGTTGTAAAGGGACACACAATACCTTAGTTTATTAATTTATTTTTATGTGGTACTGAGGATCAAACCAGTGCCTCACACATGCTAGGCAAATGCTCTGCTACTGAGCTATAGCCCCAGTCCAATAAATTGACTTTATTTTATTAATCACAAAAGTAGCATACTTTTGAAGGATAGTTGGGTGTTTCATGACCTGTAGATTTAGTGAACCATTCAAGATCAATGCCAGATTCAAAACACAAATATTATATCTAGCAAATAATACAAATCTATTAAAATTATTTAAATCCTGTCTAGAGTTTCCATGAAAAGAGGTCAAGGACATTCATTGATAAAACATGACATACCTTGAAGTCCTCACTTTCTCAGTTCTTTTCCTCACACTCTTCATATCCTTCTACAATTCTAAATCTCTAGTCATATTGTCTAAACTCCCTGCACTTGCTACAAACTCAGCCTAAGAGGCTGTTTTGGTCTCTCTTCTTTTTCCTGGATCTCATTTTCTTTCTCCCTTCTTCTGACCCATCCTCTAATTGATGCCTTTCCAGACAGTAGCTCAACTCACTTTCCAAAGTCCCCAGGGTTGGCCACTGCCTGAAACACAAGAACACTTACCTCCAAAAGCTGGGGTTGGGCAAAGCTTCAGGCATGTATTGTGAGCCCATCATACAGATTTGTGGCTTGTATTTTTCTAGTCTGTTGAAATGTTAAGGATTTACAGTAACTGAGCACCCTAAGCATCCACAACCTAAGGTAGAAACCACTGCCCCATATTATACCTCCTTGAAATACTATTTTGTAACAGTTCAGGGCACCAGCACTGTCTAAAATGCAAACTGGTGTTGATACTAATAAATCAATGTTGTCACCTTGACTAATTTATTGACTCACTTAGCTGGAAAAGAAGGTCTAGGACAGCACTGCAGTGAATTCAAGCTGACCTACCCACCAAAAACCACATATACATATAGATATAATACATATGTATATGCATACACACACATATGTAATTTTTCTCACAATATCCACTGACCACATTGACATTCAGCACAATTAATACTAAAATATTAGAAACCCAGCAGAATAAAAATTAAAAAGTTGAGATTGGAGGAACACAAGGACAGGAAAAAGTATATAATTTACTGAGAAACCTGAAACCTCATTTATTCAAATAAACTGGGAAAATGATGCCTGTCTCAACATAAAACTTAAGTTTGTAGATTCTTAAATAGGCAAGGTGCCTCTTCTTCTCTTGGAAATGTCCTGTTTATTCCCTAAAGATAACTGAGTGAGAAGTAAGACATGTAAGAATAAAATAAATAATAAGTACAAATATACACACTGTATATTGCCACACCCATGAATTGGAGCACGAGAAACAATGCCAAAGGAAGAACAGGGGCCCAGATATTAGGAAGCTTTGCTTGAAGACTGGTAGCAATTTTTATCATCTTTATCACTCTCAGGGAGTTTTGATAGGTGACCCTTAAGTTTCTTTTTAACTCTGTAATTAAAGATTTAGAAAGTCTTCCCATTGTAAACAGCCTCACTCATTTCTCCTCAACTCTTTAATATCAAGCACAATGAAAAGAACATTATAGGGCTGGGGTTATGGCTCAGCAGAAGAGCGCTCGCCTTGCTCGTGCGAGACCCTAGATTCATCCTCAGCACCACATAAAAATAGATAAGTGAAATACAAGTATTGCGTCCAATTACAACTAAAAAAATATATGTTTTTTTTTTTAAAGAACATTATAAAGGGGCTTAAATCTCAGCTCTGCTCTCAGGTGTGTGACTGTAGGCAAGTCCTAACTTCTCACTGTGTCAGCAGCAGCTTACTTTTGTCTCATTATGTAATAATGTTTTTCTTACAGTGTTGTTGAAAAGGTTAGATACAATAAAAATATATGTTCTAAATTTTTTCAATTACTAAGTAATGCTTATAATAATTGTGTATGACCCTGTTGACGGGTCTTATTTCTCTATTGGTAGTAGATGATAGGAGATTGAAATTTCCTAAAGTAAATAAAGACTGGGATAGCCTTTGAAATGCATTTCCCCCAACCCACCCTCCTTCCTCTAGTAACCACTGTTTTATTCTCCATTTCTGTATGGGTGAATAAGTCTAGAGATCTAACACATAACATACAGTTATGTGTTAATAAAATTAACAGTTAATAAAATTTTACTGTGTTAGAGATTTTTATTAAATAAATATATTTTAGTTCCTTCTGTCACAAAAATAACATAGTAAGAAGATGAATATGTTAATTTGTTTTACTATTTATCCCACATCATCATGTTACAAACCGCAAATGCACAACAAAATTTGTTTCAAAAGTGAATCTAGGATAGAATATTTCTGTCTCCTCCAGAAAAACTCATTTGCAGAGACCTTAGAAGATACAATTTTGGAATTGTCTAATGATTAATTATTCTATTTTTAAAATCTGAAATAATTTCCATAAGTAGAGATAGGAAAGGTCACCAGCAATGTGTCTTCAAGTAATTAAAAATCTTTTGTTATGGTTTTTAATTAATTGGGCCCTGCAATGGCACTACTCCAAAGGAAGAGGGACAGTTCAGCTCATTCACATTTCCTAATACAGTCAGTGTGCTCCATGATGCAAACCTACTATTTCTGCACCATTCTTCCATCTGTGGAGGGATAGAAAATTCCTTTCTCTAATGTTTATTTTGATTTCACCCTCAGAACATTTGGGTTTTATTTTCCAGACTTGTAAATGATTCTACTAAATCCTCGGTGTCTGCCTGACCAAGAGTTACTAAGAGGTATTTACTCCTGGGGGAAATAAATTAAAAATTAACACTGGCTGCTGTCTTCCACATAGAAGGTTATGCAAATGTTCATCTGTTTCTCTGAAGCCTTAAACATCCTGTGGGACCATCAGCGGCCTTGCCAGAATTCATATTCCTACTAAAGTCTAAAGTAAGTATGCACTTACTTACCTGAAGCTCTGAAAGAAACAAGCAAACAGTTTTTGCAATATCAGACTGATAAGTAACACTGTTGCCAACAGAATAAATTTCATGATGGAAATGTAGGTCTCTTGGGCCATGGCAGGTGTCAGAATCACCTTACCTCAACTTCCTCCCTACTGCCAAGGTGTTTTGTAACAATCTCATCCCAGGGAGACCTTGATATCTGAGGAAAGAACTTACCCAAACTCTCTGTGCTCTTCTTTCTCCCTTTACAAACTATAAAAACATTTTGATTAAATAAAATGTTCTGGAATAAAAAGTTAATTGCTTGGTTAACAAACTTTTATAACATTGATTCAAATCCTCTATGTATCCAGGTCGTTTAGCTCTCCTCTTCAGGAGACATTTTCACCCAGGAGTTTGAAGAAAAGTTATGCTAGGAGAAACCTGTCCATTTATTCACCATCATTTCTCAATGGTGATAACTGAAAACAATACTCTGAACAGAGAAAGTACTTGATGGCTATTTATTTAATTAATTAATTGATGACATGTGCTTAAATGACCTAAGAATATCTTTGAGTTAGAGTGGAGAGAACATGCAAGGACACTGGTATTTGTGGACAATAAAAAACAGGGAAAGGGAAAAGATTTGAAAAATATTTTAGGGGCTGGGGATGTGGCTCAAGCGATAGCGCGCTCGCCTCGCATGCGTGCGGCCCGGGTTCGATCCTCAGCACCACATACCAACAAAGATGTTGTGTCCGCCGAGAACTAAAAAATAAATATTAAAAATTCTCTCTCTCTCTCTCTCTCTCACTCTCTCTCCTCTCTCACTCTCTCTTTAAAAAAAATATTTTAAAAAGTTTTCTCATCTCACCATTTTGCCCTAGGATACAGTTGGCCCTAGTGGACATTATAATCAGCTGTCTATAAATGCAAGACTATCATACTCTGACATACTCCTTCCAGGGGAAAACTTTTTTCCTTTATCTCCCCTGGGGCATCTATACCTCGAAATGTCACCAGTCGTCACTTTGCATTGGAGCCATCTTCCTGCAGGTTTGTTATTGTTGCTACAACTATCAATAAGTCTGAATTAACTCCTAACCTTTCCATTCTCCCTAGACCCCATTCTATGTCCTGAACAATAGCTGGTACAGCTGTACACTGAATGAACTACCATGAGCAGATCCTAAAACTACTATTGCAAAATAAATGCTTGTAGCTGGGCATAGTGGTGCACGCCTGTAATCCCAACTATGAAAGAGGCTGGGTCACAATGGTCACAATTTGAGGCCAGCCTGGGCGATAAAATGAGACCCTGTCTAAAACTAAAACTTATAAGGGCTGGGGATGTAAAGCCCACCTAGATTCAGTCCCAAGCACAATGCATACATAGATACATACATACTTGCAAAAATGAAAATATAGTTATTTGATATAATCTTGTCATCTTGTCATTTATCTTTCTCATAAAATATAATGGGAAAGAAAAATATATCATTTTGTTTAATTGAAGTCATGAAAAAATAGGATTTGGTTAATTGAGGTTTTATGATAAACTCTCTTAGGCAAAGAACCTCTCATATAGGCTTCTCAGCATTCTCCCTCAGTGTTCCAGACCAAGTGCTGCTTTTGAGAACAAGAGTGGGTCTGTCCCAGGGAATTCTTTCAAATTCCCACTAATAATATCTATTGTGACTCAATTTCCTTCTAAAAATACTGTAAATGGTATAACAACATCAAATATGTTATAGCATTTTACAGTTTACAGAGCATGTTGGCATTCAGAGTCTCACCTTTACTATTAGCTGTGCACTTCTTGAATAAGAGAGGTGCATATGGAGTCCAGATTGCCAAGGCAAGCAGCAATGTGTGCCCCTTGTGGAAAGAGAGTACAAGGTGTGAGCAGTGCACACATCCGAGCGCAGCTACTCATGAACCTATAAGTGGAACCTATCTGGGTTCTCTAAAACCTGGAAGCTTCTGAGGAAGTTGTTGTATAGTATTGCTAATAAATGTAGCTACTATTTGTCAAATTCCTGCCCTGAGTAGACACACGACTGATCCAGATTTTCCAGGAGAAAAGCACTGGAGGGTAGAAGACTTTATTCAAACAAAACCACTTTATAATATTGGTGAGGATATGGGGAAGGGGTATACTCATAAATTGTTGGTGGGACTGCAAATTGGTGCAACCACTCTGGAAAGCAGTATGGAAATTCCTCAAAAAACTAGGAATGAAACCACTCCTTGACCTGGTAATCCCACTGCTCAGTACATACCATAACCCAAAGGACTTAAAATCAGCATACTATGGTGACATAGCCACATTGATGTTTATAGCAGCTCTATTCACAATAGTTAAGCTATGGAACCAACCTAATTGCCCTTCAACAGATGAATGGATAAAGAAAATGTGAGATATATATATATATATATATATATATATATATATATATATATATATATATACACACACACACACATACACACACACACACACAATGGAATATTACTCAGTCATAAATAAGAATGGCTTATGACATTTGCTGGTAAATGAAAGTATCTGGAGACTATCATGCTAGGTGAAATAAGCCAGTTCCAAAAATTCAAATATTCTTTCTGGTATCTGGATGTTAACACACAACTGGGGTAGGGAGTAAAGTTTCATTAGATTGGACAAAAGGGAATGAAAAGAAGGGAGGGGGACCAAAATAGGAAAGACAGTGGAATGAGTCAGAAATAAATTTCCTATGTACATATATGATTACACCACTGTGAATATTGTGTACATCCAAAAGACTGGGATCCCAACCAGAGAGCAATATACTCCATGTTTGTGTAAATATGTCAAAAAGACTTTGCTGTCATGCATAATTAAAGAGAACAAATTATACAACCACCTTAGGCCAAAGACCACAAAGAGGGGATGGGGATTTCTCTGTTGAGTAGTGGGTGGTAACAGTTCTGTCCTCTTGTCTGTTCCTTAAGTCCTTTCTGTTCATATCCATGAACACATTGCTGGGCAATGGCCAGGGCTATGCAGGGTATATTTGAAAGATTGTGTTAAGGAAGCCTTGACTGGGACAAGTACTGGGAGAGGAGAGAGAGTGAAAGGAGGTGGGAAGACAGCAAAGAAATCCTTTTTCTGGTGGCACTCAGCTCTCCAAAAGGTGAAGGGCTAACCTGACATATATCCCTGAGCTATAATAAAGTCTCCTCACCTTGCCTGAGAATCCCTGTGACTCTGAGAAACATCCTTATGCAGACATGAGTCTCTAATGTCTGATCCAGTGTCCATTCTAGAACTAGATACTGGGAGTTGTGATTGTCCTGGGTACTCTCCCCTTTTCTCTCCACTTAAATCCCACTGTAAAAGCAGAAAGGCAGTCATAATTCTGCCTACTGCCATTTCTCATCATTCATAGGTCCTTGTAAAATGCACCTCTGCCAGTTGAGAGCTATGCCTGCAGGCTTCAAGGAACTTTGAGAAATCCATCCCTCTTAAAGCATTTCTCTCCCTATGGCTGAGCCTTGACAGATATTGATTTAGCAGAGACATGGATGTCTTAGGGAATTCAGCCTCCCTTGACTTCTGCAGCAACCTCTCAATGGTATTTTGTGAAGACCATACTCACCTTTCCCATTCTGGACAGGCTCCCTGGATATTTTCCTATCTTGTCAGTGTTAATTCAGCCCTTGCCTGTTAGTGATCCCTTCCACTTTCTTACCTCCTACAACATAACCCTAGCATAATAACAGCTACAATAATTGATACACATATCCAAGTCTTATATTTGAACATCATATTATTATAGAAAATCATTTTGGCCTTAGAATTGGATATCGATTAAAATATAACCACTATAATTTTTATAGCTATAAAATTGAGTGAATCATAGTTGCTACCTTGTAGGATTGCAATTAATAATGAGTTGATATGGGAAATGTTCAGTGAAGGGCCTGGGTCATAATAAACACCCAATGCATATTAATGAATAAGTGTATAACTTGACATGTAAATTAATACTGAGATAAAAAGATACATGAATAATAGACAGTATAGCATAGTTAGCTATGATTCTCTTTCCTGTGGAAGAAATAATAAATTATTGATAATTAAACCATAAACAACTTGCCTGTGGTCACATGGGAACTCAGATCTTCCTGAACTCAAGACTCATGCTTCTATGCACTAATCCAGAGGAACAGGAGAGGTGAATGGGTAAGAGCATAAACAGTGGGGCCAGGCCACTTGGGCTGAACCCCAGTAGTGCAACTTCATAGCTCTAGAATCTCATGTACCTCAGTTTCCTCATCTGTCAAACAGAGAATATAATAGTATCTAGATTCTAGAGATTATTATCAGTGCAAGTGACAAAATGCAGAAAGAAGTTAAACCTACTGCCTGCTCCAGAACAGATAAATATACTGTTGTTGCAATCTCATTAGGTTCCAACATTAGGTAGGAGGAATTTTCAGGATTGCTATCCCTGGGCATTCCTCCTACCCTTCCTCACCCTTGAATTCATCAATTTGGATGGCAAATTGTCAACTAACCATTGCCCTTTGGGACATATGTCCCCCAGGTGCCACTCCAGAAGGATTCTGCTCCATTTACCCATTGTTCATTTTTTTTCTCCACCCCACAGCCTAGACCACTGAAGTTCCAAGATGTCTTGAGCTCCAGATTCTGCTGGCCATTTCTTATTGTTATGGCTGTTCTACTCACCTCAGACTTGGCTGCTAAAAGGCATGCCTGAGATTCAGGTCAGCCATCAAAAGTCACTTGGGGTTAGCCAGACTTAGCTTTCTATGCAAGGTAGATAACAATTTGACTTTAGGAGTAATTTTTTTTTTTAAACTTAAAATATAATTTTTAGGTCCTGGATCCGGAGCCCAGATGTCTGTGCTATGCAGAATCTGAAAACAAACCACAGGGAGAATGCGGAGAACCCTGACAGCCAGGAAATGTCTCACACTTCAGAGTCACAGGTTGTTCTGCTGTGCAGGAACTGAGGATCCCAAGTAACCCTACTCCTGAGAACCAGGAAATGAGTATCTTCTGGGAACTTCTCTGTAAGAGATCACTAGGCAATGCTGAGCTGACATGGATCTGGGGCAAACAGTCTGGGCCTCTCAGAACACACTCTGAGCCCGGATCGGCTGAATTCAAGCTCCCGTTCGCCTGCGTCCCGCAGACAAACAGCTGTGACTCAGCACTAATCCATTCGGCTGAAACAACTGGTCAGCCCTTCTCATCCTACAGAGGTAAATGCCTACCGAGCCTTCATAGGTAGTGGCCACAGGTTTGAAACGGGGCTTGGGAGAGACAGTAAGAACCCACCCGTTGCATTGGTCGCCCGGCAAAGGGAACTGAACTGTCGACATTTGCAAGAGATACCATCATGGCAGAGAACTGACGTCATCAGACTGCGGCGGAGGAGATAACTTCATTGAAACCTGCGGCTACAGCATCTAATAAATTTATAGGAGTAAACAGTAACTCATCAGTCAAACAGAACAAGAAGTAACATGAGCAGCTTCAAAAAGCAAGGAAGAAAAGGAGTACAAAAATGCAGGACAGCCTAAATATTCAGGAGGACCTAGAGTCATCAGAAAAATGGTCATATAAAGAACTCAAGGAACACCTTAGACAGATGGAATGGAACCTTAAAGAGGATACAAGACAGCAAATTCAAGCAGCAAAAGAACACATTGAGAATGAATTACATAAACAGATAAAAGAAGAAGTTAAGCATCTCTATCAGGAGATAGACATTATAAAAATAATCAAACAATAATTCTAGAAATGAAGGAAATGATAAACCAAATTAAAAACTCAATTGAGAGTATCACTAACAGAGTGGAGCAAGTAGAAGCCAGAACGTCAGATAATGAAGACAAAATATATCATCTTGAAAAGAGTCTAGCCAACTCAGAAAGGCTAGTAAAAAAATCACGAGAAAAACATCCAAGAGTTATGGAATAACATAAAAAAACCAAACGTACGAGTCATCGGGATAGAAGAAGGTACAGAGATTCAAACCAAGGGAATGAGTAACCTGCTGAATGAAATAATTACAGAAAACGTTCCAGAAATAAAAAAGGAAACAGATATACAAATTGAAGATGCATACAGGACACCGAGCACACAAAATCACAGTAGACCAACGCCAAGACACATTGTTATGAAGCTATCCAATATACAGAACAAAGAGAAAATATTAAAAGCTACAAGAGAAAGGAGACAGATTACATTCAGGGGTAAACCAATAAGGTTAACAACGGATTTTTTATCACAGACACTGAAAGCAAGAAGGTCATGGAACAATGTATTTCAAACACTGAAAGACAATGGATGCCAACCAAGAATTCTGTATCCAGCAAAATTAAGCTTCAGGTATGACAACGAAATAAAAATCTTTCATGATAAACAAAAGATAAAAGAATTTGCAGCCAGAAAACCAGCATTGCAAAGTATTTTGAGCAAAACAGTACACGAGGAAGAAATGAAAAACAATAACCAAAACCATCAGTAGGAAGGGCCTCGGAAAAGACAGAGGGCGAAGGGAAAGATAATCATGGAGAAACAAACTAAATTTTTTTTAAAAAAGGATAAATAATCAAACATGGATGGAAGTACAAACCATATATCAATAGTAACTCTGAATGTTAATGGCTTAAACTCTCCAATAAAGCGACATAGGCTGGTATCATGGATTAAAAAAACAAATCCAACAATATGCTGCCTCCAGGAGACACATCTGATTGGAAAAGACATACACAGGCTGAAGGTGAAAGGATGGGAAAAAATATACCATGCACACGGTCCTCGAAAGCAAGCAGGGGTGGCCATCCTCATATCGAATAAAATCGACTTCAAGACTAAGTTAATCAAAAGGGATAAAGAAGGACATTATGTACTGTTAAAAGGAACCATTCACCAACAAGACATAACAATTATCAATATTTATGCACCAAATAATGGTGCTGCGACATTCATAAAACAAATTCTCCTCAACTTCAAGAATCAAATAGACCACAACACAATAATTATGGGTGACTTCAACACACCTCTCTCACCATTGGACAGATCCTCCAAACAAAAGTTGAATAAAGAAACTATAGAACTCAATATCACAATCAATAACCTAGACTTAACTGACATATATAGAATATATCAACCATCATCAAATGGATATACTTTTTTCTCAGCAGCACATGGATCCTTCTCAAAAATAGACCACATATTATGCCATAGGGCAACCCTCAGTAAATATAAAGTGGTGGAGATAATACCATGCATTTTATCTGATCATAATGGAATGAAACTGGAAATCAATGATAAAAGAAGGAAGGAAAAATCCTACATCACATTGAAAATGAACAATATGTTACTGAATGATCGATGGGTTACAGAAGACATAAAGGAGGAAATCAAAAAATTCTTAGAGATAAATGAAAATACAGACGCAACATATCGGAATCTATGGGACACAATGAAAGCAGTTTTAAGAGGAAAATTCATCGCCTGGTGGTCATTCCTCAAAAACAGAAAAAACCAACAAATAAATGAGCTCACACTTCATCTCAAAGCCCTAGAAAGGGAAGAGCAAAACAACAGCAAATGTAGCAGAAGGCAAGAAATAATTAAAATCAGAGCGGAAATCAATGAAATTGAAACAAAAGAAACTATTGAAAAAATTAACAAAACTAAAAGTTGGTTCTTCAAAAAAATAAATAAGATCAACAGACCTTTAGCCATGCTAACGAAGAGAAGAAGAGAGAGAACTCAAATTACTAACATACGGGATGAAAAAGGCAATATCACAACAGATGCTACAGAAATACAGAAGACAATTAGAAATTATTTTGAAAACCTATATTCCAATAAAATAGAAGATAGTGAAGACATCGATAAATTTCTTAAGTCATATGATTTGCCCAGACTGAGTCAGGAGGATACACACAATTTGAACAGACCAATATCAATGGATGAAATTGAAGAAGCCAACAAAAGACTACCAACCAAGAAAAGCCCAGGACCAGATGGGTATACAGCGGAGTTTTACAAAATATTTAAAGAAGAATTAATACCAATACTTTTCAAGTTATTTCAGGAAATAGAAAAAGAGGGAGCTCTTCCAAATTCATTCTATGAGGCCAACATCACCCTGATTCCGAAACCAGACAAAGACACCTCAAAGAAAGAAAACTACAGACCAATATTTCTAATGAACCTAGATACAAAAATCCTCAATAAAATTCTGGCGAATCGAATACAAAAACACATCAAAAAATTGTGCACCATGATCAAGTAGGATTCATCCCTGGGATGCAAGGATGGTTCAATATACGGAAATCAATAAATGTTATTCACCACATCAATAGACTTAAAGATAAGAACCATATGATCATCTCGATAGATGCAGAGAAAGCATTCGACAAAGTACAGCATCCCTTTATGTTCAAAACATTAGAAAAACTAGGGATAACAGGAACTTACCTTGACATTGTAAAAGCTATCTATGCTAAGCCTCAGGCTAGCATCATTCTGAATGGACAAAAGTTAAAGGCATTCCCTATAAAATCTGGAACAAGACAGGGATGGCCTCTATCACCACTTCTATTCAATATAGTTCTCGAAACACTGGCCAGAGCAATTAGACAGATGAAAGAAATTAAAGGCATAAAAATAGGAAAAGAACTTAAATTATCACTATTTGCAGATGACATGATTCTATACCTAGAAGACCCAAAAGGGTCTACAAAGAAACTACTAGAACTAATAAATGAATTCAGCAAAGTGGCAGGATATGAAATCAACACGCATAAATCAAAGGCATTTCTGTATATCAGCGACAAAACTTCTGAAACGGAAATGAGGAAAAACACTCCATTCACAATATCCTCAAAAAAAATAAAGTACTTGGGAATCAACCTAACAAAAGAGGTGAAAGATTTATACAATGAAAACTACAGAACCCTAAAGAGAGAAGTAGAAGAAGATCTTAGAAGATGGAAAAATATACCCTGTTCATGGATAGGCAGAACTAACATCATCAAAATGGCGATATTACCAAAAGTTCTCTATAGGTTTAATGCAATGCCAATCAAAATCCCAATGGCATTTCTTGTAGAAATAGATAAAGCAATCATGAAATTCATATGGAAAAATAAAAGACCCAGAATAGCAAAAGCAATTCTAAACAGGAAGTGTGAATCAGGCGGTATAGCGATACCAGATTTCAAACTATATTACAGAGCAATAGTGACAAAAACAGCATGGTACTGGTACCAAAACAGGCGGGTGGACCAATGGTATAGAATAGAGGACACAGAGACTAATCCACAAAGTTACAACTATCTTATATTTGATAAAGGGGCTAAAAGCATGCAATGGAGGAAGGATAGCATCTTCAACAAATGGTGTTGGGAAAACTGGAAATCCATATGCAACAAAATGAAACTGAATCCCTTTCTCTCGCCATGCACAAAAGTTAACTCAAAATGGATCAAGGAGCTTGATATCAAATCAGAGACTCTGCGTCTGATAGAAGAAAAAGTTGGCTCCGATCTACATATTGTGGGGTCGGGCTCCAAATTCCTTAATAGGACACCCATAGCACAAGACTTAATAACAAGAATCAACAAATGGGACTTACTTAAACTAAAAAGGTTTTTCTCAGCAAGAGAAACAATAAGAGAGGTAAATAGGGAGCCTACATCCTGGGAACAAATTTTTACTCCTCACACTTCAGATAGAGCCCTAATATCCAGAGTGTACAAAGAACTCAAAAAATTAGACAATAAGATAACAAATAACCCAATCAACAAATGGGCCAAGGACCTGAACAGACACTTCTCAGAGGCGGATATACAATCAATCAACAAGTACATGAAAAAATGCTCACCATCTCTAGCAGTCATAGAAATGCAAATCAAAACCACCCTAAGACACCATCTCACTCCAGTAAGATTGGCAGCCACTATGAAGTCAAACAACAACAAGTGCTGGCGAGGATGTGGAGAAAAGGGTACACTTGTACATTGCTGGTGGGACTGCAAATTGGTGCGGCCAATTTGGAAAGCAGTTTGGAGATTCCTGGGAAAGATGGGAATGGAACCACCATTTGACCCTGCTATTGCCCTTCTGGGACTATTCCCTGAAGACCTTAAAAGAGCATGCTACAGGGATACTGCCACATCGATGTTCATAGCAGCACAATTCACAATAGCTAGACTGTGGAACCAACCCAGATGCCCTTCAATAGATGAATGGATAAAAAAAATGTGGCATCTATACACAATGGAGTACTATGCAGCAATAAAAACTGACAAAATCATAGAATTTGCAGGGAAATGGATGGCACTAGAGCAGATTATGCTTAGTGAAGCTAGCCAGTCCCTAAAAAAAATACCAAATGTCTTCTTTGATATAATGAGAGCAACTATGAACAGAGCAGGGAGGAAGAGCAGGAAGAAAAGATTAACATTAAACAGAGACATGAGATGGGAGGGAAAGGGAGAGAAAAGGGAAATTGCATAGAAATGAAGGGAGACCCTCCTTGCTATATAAAATTACATATAAGAGGTTGTGAGGGGAATGGGAAAATAAACAAGGAGAGAAATGAATTACAGTAGATGGGGTAGAGAGAGAAGATGGGAGGGGAGGGGAGGAGGGATAGTAGGGGATAAGAAAGGTAGCAGGATACAACAATTACTAATAGGGCATTATGTAAAATTGTGGATGTGTAACCAACGTGATTCTGCAATCTGCATTTGGGGTAAAATTGGGGGTTCATAACCCACTTCAATCTAATATATGAAATATGATATGTCAAGAGCTTTGTAATGTTGTGAACAACCAATAAAAAAATTAAAAAAAAAAAATATATATATATATATATATATAATTTTTATGTGCAAACCAGTCCACTAATCTAGTCCTGGATCCAGTATATAAGCAATAAAATAAAATAAAATGGTAAAGGAATTTGTATATATCTTGGAATAGAAGGTTGAAATCTGCGATAGTCCATATATCCCAGACTGAACTCTAAGGTGGTCTATACAGACATTAGGTGCTTGCAGAAGAGAGAACTGGTCTCCCAATCCCCACTTGGATGGCTGCTATAGCACAGGATCTGTAGATTCTCCCTGGGCCTGTCACTAGAGCAGACAGGATCACAGTGAGGAAGACCATAAGAGCCTGGCAGAGCATCATAATATAAGGTATATTGCAACATAGAGATGGTGCCTGCTCAAGTTCTGAAGAATCGTAACATAGAGAGATAGCTGGAGCAGTTTCACATGACAGGAAGACAACAGAAAGGGCAGCAGTATGACAGCCTGGACTTCCATGTTGGTTGTGGCCAGAATGCACAGGTTTCCCATATAGATTGGTAGTATAAAAGAAAGTAAAGTGGGGCTTGAGTTATCCTGCATGTTCTCTATCCACCCAAGAATAAGGTGTATGAGGTAGGGGATACATTAGAAAGAAGCTATGGTTCTTTTGACTGCAGGGAATCAAAAGCTGGGGAGAATCCTAAAAGATCAACCAAGGAACTCATCACTTGTGCCAGAGACAATGTGGAGATCCTGCAAGGCCTTTCTAAGAGCCCACAATAGTTCTGCAAATGTAAGCCAGCAACGAATGTCTGCCACTCAAAGAGAACTAACAGCCAGATTACAATAACACCAATAAAATTATATCTTCTCCCTTCACCTCTAAGTCTCAATCCCTTCCCTGCTCAGAGCAAAACAGAACCAGAAAAGCAAAGGTGAAAGGAATTTTTTTAAAATTAAAAAACTGTTTTCCCACTACTTGTCTCTGAGCAGTTATATGCTACTGGCTCTCTTGATACAAAAAAAAAAAAAAAAAACCCTCCCTGAAATGGTTGCCACCTTCTATAGTACAAATATTCCCTCCCACCTTAGCTGATATCAATGCACCAATATCAGTGAATTCAGAATTGTAAAGAGATGCTTACTAAGTCTTTGACTCACATTCAGTGCATTGCTATAGCTAAGCTGCAGATCAGGCCTGAGCTGGAAGGGAGGCAGATAAAGGAACAGAAGTAGAAGGGAGATTTGCATTGGGTTTGAGATAGAAATTTAAATTTAGACTTGACAGGACATATTTATAAGTGAAACTGAGGCTTAATAAGCAAAATGGGTCAATTCTTGGAGTTTAATGTGATCAAGAAGCTTCAAGACCTCTCAATATCCTATCAAGAGTTTGAGAAGAAAGATCCGAGTACATTTAAGACAGCAACAAGAGTAAGCCATTCTCTGTTTGCATCTCACCAAGTTCAGACTGCTTAATATTCATGTTGTATTTCAACCTGAAAGGCACCTTCAGATGTTAATCTTCTGCATTCCCAAGGAGCAGTGAATCTTCTGTGGATCCTTTCTCTCACCTTAACCATTCTTCTTTAGGAAAATGCAACTGAACTATTGTAATGAGAGTTTATCAAATATATTTTTGAGAAAAGAACAAACTTTGGACAGTGCTATCAAGCTACAAAGCAGAAAACCCTAGGCTTTCTGGGTTTCAAGGAGGAATGGACTAGAGAAGTCACGTGCCCTGACCATTCTTATGCTGTGTGGTTCACTGTGGAGTAAAAAAATCTTTGAAGTGAGGTTCTCAGGAGTCCAAGTGCAATAAACACTTTTTCAAAAGACTTTATGCCATGAGAAAGAAGGATTGTTTGGGGAAGGGAAATGAATGGAGCCAAGTGAGTCTCAACAAGGTACTCATTGTATCATAACCCACCACACGGAGAGATACACTTCAGGCACCCCTCCCCGGCACAATCCCCAGCCTGGATTATGGGACCATTACCTTCTGTTTGGAGAAAGAGGAGTCTTTTTAATGAACTGTAATTTTATTCTTGTTTTATGCAGTCTACTACCCACACAATAGCCAATTATCCCATTAAAATTTAAGTCAAATCTCATCTGCTGAAAACAAATATATATATATATATATATATATATATATATATATATATATATATATAGCAAAGGCATCCTGATCACCTTGAATAAAGTCACTTGCACATGTCCCAGCATTTCTTAGCTCTCTCACTCTGATTTATTTTCTGCACCACATCAACACTACGCACAAAGTCTATATCAACATGCTTACTCACTGTTATTTTCAGCACTGCAATACAAACTCCATGAGAACAGGGACTTTGCTCTGTTTGGATTTGTTGTACCCTTTGTACCTTCCTAAGCCCTATATATACAGTATCAACACAATAGATATCAATCAATGTAATAAATGTTCTTTTACATAACATTTAAAAATGTATTTTGTATTAGTGCATTGTAAGTATGGTGGGATTCATTATGTCATACTCATACATGAACATAATTTTCTGTCTCCTTCCCCAGTACCTTACCTTTCACTCCACACCCTTCCCCTCATCCATTTTCTCTACTCTACTGACCTCCCTTCCATTAAATGATCATGTATAAATATAACACAGTGCATCCTACTTACATATATAATGATAATGCTCTAATTAAAAGAATAGCAATAATAATATAGAATATTTTTGACTAATGAACTAGGGAAAGGATCCCTCAAGTCTAAAGAGCAAGAGGTATTCCAGGAATAATACCACTCGTTTCTCATTGTGAGATAGATGGGGAGGACACAAGGTCCACTTCGTCTAGTGCTCTTTTTCCAGAAAGGACTCAGAACCCTGAGCAAAGGAAATTAAACATGCATCCAAGAGTATTAAATTACTCCCAAATTATGCTTACTTGTTTTAAGTCACATTTACCATCTCCTTATCTCCCTCTGTACATATCAAATTATTCCCTACTCCCTTGATTCTTCCTTTCCATCCACACTTTTCATAATTCTGGAAGTAATTATCACCAGGTATGTTTAGGCTAGGGGTGTCACTCAGGGGTAGAGCATTTTCCTAGCATGTGTGAGTCACTGGGTTTGATCCCTTGCACCATAAAAAAAAATCATTCCATGGATCTGCTTAACCATAAGTCTATTTCATGTTTTATGTTTTATCCCTTTAACAAGTGAAGAACCCTCTTCGTCATGTTTGCCACTCTCTAACCAATAAGATATTTTAGCGGATGATAACACAATCCAACTTTTTATTGAGTCATAAACTACATGCAGTGAAATACACTGATGCTAGGGATGTGGATAGAATGACTTTGGTAGAAGTACACCTGTGTGTGATGTACACATCTATCCAGATGCAGAGCATTTCATTACCTCAAAATGATCCCTGGTGTCCCTTCTGAGAAGGAACAGCTTTTGCTCTGACTTCTATCAACATAAGTTGGTTTTGCCAACTCAGAAATTTTACCTAAGTGGAATTACATGTCTACTTTTCTTTTTGGATTCTCTTGATTAGCATAGTTTTAAAATTCACCTATGTGATCATGCTTATCAGAACTTGATCCATTTGATTGCTGAACAGTATTTCATTGTAAGAGTAAACCACAATTTGCTTATACATCCCCCTACTGATAGACATTTTGGTTCTTTCCAGGTTTCAGCTATTATGAATTTTTTCCATGTAAATATCCAGTTGTGCCATGTGTCACATGCCTGTAATCCCAGCAGCTCAGGAGGTTGAGGCAAATAGCAAGTTCAAAACCAGCCTCAGCAAAAGTGAGGCACTAAGTAACTCAGTGAGACCCTGTCTCTAAATAAAATACAAAATAGGGCTGGGGATGTGGCTCAATGATAGAGTGCCCCTGAGTTCAATTCCCATAACCATCCCCTGCAAAAAATATATATATAGATATAGATATATCCAATTGTTCTAGTACCATTTGTTGAAAAGACTACCCCTTTGCTAAAGATTAATCATAAAAGTGTAGTTCATATATTTGTGACCTCCAATTACCATAATTTTACAATAAGTCTTTTCTTCAGTGCTGAGAATAGAACTTAAGGCCTCATGTATTTGGGGCAAGTACTCTACCACTGAGATCTATCCCCAGACCTATAGCAAGTCTTTCAGGTTCTCCAACTCGGTTCTTCTTTTTCAAAATTGTTTTTGCCTACTCTGGATTCTTTGTATTTTTATATAAATCTTAGAATTAGGTTGACAGTTTCTATTCATAAAAATTACAATGGCTTTTGAATGTGCCTATACTAGATCTATAGATTGGTTTAGGAAGGCTTGTCACCATGACAATACTAAGTTTTCCAATCCTTGTACAAGATACATCTTTCTGTTTTTTTAAAAATCTTAATTTTTAAAGCAGCAGTTTTTAGTTTTAATTGTAAAGTTTGACATGTCTTTTACAAAATATTTCATATATTTGATGCTATAACAAGTTGTATTATTTTTGTTTAATTTATTTTCAATTATTTTTAGCTTGTACAATAAAATTGATTTTTGTTTACTGATTTTGTGTATTGTTCCTACTAAATTCACGTCTTAGTTCTAGTCCTTCCCCTCTTCCACCCCCCATACTGGGAGTTTAAACCAGAGGCCCTCCAATCCTTTTTATTTCATTTTGAGAAATGAAGTTTCCCAGGTAAGCCTCAAACTTGTGATTCTCCTACCTCAGCCTCCTGAGTAGCTGGGATTACAGATGTGCACCACTATGCTCAGCTAGTGCTTATTTTTTATGTCTTCAGACTTTTTAACATTCACAAGCCTATTGTCCAAAGTTTTATTTATGCTTTTTCTTTTTCCTTCTGACTTATTATCCTGGCTTGGACCTTCAGTAAAATGCTGAATTGTCATTCTAAAAGTGAGTATTCTTACAATTTCACAATCTTCATCATTAATTTGTTCATTAATTATTTTGTTAGCTGTAAGTTTTACCGATGTGGTTCTTATCTGGCTGTTCAAGGAAGTGTCTCTCAGTCCGTAGTCTGCTGAGAGTTTTAATCATAATTAAGTACTGAATATTTTTTTTTATATTTTTATCTACTGAAATGATTACAAATATTTTTTTCTCTTTAATTCCATATGTATATGGAACTTCGGTGGTTAAACAAAGCCTGAATTCTAGATAAACTCCATTTGTTACTAATAAATTAACCACTATTTTGCTACTTTCTAATGTATTTTTGCATTTCTATTCATATGGGATATTGGATTGTATTTGTCTGTTCTCATATATTTCTGGTTTGATATTAGGTTACTGTTAACCTCATCTATTTTTTAAAAGAGTTTATATAAGATTGGTATTATTTCTTCCTTATATATTTTATAGAAGTCACCCTAAAGTTTTCTTGGCTAAAAATTCATCAACTGCTATTTAATGAATATAGGTTATTTAATGAATACAGGGCACTTAATTGGTCACTTGTGTCTCAATGGGTGCATTAATTTCACCCAATTTATCCAGTTACTGACAGAGTTGCTAGCCCTAATCTCTTTATGCTAGCCCTTTACTATCCATTTGATGCCTGTGCAACATTTATAGTGATGCTTATACTTTCATTCCACATATTGATAATTTGTGTTTTCTCTAATTTTTCATAATTGAGCCAAGTAAAAGCTTATTAACTTTATTGATCTTTTTAATAGATCAATTTTTGTATCTGTGTTTTCTACAAATGTTTTCCAAATTTTTTTTCATTAATCTCCACTCTTATCTTTCTCATTTCCTTCCTTCACATGTTGGGGTATAATTTGTTCTTTGCATTCAAATAATTCCACTGACAAATGCTATTTCAAGCATTTTGTGATATTTTTAAAAAATTTCAGATACTCCATATTTTCATATTTAGAATTTTAATTTGGTTTCTTATACACAGCTTCCATTTCTCTGCAGAGATTTCCATAATTCATTTACTTTATCTACTTTAATAAATTTATGTACTTATTTTTGCAGTGCTAAGGATCAAACCCAGAGCCTTGCACGTACTTGATGAGAGCTCTACCTCTGAGCTGCATCCTCAGTCCTATTTATATTTTTAAGTCCTTTAGTATATTTAAAGGGCTGTTTTAAAGTCCTTGTTACTGTTTTGAACATTTGGGTCACATTTGAGTCTCTTTCAGTTAACTTTTCCCCTTCGTTTTGAGACACATTTTTCTTTACTTTTCACATACCAGGTAATTGTCTGTTGTTTGCTGTACTTAGAGATGTTGCTACACTGAAAGTCCACAATTCATTGTCTTCCTTTAGAGTGTTGTGCTTTGTTTTGGAAAGTAGTTATTTCACTATTGGTTCAGTTTTGCCCTGGCAAGATTGGTTTTAGGCTTTGTAAAGACAGATTTGTAATAATTCTATTTTTAAAGTGTGGTTTCTATGTGGTCTCATCTGGATATCTGGGTATATGGCAGCAACTCTACCAGCATTGTGTGACCTATAGAATCCAGGCCTACTCAGCACTGTTCCCTGCAAGGCCTTACATTCTAATGCTGACCAGGAGAAAGCCCTGTTCTCCATTGTAGGCCAAACACACAGTTCTCATTGTCTCCCTGGCAGAGAGTTTCCCTATCAAACTCTGTCAGAGTTATAGAAGAGTCCACACAAATATATATTACCCATGTTTTATTTTTTTTGATTCAAGTAGAGTACATGATGTTTTATGAGCAGAAGCCTTCCCATCCAAAGACAAGCCCTTTCCAACACATCACATTCAGCTGGGCTCATGATACCTGCCTTGCCAAAGTGTGATGACCTGGGAGTAATGTGACAGAGGGGTAAGAATAAGAATTTCTGTGGATATGGGTATCAGTACATAGTAACAGCTACCAAGAATGGAACACACTAAAATTCTAGGCCCATTTTGCATAAAGGATACATAATAGGAAGAGTGACTTACTTTATTATAGCAAGCCAAATAGATTACTGGAAATAATCATGAAACCTAGTTTACAGCCAATTGAATTGGAAAGGGTATGGATTTTCTATTAGATAGGCTTCAGTTTTAATTTTGGCTCTTCACTGATTAGCTGAGTGCAGTTAAGAAATTTATTTATCCTCTCTGAAACTTAGTTTCTTCATTTGTAGAAAGGAGGCCTTAATTCCCCTTTATAGGGTCTTATAGTGTTTTTCCGAGGCTTAAATGAGCTCCAAGTGTAAATCACCTAGGACCTGGAACACAGGACAGTAAGGGCTCTATGGCCATTAGTTCTTCCCTTCCCCATACCAGTGAGTAAAATGGGGAACATGTAGGGAACTATTCTTGTCTAATAGGGTCAGGAAACTTGGATTCTCTGGAAAAGTCACTGCCTCTCTGGACTCTCAGAGATCTTTATTCTTTGTCTCATGAGGAGCTGGTCAGAAGACCATTCAAGATGCCAACAGCCTCCCAGCTAACACTATTCCCATGATAGCTACCAAAAAGGTAGCAAGAAGAATTTAGGAAGGGCTGGGGATGTGGCTCAAGCGGTAGCGCGCTTGCCTGGCATGCATGCGGCCCGGGTTCGATCCTCAGCACCACATACCAACAAAGATGTTGTGTCTGCCGAGAACTAGAAAATAAATATTAAAAATTCTCTCTCTCTCTCTCTCTCTCTCTCTCTCTCTCTCTCTCTCTCTCTCTCTTTAAAAAAAAGAATTTAGGAAAACAGGAGATGAAAGAAAAACTATGATACAGTCTTCAAAGCACAGAGAGTAGAAGGATGAGAAAAACAGGGGAATGCAAAATTGGAAATGGTAATGAGCACACCAGACTGACAGCTATGATGCTGCTGGCACAGTCAGCTAAGAGCCCTGCTCTCTAGAATCCATGGAGATGAGGAGGAGAAACCTGCAGTAGCTGGGGACTGCTTTGGGCAGGGCTTAGATCTTACAAAGCAGAAACTGCCTAAAGCATTATAACTTATAACATTATAATTTCCAAACTTGCAAATCACTAACTGAGCTTAGCTTCAAAATGGTAATTCATAAAGTTCTTTACATTTTAACTTCCTTTAAAGAAAAAAAATCCTAATTTTTTAAGGATTTTCTTTATAAAATATTTAAGTGTTCTCGTCATTGGGAAGAAATCCATGAGAGAAGAGGGTGGGTTACAGAGGCTGTAGAAGAAAAGAGGGATCATCAATAAGAATATAGCTAGACAACCTGCTTGTGCCCCTTGAGTGGGTCAGACACTGTTAGCTGCTTCTGCATATTCAATTTCAATTTTCCTTCACTATCCAGAGACACAGCCCAGCTGTTACTCAACATATAAAAGGAAAATGTTATTGAAAAGTATGCTAAGTCCATGTATATCTTCAAAGTAAGGCTGAGAAGATAAAAGGAATGTTACAAAACTTTGCTGTGCCAAAAATTTGGTTCAAGAATCAAATGCATCAAAATCACCAGGAAACTTATTAGAAATTCAAACTCTCAGATGCTTTCCCAGACCTACTGAAACAGAATCCCAACTCATTTCTATGCACCCTAAAGTTTGAGAGTCCCTGAATTAGAAAATGAGAAGAAACTGCCAATTACCCGCACTGCAATTATACTAGACCATTTAACTTTAACACTCTGTTTCTATTCCTTAATAGTAATAGAAAATCCTATTAAAGTGGTAATTTCCTGTGTTGGGTAACTGCAGTAGAGGAGTAAGAAGATACAGTCTGGAAGTTTCCTTTTGTTACCAGTATTCTGGCATGGGGAAAATTACTTATGTTTCTTAAATTTCAATTTCTGCTTTTGCAAAATGAGGGCAGTGCGGGCTGGGGATGTGGCTCAAACAGTAGCGCGCTTGCCTGGCATGCGTGCGGCCCAGGTTCGAGCCTCAGTACCACATACCAACAAAGATGTTGTGTCCGCCGAGAATTAAAAAATAAATATTAAAAATTCTCTCTCTCTCTCTCTCTCTCTCTCTCTCTCTCTCTCTCTCTCTCTCTCTCTCCTCTCTCACTCTCTCTTTAAAAAAAATGAGGGCAGTGCATGTAATTATAGAGTAACAGTATTGAGAAAGAGACATAAAATAGGAAGAATGAATCATGCTCTACCTCTTCCCAGGAAATATTAATGGCTCCTTATAGCCTGCAAGTTAATTTCAGGTGTCTATATGAAATCAAAGTTCTTTACTGTAGTCCTGTCCCACTCCTCCAGCTTCATTGTCCTTTTTTTTCCTTGGACCTTATGCTTCTGTTTCCCTCAAACATAAAATGCACCTAACTTTTTCATCCCTAATCCATGCTGTTCCTTCTGCCAGAAATCGGCTTCTCTCTTTTTCTACCCAAATCCTACTCATCCAGGGAAGATTCAGTTCAAGAACATCTGCTTCATGAAACTGTTACCAATGGTACTAATTGGATATCATTTAGCATTTCTATTCAGATACAGTGATAGTTCCCTCTCTCTACTGTAATACTATTTTAATTTTTCTGAGTTTCACCTTTCAGGTACAAAACACTTGAAGAAAGAGATTATTTGTTATTCATCATTATAGTCCCCTCAACCACCAGTATAGTGCTTTTCACATAATATACCAAAAAAGTTTGAGTAAACTAGAAGGAAAAAAGGAAAAGAAAACTTCTCAAGACATTTGTACACTTGAAAATGTTTTTGTTTTTAATTTGTTTTTTAAAACTTTTGTGTGGTGCTGAGGATTAAACCCAGGGTGTAAAGAATGCTACACAAGAGAACTGTCACTGAGTTGCATTCCCAGCCCCAAGATAATTTTATTCTGACAATTATCTGACAATACTCCTATAAGGTAGGAATAAAATCACCAATGTAATATGTACCCATCTATTGATGTGAAGGTGGATGGCAAAGATAATATACGTCATTCTATAGAGAAAGTTCAATTGATTTGTGATTCTGTCAGTAAATATCCAATATTGATTGTGTGGTGCCTCATCTCCAAGTTGCCCCCCATGCTTCTTTAGTGTGAGTCATTGGAGAATCAAGGTTTTAATTGCTTTCCTCTAGAATGAAATTATCTTGATTACTATTCACTTTAGGAGAGCTTATAACTGATTTCTTATTCAAACCCAGAAATTCTTATAAAGGGCATGAGGTCTAGTTCCAAAGGAAAAAAATAATAATAATAAATTGGTACAGGGATGTTTGGGGGCAGAAAAATCAGTAGATCTGGAAACAAGTTCTAATTCAGGAACTGTATAACTCTGAGAAAATTTATCTTATGTCCTTAATTTTCTTTTAAAATGGTTACTATGATCAAATTGCCAACTACTGCTGTCCTTTTTCTAATTCACAAATTGCAAAGAAATATACATATTCCAGGTATCACCAACAAATTCAGCTAATAGGACAAGCTTAGATTTGTTGATGACTGATTTACAAGACTATTGGGCAGGAGAGGCCAATTTAGACACATCACTCCCTCTGTTGTGATGACGAAGGAAATAGATTAGAAAGTGAGAAGTTACCTGTTCTTCTATCTGCCTGGCCCCTATTTTATTCCCACAGAACCAGAAAACCAAATATTCCTTCCTCCACACTATACCAATTTATTCAAGAAGTGTAAGGTCACTGTTAGCATCCCAAAAAGCAGAGATGAATTTAAGATTAAAAACCAACTTTTATCCTTCCCACCACAGAAATACTTTGAATGAAAAGATAGCCCCCTAAGGAGAGAGAAAACAACATAATTTTATCCTACTTAGGTAACTTTACTTCCAAACCCACAAGATCTAGCACAAAATTATAATGATAAAGAATATAGATTTTGAAGTCACATTGTCTTGAATTTGAATTTAGGTTCTATCAAGAGCTATGAAAGGCTGATATTTTCATCGTACTTTCAAGCTAATAAATTAACCCGCCACAGATTCATAGGTGCTGGTGTCAGATCTAGGACTCCTGGATCAGAGACAAAGGATGGTTCATTACATACAGCAATATACAAAGTGTCAGCATTTTTGTTATTTCTAAGGCTCCAGTTCCATGGTTTTATGTCAGTGGCACCTATATACTTAGTGGGTTGTATTATAAGGCAGGAACTTGAAATTGGGGAACCCAAGTATTTTAAAATAGGTAGCAAGCATGCCTATCCTATGCTCTGAAGGGAGATCTAATCTTATCTTTACTCTAGACATAAAACATTTCTTTTTCTACAGGAAAAACACTATTCCTGACTTCCAAAGCTGTTCATTATGCAAACCTCCTTGAAAAAGGTAGTCAAGAACAAAGGCAATGCCTCTGCTCACAAGATGAACAGGAACATGAAACCCATGGAGAATTTTCAGAGCATGTTCTGTCACTCTACTGATTAAATTTCAAATTTTACTTCCCTGTAAACACAGAATTGTGGGGCTTTCCTATACACTATAGGTAATAGTGCAAGTGCAAAAGATAATAGTATTACATGTTGAACACATGCTGTGTAGTACAAAATGATACTTTAGTGCAACAAAGTGATGGTGGAAGTGTGCAAGGCAATGTCTTCCAATCTTCCCCTAACCCATAGTTGATTCCAGCTGATTAAAAGATACGGGACAGCTCAGAGTGATACCCAGGTTAAATAAATATAAGAAACAACACCATATAGAAAAAGAAGAGTATTCTTAACGCTACAATTAACCATTTATGACCTTGTCTCTTAGCCTTCATTTTCTCACCTGAAAATTATCTAGCTTATCGGGTTGCTGTTCCATTTAAATGGAACAGTGTGAACAACAGTTTTTGGCACATAGTGGTAGGTGCTCAAAAAATAGCAGTAAACTATTATAAAGTACTGGAAACTGCTCAAGTTCACTGATTCAAGGTTACACTGAAATTTGCTTTTAGATTATTTCCATATCCATCCATTCCTCTTCACAAACTCTGGTTTGTAAAGGAATGTCTGGACAACAATCATTTTCCAGATGCCCAGAACTTACTTTGATGCATTAACTGGTACAGAAAATGGTCTACTGAAAGTTGCATCTTAAAATTATATAACATAGCCTCTAAAGATCTACTAATCTTAGAATTTTAGGCTTTGTAAAGTCATGACTTGTATATAGAATTCCAGTCCCTTGAGAATATACTGTTTTCAATAGAATTAAGCTCTGTTCCCAGTTGAGTCTTTGTGCGATAAGCCATGGACTCATTTATACATTACGTGGTAAAGCCACACTGATTTAAATCTTCAAAGACTGAGGGAAATGTGGGGCAAAAGAGACTCTCAGGTATCCTTAGCAATAAGATGCCAAGAGAAAGAGAAGGTTTTCCTAAGGCCTAAGGCTCCATGACTCATTTTCTCTGCACAAGTTTCTTCTTTTGTTTTCAGATCTTTGCCTGCCTGTCCCAGCATTAAGGGATGTCTAGGAAGCCCTTCCTTAGGATGTAAGCTCTAAACCTCAAGGAAGGGAGACAGCTGCTCTGGAGAAAAGCAAAGGAGACTAATTTACATAGTGAATGCAGCCTGGGGATTTTCGATATTGCATCTTAAGTAATGTACTTTGTTGTCATCTGAAAATACCTCAGAATCTATCCGTAGGACCATGCCCTTCAAGTTCTAGCACAGCTTATCATCCATATACTCACAGGATAAATATTTAAAGATCTTTCATTAGTTACTAAAAGCCCTCTTATTTACAAACACTGACTCATTTAATCTTTGAAGTGGCTCTGGGAGGTAGATAGCATTACTGCCACTACAGATACATTTGAGAGAAAAATTAAGTTCAAAACCCACAAACTGCAGGTGGACTTTGGACCTGGAACCATCAGACTGTAAGCATCAATGTGTGTAAATACTAGCGACAACACTACCTTGATTTACCCTGATAAATGATTAAATGTACATTCACTCCATCAATAAGATACATCTCAAAGGACATTGAGGAGACACAGAGAGAGATACAAGAAAATCCAAGAGAATAGGTTGTCACAAAAACAAATAATATTGTTTAGAATTTTAATTGCTTACCAATAATTATTTCTTTCATTTCTTTCAAGCCTACTGCCTAAATCCTATTAACTAATAAATGTCTAGTGTAAGTGATAGCAGTATGCTAATAATTTGCAATTTTTAATCTCTAGCCTAGATCCTTCTTCTGAACTCTGGACTCCTACAACTAACTAACTACATAATGTCTCTGCTTGAAGAGTAATAACTGTAGCAAACCTAATGTTTCCAAACTGGAGCTCCTGTTAGTCTCCCCAGACCAGGTCTGCCCATTGACTTTCCTATCTCAGGAAATGGTAGTTCCATCTTTCTAGTTACATAAAGCATTGAACTCAGCCTCCTCTTTGCCTACCACATACTCTATCCTTCAGAAACTCTTGTTGGCCTTCTGTTCAAAACATCATTGTTAGAGTCTGTAAACAAGTCTGGATGGTGCCTGGCATTTTGCGAGAGGGAGTGGTTTGTGAAGTAATGCCAGCGAGCCATTAAGTGTGGAGATTCCTTATTGGTTGACTGCTGTATCTAGTTTATGTTAATTAGATAAGCTGTGAGGAATGTATATATACCACTCCTGTCCTACAATAAATGGCTCCCACTCCTGCTGTATCAATCTACACAAGTTGTTCGTCACCCACCGGCTATTTTGCTGCAGCCGGACTGCGGCACCTCATGGCTTCCATCTGTCCAAGCCATGTCATGGATCACGTGGATCTCGGTATGCAATCATGGCTTCCTATTTTTGCTCTTGATCCTGTTAGCTTAATCTCAGAACAGCTGCCAGAGGGATCCTTGCTTTCCATAAGTGAAAGTGGGAGTCATACTCATACCATTGGTCTGAAAGCCCAGACCTTATCTACCTGGCTGCCACCTCCCTGCTGTCCCACCTCCTCTCCAATTTCATTTCATTCTGTTTTCTCCACTTGCTCAGCTCCAGTTTGCATGTACTTTATTCCTTCCACTTTGAACACATTTCCCTTGATGCCCAGGAGGTTCACCCTATCCCTCCTTCTGGTTTTACTCCAATATCAGTATTCAGTGAGGCCTTTCCTGACCACCAAATCAAAGTTCCTTACTCCACGCCCTTCCCCTTTCATGTTTTCTTTCTTCACACTTATAAATATCAATATGCTATATATTGTCTTTTATACTAAATGTCACCTCATTCCAATTTATGTTGCAGTTTAAAACAAACATTTGTCTTTTTCTCTCATTTCATATCTAAAAAGCACCTTGTATATGGTAGCTGTTCAATAACTATTTGCTTAATTAATCAATTAAAGAATAATATCTATTGTTGGTTTAAGGTAGGTGTCTTTTTTTCAATTGCTCAGTTTCCTGATGTTTTCTGTGTTCTAAAAATTTCAGATGTTAATTTTTATCAATGCCACAATCTCTTTACTGAGAGATTTTTTTTAAATCAATGCCACAATCTCTTTACTGAGATTGTCATGCACTCTGTTCTAACAACTGCTAATATGAAAAATTTACTTATAAATGACTGGTAACTAAATCATCTTTCATTCTTGACATAAATGATACTGACATGATAATTTGCTAAGCATGATTTCTAACTCAATCAGATGGTTTTTGAAGTCCTTTCAAAAAGTGGTTTTTTTTTCTTTTTTGCATTACTATGTTTGTCAGACTTGTGAGTACGCATATGCTACCTTTATGAAATGATTTAGGTATTTTCTCATACTTTTCTAAGCTTTTAAATAGTTTATGTAAAAAAAATTAGTTTATAAAGGAATAATTTGTTTACTAAAGTTTTAAGCTCTCTGAACCTTTTTAGATGTAATTCTTTCATAATACTTGTCAATTTAGTCCTGGGTTAATGATTCATTAGAGTTTTCTCCTTGTTTTTGAGCCAATTTGATAGGACTCTTAGGCAGAATTCATCAATTTCACCAATGCTTACCAATTTATTGTCATGGAGTGTTTTTTTCAAAATTTGAACTCTTCTTTATTATTGTGAATTCTGTGTCATTTCAACTTCTGTCCATTTAGGTATTTTTCTTTTTATTAATCAATCTTCTAAAAGTTTAAATGTTTTTAAAAGAAATATTTCATAGATTTAATTCTATTTTCTTATTCAATTTCTTGATTATTTTACATTAATATTTTCCATATTTCTTTAAGAAATATATGTTCCTCTAGTGTGCATTAATTTTTTTTAACTACTTTTGCTTTTCTTTTTTAAACCTTCCTTATCCAATATGTTTCATTCATCTCAGTGGTCATTAACAATCATCCTATGGGGGCTGGGGATGTGGCTCAAGCGGTAGCGCGCTTGCCTGGCATGCGTGCGGCCCGGGTTCGATCCTCAGCACCACATACCAACAAAGATGTTGTGTCCGCCGAGAACTAGAAAATAAATATTAAAAATTCTCTCTCTCTCTCTCTCTCTCTCTCTCTCTCACTCTCTCTTTTAAAAAAAAACAATCATCCTATGGACATATTAACACAATCTTCCTTCTAATTTTCTGCTATTGTTTCATGGAGAGCTTATCTCAATATATCTCACAGATATTTTTCAAAACTTTTGGGAATTTCCACAATAAGTCATTTACAGAGACTGACTTTTAGGTCAATAAATTTATAAATTTGAAGGATTTTGTTTGTTTGTTGCTTGTTTTTCTTCTTTCCTTAGATAGGCTTATGTTTGTCTTTGGACAGGATGCATGGGTGATTCTTGGTTCATTCACATATATCTAAGTACTAGAGGATCTTTTCAGATTGTCCCTATGTACATAATTTTTGATCTAATTTGTTTCTTACATGCTTGATTCTAGAATTCTTCAGCTGGACTAATACTATTTATACTCATAACTCAAAAAATAAACATAAATGTATGTGTATGTGTATACACACATACATATACCTATATATATACATACATCTTCTCAATTTGGGTTTCCATGGGTCTTCTGCCAGACTCAAACATCATCTACAGCACTTTACTATAAGGTCAACATCTATTGGAATCATTTATTCACTCATTCAACATTTACTGACCACCTCATATGTGCAAAGCACTACTCCAAGCATTTTTCTCGATTTTCTCATTAGGGTTTTGTTTTTCAAAGCTGAGGATTGAACTGAAGGCCTCACTCATGCCAGACAAGTGTTCTCTCACTGAGCCATACCTCTTCCCTGAGCAGCAATTTTCTGAATCTTGCTGGTAGAAAAGGAGACAAAAGATGCTACCAGAAATTGACAGTATTGCATTACCTCAAAATATCACGAACATAGAAAAGAAAAACATTTTCTGGTTGGTAAGAACATGGGTTTTGATCCAGAATAAAACAGAAAACAAAGAGGTCACTACCTCTTTCAGGCCAGTGGCACTGTTCTGTTTTATGAGGTGATCAAGGGTGTATAAAGAATTATTATTACCAGTACATGTTCATTAACCTTAAAAGTAGCAGAAATTAAATGGCTTCTCTAGTCTTACCATAAGACATCTCTGACACAGACCATTTCTGCCAATGTCTGGTTCTATTTCTTGCTTTTTTAAATTGTATGTAAATTATTTTTATTAATATTTTTGTTTTAATTAGTCATACATGACAGTAGAATGCATTTATGCACTTTTATATATCATACATGAATGGGATATAATTTCTCATTTTTCTGAGTGTACATGTTACAGAATCAAAGTGGTTATGTCACATATATACATACAGTAATAATATCTGTTTCATTCTACTATCTTTCCTATCCCCATATCCCCACCCTCCCCACCCATCACTACCCTCTATCTATTCTAACGCTATTATTCCCTGGTGCCCCCTCGCCTTATTGTGAATTAACATCCACATATTAGAGAAAACATTCTGCCTTTGGTTTTGTAGGATTGGCTTATGTCGCTTATCAAGATATTCTCTAACTCCATCCATTTACTGGTGAATGCCATAATTTCACTCTTCTTTAAAGCTAAGTAATATTCCATTGAGTGTAGATGCCACATTTTCTGTATCCATTCATCTATTGAGGGACATCTAAGTTGGTTCCAGAGTTTATCTATTGTGAATTGAGCTGATTTTAAGTCCTTTGTGTATAAACTGAGGCGTGGAATAGCTGGGTCAAATGGTGGTTCCATTCCCAGTCTTCTGAGGACTCTTCATTCTGCTTTCCATAGTGGTTGCACTAATTTTCAGTCCCCCCAGCAATGTATAAGTGTACCTTTTTCCCCACATCCTTACCAACATTTATTGTTTTCTGTATTCTTGATGATTGCCATTTTGACAGGAGTGAGATGAAATCTTAGTGTAGTTTTGATTTACATTTCTCTAATTGCTAGAGATGTTGAACACTTTTTTCATATATTTGTTGATCAATGTATTTCTTCTTCTGTGAAGTGTCTGTTCAGTTCCTTAGCCCATTTATTGATTGGATTATTTGATTTTTTTGGTATTAATTTTTTTGAGTTTTTTATATATCCTAGAGATTAATGCTTTATTGGAGGTGCATATGGTAAAGATTTTCTCCCACTCTGTAGGCTCTCCTCACAGTATCGATTGTTTCCTGAAACAATCCCATTTATTGATTCTTCATTTTATTTTATTTTTTTGTAAAATGACCTAATAAATTTCAAACTGAAAGCCATTACTGCTTTTCCACACCACTATGGAGAGTTTGTAACATCCCTGGGCAAAGGCACACCACTCAGCAATATTCTAAATAGTGAAGAAGGCATCTCTGCACCATCAAACTCTGAAACACTTAAATGGACCGGCTATAAGACAACCCTCTTCAAAGTGGAATCTAGTTTCAAATCATAACAAAATTTCTGTTGAGCTTCATTCAGCCTGGAGTCTACTGATGCCCACTCGGATAACAGGAGAGCATGTTCTTTCTTCAACAGCTGCCTCTCTTTTCCTCCTTTAACAGCCAGGATTTTACAGCTAAGAGGATCTGGTATTTTCTTTCTAGTTGCTGCAAAGTGAGAAGTAGTACAAGGCACATACATTTTTCTGTGGCCATGTGGTGTTTGCTAGCAGAGGCATGAAGGGAAAGGCTGAAGATTGCCCATTACAGATGCCACCAATGCAGAGACCTAGGTTGGATGCAGGTGGCTTAGACTGAGCAGAAGCACTTAGGAGCTGTTTCGCCTTAGGAGTGGGAGCTTTGGAGTCAGATATGCCATTTCAGCCCTGAGCTTCTTGGCAAGGGCCAATTCTCTCACAGCTTATTTTCTCATGTATAAATGAGGAGAACAAAAGCTATGTCATAGGGATATAGAGAGAACTAAATAATATAGTGTAAGTTAAAATCCTGGCATATGAAAAGATACTCATAAAAGAACGGCTCTGCTCCAGACCAGAACTAGAGTAGAGCCAGTGAGGCATGTACCACCAGCACAAAATTCAGAGGGCACCAGAAAGTACACTAATTAATATAATATTTAATTCAACATTTTAAGAATTAAAATCAATGTGAATATAACTATAATGAACAAAATATCAAAAAAATTGCCAGAATCTTATCATGTACTTTACAACCAAAAAGATAAAGGGTTCTCCCTTGCCTCATCCTAATCCTGGCCCAGCTTCTGCAGCACTTTATTTATAAAAACAGGTATCAGCCAGTGGGCTATAGTGCATTGGTTTTACTTTTTAACATTCTGTATTAAAATATTATTTATATTGATTACTGAGTCTTTGGTGTCTTCATTTCGTGGCCAAGGTAAATTCTTCACTCATCTCAGTCCACATTCTGGCTCTACTTCCCTTTTTTTTAGCAGTTTAGGACTTGCTATTTTTAATCTCCGTGAGAATGTTCATAAAATCTCCTCTTTCTCCCCAAATATGCTCCTAACTGTTCTCTAGTTAGTATTGGGAATTCTTCATGCTGGCTATATAACTCATTGATTATGGACATGGCCACATTTATAGGAACATTTCAAACTTCAATGATCTTTCCCTTGTTGGTTTGAAGAGCAGAAGGTTCTAGAAGTACCCAACAAGATATTTTCATAATGTCTAGGGTATTTACAAGTCAACAATTCAGTCCCATAAGTCCCAGCATTTTGAATGTGTCAAATAAGGCTACTTTCCCTATGAAAGACCATAATGTGGTAGAAAAGTCTTACTATAGGTTCTTGGGAAAACAGAGAAACTCATAAAATATCATGCCTTTATGAAACTAAGTGATTGCATTGGGGATAAAAATGTATAAAATAACAAGGTTTCTATATTAGTCTGCGTTATATGTATTATCTTTATTAATCCTCTCAGAAAACTTCATGGTATATTTTTATTACCCTCATTTTGCTGTTAAATAAGCTGAGGTCCATGATATGGAAAATGAGCTCAAAAAATAGTTGCTAAAAATGGGAGCCAAACCCCAGGAAGAAAGAACTACAGTGACTCCTCCGGATCAGTAAAACAGCTTCCATTAAGTATCAAAATGCTTCATTCATTTTTATACACTTCTTAAAATATTACATTATGTTTTTCTCTTCTAAAGTATCCTGGAAATAACTGAATAAATATTGAAGACACTGGGCCATTATTGGGAACCTTAGTTATGATACTTTCTCCTAATGTTGGCTGGCTTTCAACTCCTGTGCTTTTTAAATTCTTCAGCCTTCATGTCACAGATTTCCACTTTGTCTTTCAGCTAACAATGTTCTTCCTGGCTACTGTCAGTGTTCCTGCCTCTAACAGCCTCTTTCATGCTTTCTAATTTGTTACTTTGAATCTCCTGCAGACTGGGTAAGGAGATAGCCAAGCTTGTTGGATTAAGTGTGAAGTCAGATTGACATGTTCTGAGTTAGCCCCATTTGCTAGGGCAAATGACCTCCCAAACCCCCTGCTTGTCTCAGACCAGCTATTCCTGTTCTACTTCTGCACACTATCTGCTTCTTTTTTTTTTCTCCTTTTCTCTTTTATTTGGTAAGATTGGCATTCTGTCGACTTGCGAGCTAAAAGGAATTTTCCTTTCCCCCTTGACTAGCAAATTCACCAAAATGATGAACCTAATCTTTAGAATTTTGACACCCTTTTTGGTTTTTTCACTATATTAAGGCATTGTTTAACATGTGAAAAAACTATTCCTCTCCCAGTTTTATACAGAAGAACAGGAGAATTGGAAGAATTTTTCTTGGATAAATGGGGTTTTACTCTAAAAGACAGATGCCAATGACATCAAGCAGTTGTTTGAATACAGTGACAATTTTAGCAGACTGATGAAGCCTGGATACAGTGACTTTGTTCCCTGGTTACTCACACAGATCTATCCTTTTTATTTTATCCAATTAGAATAATATTAATTGCTTCCACCTTAGGTTAAAGGGAAACAATGGGAAGTCAAACTACTAATTATAAATCTAGGAAGGGTTCTGCTGTTGTGGAAGGACACCAACACAAATAAGAGACTTGAGTAGGAAATTTTGCAAGTACAGAGCAAATCAGGGAGCAACAGCTCTCATTTCTATCTTGAATTTGAGCACTTGGCTCTTTCAAGTTGATTGCATGCTTTAAGAATGCATTAAGGCAAAGAAAAAAAGAAAGAGAAAACAAAATTTGGAATGAAAGATTCCTTACAAGCTGGGAATCAAGCATTGATTTGGAGGGCAACTCCTTAAAAAATTGTAGATTTGGTTTAATGTGTGGTTTGTGCAGCCAGCTGGAGGAGACTCAGCTGTGTTAGGCCATTTGCCCCCTTTGATGCATATGTGATATTAATGACAGGTCAGATTCAAAGGTGAACATAAATGGCAGCACTATCTGTTCCCTCAAAAAAGGGTTATTGCCACAATTTTCTACATGCTAGAAACAAGCCAAGACTCACCATGTGTCAGGACTGGAAGACATTCTGAGGGGAAATGAAAAGGCCTGCAAGAGGCCGGGTGGCTGAGCTCATTAGGCAGTTGGGCTGAGCAGCAGGCTCAGAATAGGACATACTTTCATAAGTGAGGCCCTGTCCTCTTGTATTTGTGGAATAACTAGAAACCATACAGTGACTCTAAGTATAGTTCATTGAAGGTCATTTTCTACCAGGTGCATTTTAAAACTGTTTTCCACCCAAAGTGTTTATTTGGCTCTGTCCTAGAATAGGCTTGAAATCCGGCTATTCTAAGAAACTGTCTGCATCAGACAATATGAGGCATGAGCAGGAGTAAAAAGGTGAGATGGCAGGCACCAAGGTGCAGAACTGAGGATACATGAACACTAATCTCATCAAAGCATTCACAAAATCCTAGCTTTGTGTCCTCCAGCAGGCCTTTAATCTTCTAGACCAGAGTTTCTTCGACTTTAAGTAAAAGGGTTTAGCAATATTACTTCTAAGTTTAGATCCAACTTATAACAAGAATCTATGACTTTCAGGAATTTTCTGAACTGGAAATATTATGTTTATCTAAGTGTTGGGTGATAGGGAGAATAGTGGGCAGTAAAAGAAAACTCAGCCTAATATGACAGTAGACTTGAAGTAACAAGGAAATTTTTACTTTCTTAAGCCTCAGTTTACATCCCTAAAAAAAAAAAAATGTGTACTACAATAATACTTCACAGGGTCACTGAGTTGATTAAATAAAATAATATGTGCCTAAACTATACCTATAAATCTTCTAATAAGTCAAGTACTATGCCCTCAAGGACTTTACAATTTATTGGACAGGTGGAAGTAGCCAAGACTGACAAGAACTATTGTTCTCAAACTTTGATATAGATACATACTACCTGGAAATCTTGGTTAAAAATGCAGATTCTGAGGTAGAACCCAAGCGACTGCTTTCTCAAATAAATGCTATTGGATCCCAGACCACATTTTCAGTGGCAAGGTCATAGAATGAGCATGTTTAAAATAAGACTGTAAAGTTATGTGCAGATACATAGCATGAGTGAAAGTCTCTATCCCTACCCACACGCCTAAGTCCTACCGTTCCTTCAAGGATATTCACATGATGTGGTACATAAATCCAGCTCAGACTACCACAGTCCTCTATAAGCTCTATAAGTTCTTCTTGGGTTCTTCTCTCAAAAACTCCCAGGTCATTTGGTCAGGAACACAGGAGGAAGTGAGAGACAGGACAGGAATCTGAATGTTTAAAAGTTTACCAACTGATTGTCTTATTTAATTAGTCTGAAACAACATATTAAATAGGTGTTTCTCAGCCCTGGTTGTATGTTAGAATCAATTGTAGAGTTAAAATTTTAGGAGCTGTTTTAGTCAGCTTTGTTTGCTGCTGTGACTAAATTATTTGATCAGAACAATTGTAGAAAAGAACAAGTTTATTTAAGGGCTCACAGTTTTAGAAGTCTTTCTCCGTAAAAGTCCAGCTCCATTCCTCAGGGTTCAAGGTGAGGCAGAACATCATGGCAGAAGGGTGTAGCAGAGGGAAACAGCTCACATGATGATCAGAAAGCAGAGAGAAATCTCCACTTGCCTGATACAAATCTATACCTCAAAGCCACATCCCCAATGCCTCACGTTCTCCAGATACGCTCCACCTGCTTTCAGTTACCAGTTAATCCCACCAGAGGATTAATTTGCTGATTGGGTTAAGAATCTCTAAACCCAATCACTTCTCCTCTGAAGCTTCTTGCTTTATCTCACATGGGAGCTTTTGGGGGACACCTCACATCCAAACCATAACAGGAGCTCAGGATCTATACCAGCTAAACAAATGAAGCCAATTATAGATCCCCAATTGATTCTAATGTGAGCCAAGTTTGAGAACCACACAACCTGTACTGAAGCATTCTGGTGAAGGCAGGGACCATGTCAGTTTGGTTTATGATTTTATCTCTAGTACCTAACACAGAATTAGCATTCAACAAATATCTATTAACGAAAAACCAAGATAATGAAACTTCTGGCTGTCATTTATCTTATTAATCTCTTGCTTGCTACTCCACAAGACCATGAGCACCTGAGCACAGGGTTAGGGTGACTTTCTAAAGGGGATGACTGGGTTGGAATCCTGCTCTACCAGGAACACCCACCCAAGCTTCACAACTTCCCTGTCCCTCAATATCCTTTGCTATGATAATCAAAATAGAAAGCATGTTAAAAAGTTTATGTCACACCGTAATCACTTAACAATGGATAAATATTGTCACGTTTGATTATAGAACATATAGGGGTTCTTAGAGCTCTATAGTGATCAATGAACATTCTTAAATTATTTAACCAATGGATTTTTCTTAAACATCATGTCTATTCCAAGCACAGAAAGGAGTTGCTATAGATACAACAGTAAAAGGAGATAAGCAGGATTCTCTTATAGAAGTTAAAATATAGGGAGTAAATTTATGCTTTGAACAAGTTATTTCAAAAATCGTGAGCAATAAAAGGTTACATTAAGTGCATTGACTATTACAAAGTAGAAAGGATTGTGATTTATTTATCATTAAAAAAAGAAAGAGATGGTGAGATAGTTACAGCAATGTATAATAAGGGCAGTTAACTTAATATTAAAGGAAAGCAAGGCAGGCTTCCTGAAGAAAAAAAGGATTCAAGTTGGTTTGGCTTAGCCAAGGGAGGGCAGAGTTGTGGAAGAGATTTTGGACAAAGCAAAGTGTTCATAAGGCTCAAAAGCTTGCAAGAACAATATATACTGTAAGCATTGAAAAAAGGTAGGTGTGGCTAGGGCCAACCATAACCAAAGTAGACTTTGAGACATGGGAGCTTAGGCTAGGTTTTGAGGGAATGGTAAGATGAAGAAGACAAGGAAGGAAAAAAAGAGGTGAAGAAAAGAAGACGGAGATAAACATGGTATTCACTCAACCATTTAGTTTCTCCAACATGTATATGCTACAGTTAAGCAGTAAGAACATAAAAGATCCCTGTCCTCAGGGCATGAACATCACAGTCAGAGAGGAAGACAATAAAGCAAGTAAAATAATATATAAATTAAATAAGACAATGAGAGATCATTATAAATGCTATAAAGGATATAAGCAAGGTGATGGGAGGAAACCAGAATTGGATCTGGGAGAAGATATGTCTGCTAGGATTAAAGAGAAGCTATTGATTACCATGTAATTTGATCATATGGGAACAGACACAACAAATTATAACGCTCTAGAAAGCCAGGCAGACAACTTTGGCATCTCTAGGAAACTAAGTTTCTCTGTCCTTCATACTTTCCTTCTCTCTTCCCTTTTCTACCAATGTCCCTTTATTAACTACTCCCATCTTTCTTTCTCTTCCAAAAATAAATGGAAGTTGTGTCATATAGAAATCAATGCTATGAAATCATAAAAAATAATAATTTTGAGATATAGGCTTGATGCTTTATGAGCAGTGGGACCTGAAGCCTCATCTCCTCTTCTGTACAATGAGGTAATAATATCTGTATTTGTCAGAGAGACAGAACCAATAAGATGCACATATATCATGTGTGTTGTGTGTTTATGTATGTACGTGTGTTTTGTGCCAGTTATTGTTCTTAGTTTTTTTTTTTTAATTTGAATTGCCAAGTATAAAAAAAACCTAAATTTTGCCAGCACAGTGGCACATGCCTATAATCCCAGCAACATGGGAGGGTGAGGCAGGAGGATCTTGAGTTCAAAACCATCCTCAGAAACAGCAACAGCAAGGCTCTAAGCAACTCAGTGAGACCCTGCCTCTAAATAAAATACAAAATAGGGCTGGGGATGTGGCTCAGTGGTCGAGTGTCCCTGAGTTAAATCTCCAGTACATTCCCCCACAAAAAGAATTAAATTTTGGGCTGGGGATGTGGCTCAAGCAGTAGCACACTCACCTGGCATGCGTGCGGCCCAGGTTGGATCCTCAGCACCACATACAAACAAAGATGTTGTGTCTGCCGAAAACTAAAAAATAAATATTAAAAAATTCTCTCTCTCTCTCTCTCTCTCTCTCTCTCTCTCTCTCTCTCAAAAAAAAAAAAAAGAATTAAATTTGGATTGCCTCACTTGGTTATAAATTACAATTTAAACATTATACTTTATATACTTAAAGAGTATATAGATTTATTTTAAGGAATTGGTCATAGGATTGCAGGGTCCACCAAGCCTAAAATTCACAGGAGAATAGTCTGGAGCTCCAGGGTAGAGTTATGTGGCAGCTCTAGTCTGAGGGTGCTCTAAAAGCAGAAAGTACTCTGCCTTGGGTGATCTGTCTTTTTCTCTTAAGGCCATTTAACTGATCAAATGAAGCCCACCCATATTATGAAAAGCAAATTGCTTTATTCAGTGCTTACTGATTTAAATGTTAATCGCATCTTTAAAATGCCTTTATAGCAACATCCAGACTAGGGTTTGGCCAACATCTGGGTGAAATAGCTTAAACAAGTTGACAAATTAATCATCAAACCATCTCTTTACTCACACCCAAGGATGTTATTTGAATCACCTTAGTTAATGTACATGAATTGCATTAACTTAGGCAGTCTATTTTGTATCTCTAAGCCTCAGTTTCTTTATCTGTAAAATGCAGGTACCTCTTAGGGACAAGGTGATAATTAAATGAGGCAACTCAGATTTTAAAAACTAAGCACAGTACCTAACAATAAATTCCAAATTAATGTTACCTTTTATTATTATTTATTGTTATGTTTTTAGTAATAATTCTAAATCCTGTGTATAATCAATGACTACTGTAAGTTAAAACAGCAAGGGAAATTTATTTTATTATTTCCTGCAAATTGCTTTTTGTGATAAGTAAAACTGCTTCCCTCAGCCTTACATAATAGCCTATTTTGATTAAATAAAGTGTGATGTTTTTGCTGTGTTAAACCTTCAAACTTATATCCCACCAATATATTTTCCAAAGCCAAAATCGATCTTTCTAAATTATGAATTGGATTTATGCATTCATTTCACAAATATTTACTGAATATACCCTTTGTAACAGACTTGACAGACATGGGCTGCAGAGATGCAAACATGCAAAGATACTTCATAGTCTAATAGAATTCAGTCAACTGGAGAGAGCAGGTTACCAACCATAATAACTGCTATGTATTAAAGCTTTGTCAGTGGCTCTGCATTAATCACATCATCCAATCTTCTGACTTTATGATGTGTCAATGAACCAATCCTACAGATTAGAACTCAACATTAGAGAAGTTAGATAGTTTGCCAAGGATTTTTTAAAAATACTAATAAATGCTAAAGAGAGCATTTGAATTTCTGTCTGCCTAACCACAATTCCTATATGCTTCAACACTTTCCAGTTACAATGACAAATGTAGGATAGTTGATGAGAAGAGCTCTGAGAAACCTTCAGTGCAGACACAGGAAAGATCATCCTATCTCTGCCTGGGTGAGTCAGAGATGGCTTCACAATGGAAGCTACTGTGATAACCTTGTACTTGAAATCACGATGGCCTTCAAGGAGGGAAACATCAAGAATGCTAATCCATCCAGCACCTAGAGAACTTTGTAATAGTTTTCATTCACTCCATGCCTTGCACTGAACACTCCACCTTTTTTTAAATTTGCTGATGTTTGCATAACCTTCCATGCATGCCACTTTCCTCTTTGACTAATTTCCATTTCTTCCTCTACAATTTTATGTATTTTTTCAGTTTCATTAAGGTGTAACTGACAAACAAAAATTGCATATATTAAGGTACACAATGTGATGGTTTAATATACATATATGTTGTGTGATGATTACCACAATTAAATACATCAGTATAGCCTTTTAACACAAGCAGTTATCATTATGCACATGCTTATATTCATGGTGAGAACATTTACGATCTGCTTTGTTAGCAAATTTCAAGGACAATGTAGTCACCAAGGTGTACTTTAACATGGAACCTGCCCATTTCGCTCACCTCAGAACCCCTGGCAATAAGCTTGTTGTTCTTTGCTTCTATGAGTTTGATGTTTTTGATTCTACATATGAACATGATAATGTAGCATCTGTCTATCTGCATCTGTTTAACCTCACCTAATATAATGTCCTTTGATTCATTTTTTCACAAGTGTCAGGATTTCTGTCTTTCTAAAGCTGAATAATGTTCAATTATATATAAATACAAAATACATTTTCCCTGTCCATCCATCCATTGACTAAATTTCTTTCCATTATTTTGCTGTTGCAAATAATGCCACAATAAATCTGAAATTGTAGCTATGTTTTCCAGATACTGATTTCATTTCCTTTGAATAAAGGTCCAGTAGAGGGTTTGTTGGATTGTATAGTTGATCTATTTTTAATTTTTGAGGAATACAGTTTTTTTTAATGACTGTACTTAATTGTACTACTACCAACAATGTGCAAGAGTTCCCTTTTCTCCACATCCTCTTTTTGATATTAACCATTCTAAGAACTTGTGAGGTGATATTTAGTTGTGATTTTAATTTGCACTTCCATTATGATTAAAGGTAAGCATATTTCCATATGACTTTTGGCATTTTGTATGTCTTCTTTGGAAAAATTTTTCCAATCCATTAACATAGGATAACTTGCCATTTATTTGTTTCTTCTTAAGTTTCTTCCATCGATGTCATTTTCCTCAACATACAGACCTTTCCCCCAGAGGAAGTTCATTCCTAAGTATTTTATTACAAAATATTTTTTTTTTTTTTGGTACTAAGGATTGAACCCAGGGGTGCTTAGCCATCAAGCCACATCTGTGGCCCTTTTTTATATTTTATTTAGAGAAAGGGTCTTATTGAGTTGCTAAGTGCCTCACTAAATTGCTGAGGCTGGCTTTGATCTTTACTTTTTGTTGTTAGTGTTGAGAAATACAGCTGATTTTCTTTGGGGAGCATACTTGGGATTAAACCCCGGGGCACTTTATCACTAAGCTACATCCCCAGCCCTTTCTATTTTTTTTTTTTTTTTTTGAGACAGGGTTTTCCTAATGTGCTGAGTTTGATCTGTAGCTGGCCTGAAACTTGTGATTTTCCTGCTTCAGCCTTTTGTGTTGCTGGGATTATGGGCATGCACCACCACATCAAACTGTAACCAATAATAATGTGTTGATCCTGTATCCTGCTATTTTATTGAATTTATTAGTTTAAGAACATTTTGATTGAATCTTTCAGATATTCTGTATATAAAATCATATCAGCTTAAACAAAGACAATTTAACTTTTTCCTTTCCAATTTTGGTTGCAATCTTAGATTTCTTTTTCCTGCCTGTGCTAGCTGTAGCTAGGACTGGCAGTACTATGCTGAATAGAAGTGATGAAAGCGGACATCTGTTTGGTTCTTGATTTTAGGTATAAAACTTGCAGCTTTTCACTATTGAACATATTAGCTGTGGGCTTGTACTATACCATCTTCGTCATGTTAGGGTGCCATCTTTCTAAACCTTATTTATTGAAAAAAAATATTGTGAAATGTAGTTAAATTTTGCAATTTTTTTTACATCTATTGAGATGATCCTGTGAATTTTTAGTCTTTCATCCTGTTAATGTGGTATCTCACACCTATTGATTTGCACATGTTGAAACTTCCTTGTACCCCAGGGACAAATCACACTTGATTATGATATGTCAAGTTAAGTTTGCTAGTATTTTGTTGAGATTTTTACATCTATGTTCATCAGGGATATTGGTCTATAATTTTCTTGTAGTGTCCTTATCTTTCTTTGGTATTTAAAATGAGTTTGGAAGTGTGTCCTCCTTTTCAATTTTTTGAAGGAGTTTAGAAATATTTGGACTTAGTTCTTCCAGTGCTCAGTATAATGTTCCAGTGAAGCCATCAGGTCTTGGGCTTTCTTTTTGGGGAGGATTTTGTTTACAGATTCAATTTCCTTTCCTGTTACTGCTCTGTTCAGAATTTCTATTTCTTCATAATTCAGTCTTGAGGGGTTGTATGTGCCTTGGAATGTATCTATTTCCTCTAGATTATTCAATGTATTGACATATAATCATAATAACCTCTTAAGATCCTTTACTTTTATGGTATTTTTGTAATGTCTTCATTCTCACTTAAAATTTTATTTCTTTGGTTCTTCTCTCTTTGTTTGCTTTGTTAGTCTAGCTAAAGGATGATCAGTTTAGTTTATCTTTTCAAAAATTCAACTGTTATTGATCTTTTCTATTGGCTCTCTTGTCTGTACTGATTTTATTTCTGCTCTAATATTTATATAATTTCCTTATTTCTGCTAATTCTGGCTGAGTTTGTTCTTTTCCAGTTCTTTGGTGTAAAAGTTAGGTTGTTTTCTTGCCATCTTTCTTTTTTCTTCAACCAGGCATTATAACTATAAACTTTTTACTTAGAAAAGTTTTAACTTACCTCCAGGTATATTTTCAAATTTCTCTTTTGATTTTTTAAAAGATAGTATGTTATTTAATTTCCACATATTTGTGAATTTTTCAAAATTCCTCCTATTATTGATTTCTAATTTCATATTTTTGTGGTCAGAAAACATACTTAATATAAATTCAATCTTATATTTCTAGGACTTGTTTTATGGCCCAACATACCATGTATGATATAGTTGCCTTAGGAATAGGGATAAGAGTGAGTGATTTTTTTAGGGTGTCTTTTTTAAGCTATTGAATGTCCCTCAAGAATAATGGGTGAATTTGAAAATAAGAATAATGGCTTAGTAAAAGAATAATAATTCTAGATTATAAGTTTTTGTTTTTGTTTGTTATGAAACTCACAAATGGCCACAAATAGCCTTGAAAAATAAATAGTTTTATAATTATTATAGTTAAGATAAATTGGTGATACAGAATTTGATGTCTTGCTTAGCAGTTCTGAGCCTTATTGATCTCATGAGAAAAATGGGGGCACTATCAGCTTGAGGGAACTAAGCAGAGGGTTAGCTGCCACTTCATGTATGCTTCCTGCCATGGATTAAATGTACAAGCTGGGCAAGCTAATCATTAAAGAAAGTAGAAATCAAGATTTATAATCACTCAGATACTATAAAAATATATTGAAGGAACATATTCCTGAAGCAACCCAAACAGATAGTGATCCTGCCATCTTCAAATGTGTGGTTCCCTGCCTCAGTCGGGCTGGGCACAGAATCACGAGCCACTCAAGCAGGAACAAAACTTTATTTTTGAAAAAGCCGCCAATACACCGTACCCGCCGGCAAGCCAAAAACCGGTCCACCCACGCGCGCGTCTACCGGAACGGGGGGGGCCGGACCTCCCCCAGAATTCCCTCCTACTATCCTTCCCCAACCAATGGGAACTCTCCAGGAGTCCCATAACATGAGTCCCTAGCAGGCCAAGGTGAACAGCAGGAGTCCAATTTCCATATGAATGTAAATCTTAACATAATCATATCATCTCAATGGCTAGCTGGCGTCACCTTACAACCGAAAGTGCCATGCATCATATTATTTGCTTGTGGCTCCTAGCATCTGCCCCCTTCTGTTTAATTAAGCAACAGGCAATGTGGCTAGGGACCGTGCCTGTTAGGTATGTCCAATTCAACATATGGTTCTTACCCGTCATCGGAAAACTGACCTCTAGGCGTCAGCCTCCTGTCTTAGGTTGATACCACTGCAACTGAATCATACCCGTCACTGACTACTGGTCCAGTATATAGCCATACCTGTGGATAGGCCTATGCATCAGTGGGGGGGTGAGGTTCTTTGCCTCACCTCTGTTGGCCCCCAAATTTGACCTTGGTGCCGGTGGGGGGGTGAAGTTCTTTGCTTCACCTCAGTTGGCCCCCAAAATTAGACCATCACTAGTAGAAGGGAGGAGGATACAGAAATGCCACGACATCAAGTCAATAGACGGCTCTTTAGGAAAAATTGCATCACTGGTGACACTACAGCAAAGATACGCCAGCACTACCATAATTCGCTGCATCAACAGATAGAGCACAATGCATACAAGTGATACATAGTCCAGACAAGTTTTGTAAGCAGTTCAAAATGGAGGAATCTATCAATATGTCCATTTCCTCCCAAAATAAATCGACTCAGTGATTGAGCATTACTTGTTGAGTTATTATTCATTGATGCATCAGTTTATACAGTTTGTTGTGATAATTATTGAAGAAGTTGTAGTTTGGTTTCATCTTTGTCTTCACCGGCACTGGGATGAAAATAGGGATTGACAATGATGTTAAGAAAAGAGAAAAAAAAATGTAACATTTCAACAGGTATTAAGAAAACAATTTTTAGAACAATTTACATTATCCTGAACAGAATTATTAAATATAATGAAAAGGAAAGGTGAAAGTAAACAAACAGATCTGTTAACCTGCTTATTTGTACACATATTAAAACAGTCTTCAACAGCTGTTTACCCAAATTAAACCATTAAAATCACGTGAATAATAAAAAAAATTTGGGATCCATATTTTTATGAGCGTTTCTCATATATGATATATGGACATACGCACATACAGACATACGACACAAAACAGAAATGTGCACACGTAACATACAACATATAAGACAATAGTAAAGGCCTTGTAGATTACCTAGGTGAAATCTCCATTGCAATGTTTAAAAACTCCATAGTCAAAAAATAAAACTGATCAGAAAAACATTAATTTATGTCTGTATGAGCTCAAAATTAAAATGGAACTTTATGATGTGGGAAAAGCAATAATAAAATAGATATTGAAAAAAGCAACCTGGTTGATCACTGTCGAAGATGTAAGAATAGCCAAGCTGGAGTTCTGGATATCAGCTGTTATGGATTTGAGTCAAATCATCTTCTTTTTCTGTAGAAATTGTTTTTGTTAATCTCTCTGGAATCCAAATCGGCTGCTGTTCCTCCTGTGGAAAAACACAGACAGAGCCCCGACTCCAGACTATCACTGGATCCAGACCTTTCCATTGTCCTGTTAGAATATCTTTCCAAAGTACCTTAGGCTTATGTACATTTTTTGGATACAAATGTCTTTCCGCAGCACTAAGTCCCAATGAATCCAAATTTAAAAAGTTTAGAGTAAAAAAGGTTATTTTAAGTTTATCTTTGGGGGATATATACCCCTTTCCAATTCCCTCCTTTTGTTTTAATAAGTACATTTTAATAGTTTGATGAGCTCTTTCAACTATGCCTTGTCCTTGTGGATTGTATGGAATTCCTGTTATGTGAGTAATGCCAAATGATGAGCAAAATTGTTTAAAAGAGGTGGAAGTATAACCAGGACCATTGTCCGTTTTTAACTGTTTTGGAATGCCCACAGTGGCAAAATTTTGTAAGAAATGAGCTATAACATCTTTAGTTTTTTCTCTGGCATGAAGGGAGCCCATCAAAAATCCAGAAGAAGTATCAACTGTAACATGTAAATATTTTAATTTTCCAAATTCTGGCAAGTGTGTGACGTCCATCTGCCAAATATGGTTAGGTATCAGTCCTCTAGGATTGACTCCAAGATTAACTTGTGGTAAAAATGTCACACAATTTTGACATTGTTTTATTATATGTCTGGCTTGTTCTTTAGTTATTTTAAAATGCTTTTGTAAAGTATTAGCATTGACATGGAACCTTTTATGAAAATTTATAGCTTCTTCTATTGTGGAGAAAATATGTATGTCATGTGTAGATTTATCTGCTAGTTCATTGCCCATACTAAGGGCTCCAGGCAATCCTGTATGTGCCCTGATATGTCCTGTAAAGAATGGATCTTTTCTGTCCCAGATTAGACTTTGTATAGCGGAAAACAAAGAGAAAACAGTAGAAGAAGGTGAAATCCTACCAGCATCTTCAAGGGATACTATAGCATTAACTACATACTGACTATCAGAAAATAAATTAAATACAGAATCTTTAAACATCATAAAAGCTTGTAATACTGCATTAAGCTCTACCTTTTGAGCTGATTGTTTGGGTACTAAAAATGTAAAAGTTTGATCAGGAGTAACTACTGCTGCTGTACCATTGTTTGACCCATCAGTGAATATATTTGGAGCATTTATGATAGGGGTTTTTCTTGTCATTTTTGGAAAAACTACAGGATGCTTAGACCAAAAAGACAACAAAGGATTAGATGGTAAGTGATTATCAAATGAAACACTAGTTTTACACATGATTATTGCCCAAGTATTTAACTCATTAGCTAACTCATCAATTTGATCCATAGTATATGGAGTAATAATTTTATTGGGAGAAATCCCAAACACTCCCTTTGCTGCTTTTATTCCTTTGAGTATTAATTGTCCTACAGCCTCAGGATATCTAGTAAGAATAGTGTTAGGAGAATAAGATAAATGTATCCACAATAATGGACCTTCTTGCCAAAATACTCCTGTAGGAATATTTTTTGTTGGTAGTACAATAAATAATAAAGGCAAACATATCAATTCTATCCAAATGCATATTTTCCATATATGTTTCAATGATTTTTAATGCTTTTCTTGCTTCAGGCGTTAACATGCGGGGTGAATTTGGATCTGATGGACCTTTTAGAATATCAAATAAAGGTCCCAACTCTCCTGTTGGTATACCTAGATAAGGCCTTATCCAATTTATGTCTCCCAATAACTTTTGAAAGTCATTAAGTGATTTGAGTTGATCTACTCGTATTTGAATTTTTGGTGGACGGACCATGGTTGAGGATAATAGAACTCCTAAATAATTAATTGGAAGATTTAATTGTACTTTATCTATTGCTATCTCTAGATTATAATTTTTCAATAAGTTTGTAAGTGTGACATAACATTCTAGCAATGTGTTTTTATCTTTATGTGCCAATAACACATCATCCATATAGTGAAATATTTGTAGTTCAGGATTTTGATTTCTAAGTGGCTGGATTGCTTTATTAACATAAATTTGACACATAGTTGGGCTGTTAGCCATCCCTTGAGGGAGTACTTTCCATTCATATCTCTGATCAGGACCTTCATGATTCAGTGCAGGGATAGTAAATGCAAAATGTGGACTATCCTCAGGATGAATTGGAATTGAAAAGAAACAATCTTTAATATCTATAGCTAAAACATGCCAGGTTTTTGGTAAAGCAGACAATTGGGGGATCCCTGATTGAGCAGGTCCCATAATAACCATCTCATTATTAATGGCTCTTAAATCTTGTAATAATCTCCATTTACCAGATTTCTTTTTAATGACAAATTGGGAGTATTATGGGGGGATACGGAAGGTTGTATATGTCCTTCCGCTAATTGTTGTCTGACCAAGTCATGGGCTACTTGTATCTTTTCTTTAGTCAGGGGCCACTGAGGAACCCACACTGGTCTTTCTGATTTCCAAGTAATTTTGATTGTCTCAGTGGCCCTTTCTGAAAACCCAATCCATGTCTATTTATTTCTTGATCTATTTGAACAGGTGCTGTCATACCTTGTTCTTGTTCTCTTAATCTTTTTTTTCTTTCCTAAAGCCTGTTTAGCCCTAGTAGTGGACGCGTTAGGATTGATGTTATTTGTTAATGTCAATCCTAATTGATCTAGGACATCTCGTCCCCATAAATTTACGGGAAGATGATCCAATACATAGGGCTGTATAGTTCCTTCACATCCTTCAGGATCCCTCCAATCTAATACCATAGCACTTCTATGGGGATTTGTTGCCACTCCTAGGCCTCGAAGCGTTTGAGTGGCTTGTTGTAATGGCCAATGTTTTGGCCATTCTTGACGAGATATGATGCTGAGGTCAGCACCTGTGTCCAGCAGCCCATTAAAGTCATGTTCTTGAATATTTAATTTTAGCATTGGGCGAGAATCTAAATTTAAAGACAGCATAGCCCAATCTACACCTGTGGAACCTAATCCCTTGGAACCTCTTTCTACATTACAACTGGAAAATTTATCATGCAGGCTGGGTATTATTAATAACTGTGCTATTCTATCTCCTGGTGAAATTACTGATATACCTCTTGGAGAACTAGCTATAATTTTTATTTCACCCTCATAATCGGGATCAATTACCCCAGGACTTATCATAAGTCCTTTTAGTGTAGAAGAACTGCGTCCCAATAATAAGCCTACTGTTCCCTGGGGAAGAGGTCCTTTTACTCCTGTGGGAATGATTTGAACTCCCATCTCTGGAGTTAGTACTGCTCTGGCAGAGGCGCAGATGTCCAACCCTGCGCTCCCTCTAGTTTGTCTGATGAGGGATTTAATGGATAATGCATCCTGGGCACTACCTTGATGGTGCTGCTGGGTTCCTCCATTGCCCCGTATATTTGTGGTTTTGGGCCCCGGGGCATTGGGCCCTCTAGTCCGTTTTTTGGCAATGGAGCCTGATACCTTTCTCCACGATATCGTGGGTAAACACTTGGTCCTTGTCCGTTTTTTGATAACGGAATACCCTGTATGGTGGTTTGAGAACGGCATTCATTAGCCCAATGTTTCCCTCTATGGCATCGTGGGCAAATACCCGGTATTCTATTCCTTTGATACCTAGTTTTGTTAAACCCTCCTCTTATGGGGCAACTCCTTTTAAAATGTCCTGTTTGATTACAATTATAGCATGTTTTTGGCCTAGCATCTAAAGCCTGTTGTACTGCTGCTAAGACTTGCCCTTGTTCATTAATGTCTCTACATAATTTAATATATGTGTTTAAATCTTCATGTCTCCATGGTCTAATGACCTCTCTGCAGCAACGATTTGCTTGGTCATAAGCCAGTTGTTTTATAAATGGCATTGCCTGTTCTGTATTTCCAAATATTCTAGAGGCTGTCTGAATAAGCCTATCTACAAATTCAGCGTAAGGTTCATTAGTTCCTTGTATTACCTTAGATAATTGACCTTGTAAATCTCCATGCCCCTGTAAAGTTTTCCATGCCCTAACTGCATCTACAGCAATTTGTGCATATATGCCAGGGTCATATTCAATTTGCTGTCTTTGACCCTCATAAGGTCCCTTTCCTAATAACATATCTAGGTTTCTTTGAGGGTAACCGGCTTCTGCATTTCGCCTAGCTGTCTCCATGCAAAATTCCTCATTGGCAACCTTCCATAACAACTATTGTCCTCCATTTAGCACAGATCGACACATGTTGGCCCAATCTGCTGGTGTCATGTCCAAGTTGGTAACAGATTCGACCATGCTTACCGTGAAGGGAGCTTGCGGCCCATAGGTTGTTACAGCCTCCTTTAATTGCTTTACTGTTTTGAAATCTAAAGCACAGTGAATTCGTTGCCCTCCTGCCTGCTCAAGTACAGGGCATGCTAATCTTTGAGGTCCTGCCTCAGAATTCCGTCCATCAACTACGGGAGTTGAGGGCCGCTCAGCTGTAGATGGAGCTGTTGATTGAATTACGCCCTCTGGTGATAGAACGGAGTTAGTAGCAGCCTCCTGTTGTAATTCTCCACCTGATGGCTGTTTTTCCTCTAAGCTTTCTTTCTTTAAATTTTCCTCTGTCTGACTAGCTTGAGAGACCTTCTCTTTTGCTTGACCTAGCGTTTTTTCTACCATAGTTTGGACCTCTAACAATTTACTTAACAGTTTTTCGGTTTGTTTTTTACTAGATTCTAAACTACTATAAGGGTAACGTAACCCAATAAGATAGGATAAAACAAAGCCGAAGCAGAATGAAACAAAAACGGAGCAGAGAATGGTTGTATCAATTTTCTCTTTCTCAGGGCCGAATAACTTCAAACCTTGAGCCAACCATTTTTCCCAGTTCGCCTGAGAAAATTCTAGGGCTAGGGAGCTTGAAATAAAAACAAAATAAATCAAAACAAGAACACATTGTTTTTTGAAATGGTCACCCATTCTGTCGCCTTCCCTCAGGGGCGAGCAATTTTACTCACCTCTAAGTTTCAGGCGTTCCCCGTTCGGGCCACCAATTGCCTCAGTCTGGCTGGGCACAGAATCACGAGCCACTCAAGCAGGAACAAAACTTTATTTTTGAAAAAGCCGCCAATACTCCATACGCGCTGGCAAGCCAAAAACCGGTCCACCCATGTGCGCGTCTATCGGAACCGGGGGGGGGGGGGCGGACCTCCCCCAGAATTCCCTCCTACTATCCTTCCCCAACCAATGGGAACTCTCCAGGAGTCCCGTAACATGAGTCCCGTAGCAGGCCAAGGTGAACAGCAGGAGTCCAATTTCCATATGAATGTAAATCTTAACATAATCATATCATCTCAATGGCTAGCTGGCGTCACCTTACAACCAAAAGTGCCATGCATCATATTATTTGCTTGTGGCTCCTAGCAGTTCCCAAAGCCTTCCTGGATATTATCTCCAGCCTGACAGCTTAAATGTGGACAGACATAGGGCAAAATGTATGGTATACTTTTATGAGTCATGCTTGGGGGAGTAGCCTGACATTTTCACTCATATTCAGAATTGCTAGATTTAGCAGATATAAATGCACAACCCATATCTTGTATTTTATCCAACTAAATTTGAATTTCAGATAAATAAAATAATTTATTTTTAGAATAATTATCTCCCATGAAGTATATATGTATATATATATTTATTTATTCCCATTCCCCCTCCTTTCCCTTCATCCCTCATTGTCTAATACATTAACCTTCTGAGACTAGGAAAGACAGAAGAATGATTTGAACATAACTTTCATATGCAACAAAATGAAATTAAACCCTTATCACTCGTGATGCACAAAACTCAACTCAAAGTGGATCAAGGACCTAGGAATTAAACCAGAGACTCTAATAGGAGAAAAAGTAGGCCCTAATCTCCATCATGTTGGATTAGGCCCCAACTTCCTTAATAAGACTCCTGTAGAGCAAAAATTAAAATCAAGAATCAATAAATGGGATGGATCAAAAAAAAGTTTCTTCTCAGCAGAACAAACAATCTGTGAGATGAATAGAGAGCCTACAGAATGGGAGCAAATTTTTACCCCTCACACATCACATACAGCACTAATCTCTAAGGTATGTATATAAAGAACTCAAAAAGCTAAACACCAAAAAAAAATAATCCAATTAATAAATGGGCCAAGGATCTGAACAGACACTTCTTAGAAGATGCTATACAATAAATCAACAGATATATGAAAAAATGTTCATCATCTCTAGCAATTAGATAAATGTAAATTAAAACTACTCTAAGATTTTATCTTACTTCAGCCAGAAGGGCAGCTATTAAGAATACAAACAACAACAAGTGTTGGTGAGGATGCGGGAAGAAAGGCACACTCATACATTGCTGGTGGGACTGCAACTTGGTGCAGTCAATATGGAAAGCATATGGAGATTCCTTGGAAAACTGGGAATGGAACCACCATTTGACCCAGCTATCCCTCTCCTTGTTCTATACCCAAAGGATTTGAAAACAGCGTATAACAGGGACACAGTCACATCAATGTTTATAGCAGCACAATTTACAATAGCTAAATTGTGGAACCAATCTAGGTGTCCTTCAGTAGATGAATGGATTTTAAAATGTGCCATTTGTATGCAATGGAATGTTACCCAGCAATAAAACAGAATAAAATCATGGCATTTGTAGGTAAAAGGATGGAGGTGGAGAAGATAATGCTAAGTGAAGTTAGCCAATCTCTAAAAAACAAATGCTGAATGTTTTCTCTCATATAAGCAGGCTGATTCATAGTGGGGTAGGGACGGGGAGAATGGGAGGAATAGATTGGGCAAACTCTAGATTGGGCAAAGCGGTGAGTGGGGAAGGGAGGCAGCATGGAGTTAGAAATGATGGTGGAATGAGATGCACATCATTATCCAAAGTACATGTATGAAGATATGAATGTTTGTGAATATACTTTGTATACAACTAGAGATATGAAAAATTTTGCTCTATATGTGTAATATGAATTGTAATGCATTAAGCTGTCATATATAACAAATTAGCATTTTACAAAATTAAAAAAAGAAATGTACAAATGTTAGGATCCTTACCTTTCTTTATACTACAGAAGTAAAAGAAAATAGTGACTTTGGAGTTTGACATTGGTTAGTATCTCTTATAATACTAGTTACAAAGTTAAATCCCTTTCTCCAAACTCAACAATTGTGAATCCTTTTACATCTTGGGCCTCAGAATCTCCCTTTATAAACATATTCAGGGAGCTCTCTTGCAGATGGTGGGAGGAACACACATTGAGCCACTTGATCATGAAAATATTGAAGGCTCTATCCAACTGTATGCAGTGAAGCAGTCCACATACCACATAAGCCTTAGATTTAAAATAGAGGGGTACAGTTTCCCACCCCATGTGTGCAGGAGGCCAACCTATAGCACTGAACTCAAATTTGGGGTGCAAGAGCACAATTAACAAACCTGTTAAAACAGTCTCAGCAGAAGTCTGACCACTTGGTAGACTATGAAAATAAAGGACAGTGAAACGACTCCATAGTTGTTTATTATAATAGACAGTGGTAGCATGGCCTCCCTCCTCTGTGCTGTGTGTCAAACCTCTGTGGCAGGCAGCACATCTCATATGGACTCTAATAAGCTGCCTCGTAGGAGTGATTTGACTTGAGAATCTGACTACTGTCTCTTTCAATTTAAAGAAAGCAAGATTTTTTTTTAAAACAAATCCTCTTATAATGGTTGAAATCCCAGCATCCATTGATATTCATTTTTGAAGCTGGCACCCATAACTCACAGCACTGGTGATAAAATCGACAATCTGCTACAGTAGAACTCACACAGGCATTATTAACTTTTACTGAATTGATCTCAACTAGATCACTGTCAGGGATGTTGTGGCAACAATTGATTTTTCCAGTTCTGAGAGAATTCTCAGCTTACTTATATTCATTTCTCTGAAGACTTTTTTTTCTCCCCTTTTGCTTGAAGGTTTATGGCAGCATGTTTTTCTTCCTGCTCCCTCATTTCAATGTGTAAACAGTGTGCTTGTAAGCACAATATTTAGGGAAGAAAGCAACATGACTTAGTAGCTTCACAAACAACTCATCCATACCCATAAATTTGACAACTCTAGAAGATGTTTAAACAAACATTGAGAAAGAAGGACGTACTTAATCGGAACATGATGCATTTATATTGTGTGATGCACTGTTATGGACTAGATTGTGTCCCCAGTGTTCTTATGGTGATCCCTAGTCCCCAGTGAGAAATTATTTGTAGTTAAGAGTCTTAAAGGAGGTAAATATCTTAAGAATGGGACCCTAATCCAATGTAACTGTGTCCCTATATATAAGACAAGAAAAGACACCAAGGACACGTGTGCACAGAAGCAAGACCATGGGAAGGCATGACAAGAAGGTGACTTTCTGGAAGCCAATGAGAAGCCTCAGAGACAAATGCCTTTATATTAGACTTCTAGCCTTGAAATGTGAGAAGATAAATTTCCAAGCAGACTAATACATCCACCTGAAGAATACTACGCTATGATTTTCCTAAAAGGCTTGGAAAGAATAGAGCATGACATTCATTAGCACCAGTGTGGATCAAGGCAACAAGACTCATATTCTAGGCTTGCACATCCTATTTCCCCATACTTAGAATATGCATCTGTCTCCCTCTCTGCAACACCCCTGCATCAGGAGCCAGTATAGAAACACAATCCCTATAGGGATGATGTAGCCTGGGACTCTGATGTGGCTGGTGGAGACTTGCAGTCTCCTAGCATCGTGACCTAGAGCATGGTGACCTTGGTCAGTGTAGCTCATTAGACTTTAGTGCTATTCTCTGGATAATAGGATCCAATAGAATAACATAGATATAAAACAGTGTTTTGTATAATGTTAAGTAAAACAAATAGACTAGCAACTAATAATAAGTATAGCAACTAATAATAAGCAGGCCTCTGATAGCAGAGGTTATAAAACTCACTCTATTACCTCAGAAAAACATTTCATTTTAAACTGCTGAATACCCAAATGAAAAAACATAGGCCCTCTGCTAGCTAGAAGTTATATTTATTTAAAAAAAAAAACAGTAAGACAGTGGTTCTGTGACAACAGGATGCATAAATTAAAAAGAGAATCCTGGATACATGAGGAGAAAAAATTATAGATATCTCAATGAATGAGGAAAACTCAAGAGAGCGGTTCTCTAAAGAACAGGGATTGTGGCTCACAAAGGCCTGAATATGACTCTCATTTTATCTTTCTCTTATGGACTTCATATTGCAGTCAAGTTGCTTAATCTTTCTATGCCTCTTATGTTTGTTAAGAATTAAAAAAAAATAATGTATGTATATATAAACCATCATAATGCTTTTTTGTATAAGAAGTGTGTATTATTATTTCTTGTTTTGGCTTTATAAAAAAAACTCCTTGTGTGACCTTGAATACCTTCTTTCTAAACACCCATTTTATCACTTGGGTGCTAAGACTTCCTTCTCCTCTAACATACTGTGATTTTAAAATAATTAATATTGTGGCTTTATTAAAAGAATGATAAATAATTCAGGTTTATTATGTAACCAAGAAATAAAACTTACAAATCAGGATGAAAAAAAAAAAGTGATAAGCTGACTTGAAAATATCTCCCCATAAAAATGCTATACAGGAACATAAGTAGAAAATTGTGTCTCCTAAGACTTTTTTCTTCCAGAGAACTTGGCCATTCAATAAATGCTTATTATATATGTATTATGTGCAGAGCACAGGTCTAGAAGTAGGTGGTATAGCTAAGGCAAAGACAGCACTAAGAAACACATATATGGTAGAACAGTAAAAACTTGAGATCATTCACTGCTATATGAAGCAGAGGACTCAAAGATAGAGCCAACAGGGTCACATAAGCACTGAGAAGAGACTAAAGGTGTAGAATTGCTGTGGGTACCTAATTTTATGTGAGAGAGAACAATTTCCTGAAAGTACATTTCCGATGCTGTCACCTGGAGTTGTCAAGAGTAGAGTAAGAGCTACTTTGACCTCTGTCCTGGTGAGGGGGTTAAGGAGATAGCTCTGGCCACGCAGCCCTGAGCCAAACCCACTGACAAAGTTTACCCAAAGTTTGTTCTTACTGAAAAATTCAAAAGTTACTCTCTGTTTCTGAAGCCACAATTAGTTCAGGAGGCGAGAGTCAATGAAATGAACCCTTATGAGTTTATTTTTTCCCAACTGTGAAATGAGACCTACTTTACAGAGGTTTGGTGGAAATAAAATGAGGTAATATCTATTAAACCACTTTTAGAAGCTGCACAAATATGAGCTCTCATCATTGCTGCTATTATTTGTCTCAAAGGGATTTGCCATGAGAAATAATCCACTTCAGTCTGGTTTTGCGGCAGATGGCTGCCAGAAATATCAATAGCAGCAATTTTTCCAGTCATTCTTCAAATTCTGCTTAGTGTTCATTATCACCTTTATTGACTTAGCCCAGCTGCAGACACCAGCCCAGCTCCATCATTCTGTCACCAGGACTCTGCTGGGTAATTTGTGGTTTCTAGAGGAGGAAGGATGCTAGGGCACAAATGCAGTGCAACACAATAGTTGGCACAGGCCGAGGACAGCCTTCCTCCTGCTGGCTCTGTCCTGGGTGGGCCTGCACTGGAGGACGGGCAGAATGGGCTTCAGCTGATGCTGGAATCAGGAGGGCACATAGCTCTGGAGTCTGTGTCTGAGAGGAAAGCTTTAATGGAGCCCATCATTGCTTCAATGTGAATATTCCTATAGAGGTAGGCACATAGAAGCATAGTGCAAGAAGAATAGCAATGATGATGCTCCATGTACTGGGGGGGTAGCTCTATGTGCCAGTCTCTCCGTAGATGCTTTATCAATTGTCCAGGTTCAAATGCCAGCTTTGCCCTTTCCTGTGTGGTCTTGAGAATGTTACTGAAACACTCTCGGCCTCAGTTTCCCCATAGGCCAAATGTTGCTTTTGTGAAGATTATTGTGAGTACTATAAATAGCAACATAAAATGTGCATCAATGTAAAATACACATATGTTAAACTACAGGGGAGCACCTCAATAAAATGGAAGGAAGACCAGTGGAGTATAGAAAAGGGATCAAGGGGAGAGAAGGGAAAGGAAAGGGGAAATACTGGGAAATGATATTGAGCAAATTGTACTTTTATATCATATTCATTTATGAATATGTAACAACAAATTACACTATTATATATACTCATAATTCACCAATAAAAATATGGGAAAAATAAATGCAAAATGTATAAAGAAACATGTACGATATATACCATACAAGATGTGAAACTTTGTAAATCTATAAAACTTAGAAAAATGTCTACATTTGTACACATATGAATATTAGTATCAGGATTGTCACTGTTAACATTATTATCGTCATTATTATAAGTTTCCTATAGTAATTTTCCATTATTACTCTAACCTAGTGGCTTAAAATTATCTTGCAGCTCTGGAAGTCACAAGTCCTAAGGTCATGGTGTCATCAGAGCTGTGTTCTCTTGGGGGGGGGGGGGGCTCCAGGCACACTTGTTTTCTTTCCTTTTCCAACTACTAGGGATCACCCGGATGAATTACATCACTTTAATCTCTGCTTACATCACCACATCTCCTTCTTATAAAGACTTGTGATTATATCAAGTCAAGACAGAAAAATTCAGGATGATCTTCCCCATATCAAAACCATTCAATTAATCACATCTGCCAATGTAAGGTAGTGTCTGCACAGGTTCTGGTAATAAAGATGGCTTCATTGTTCTGAGAGCAATGCATTTCTGTGGGGATTTTACACTAAGAAGCTGAAACTTGGAGGGGTTACAGAAAGCTTAAAATTCTAGAGCTGGGTTCCAAATTTAGATTAGTATTGTAAAAATTCATATTCTTTGTACAAGCTGCTTGAAGACATGAAAATGGAAGCTCTAGGTTAACTTCCAAGATCTCCTAAGCTACCCAGCAGCTCTGGACTATTGAAAGCTTCCAATGAGACAATGGCTGTAAAGTGGCTTTAAATGAAACTTCCCAGGTTTGAGGTACCTCGGTGGGTATCCAAAGGAGGAAGCCAGCTCAGAAGGTGGAAGGGCTTACTGAAGTACATACGACAAATAAATGTTAGAACCAAGATTTCACCCTAGGTCTATTCCAAGGACAATAACACTTTTATTTGATGGCAACTATAGGTGAAAGAACCACTACAAAAGAAATGTGGTTTTATAATTCTCAGGCTGAGTTTCTAAAGCCTAATCTTTAAATACTCTCATGTACATAACCTTTAAGGTATAGTACATAAAGTGCAAAGTCTTACACTTTATAAACTGTAAATTTTAAACATGGACATAGATGGGGTTTAGAAGCTGGCATTGACAGACGAGGACAGAAGGAAAAGGTTATGGCTCTTCAGTAAGTAGAGAGAAAGGTCGGCCAACATCCTGCTTGAAATCCATAACATTGTGACTGTCCTGGAAAAAAAAAATTGGCTCACCCAGTTCTGAAAGAAAAGGACAGAAAGATCCCAGAGATAAGTAAGAAGAAGAAGTTTATAGCCAATTAAATTAGGCTTTTTTCTGCTGTAAAAGAGTGGACTGCAGGCTTAAAAATGCATTTTTTCCTTTTTTTAATTGATTGTTCAAAACATTCATTTTTTCCTTTTTATCTCAGGGAATGCTATAGACTGAAATTATAAATATGTTGGACTAAGGGACATTTGGACAATTGACTTGGAGTTCTGGTTGGCTCCTAAGAGGAGCCAAACACAGCTTTGTCTCTGAGGTTGGTATTGGATGGGCATTAAAGGTAATGGTTTAACAAAGATGTCATGTATCTGAGAGATAAGAGTGGATCTCCTCTCTGCTGCTTTATTGTGCTAAAAGAATTCTTAACCTCCTTGGACCCAGTTTGTCTTCTATGACTGGATGAATGATGTATACCTCAATGGTTATTGGAAAAGAGTAAGTGAAAAACCATCTATTAACTACTTAGCACAAAGCCTGGTTTATAGTAATGTGCAGTGAGTGATGACTGTTTGTGTTAATTAATATCCTCTCACTTTATTACAATGACACATCTGGACCAACCCTGCCATTCCCACTGCAAAATGTAAGCTCTACTAAATGCAATAAGAGTTTTACACATGCTTATTCCAAATACTATTAACATAATAAAAATAGAGAAATGTATAACAAGAATAATAATAGTTAACATTTATTAGCATTTCTGCTCCTCCAGTCTTTAATGTGTTTGGTGTATATCAATAATTTAATCCTTACCCATCACTAAAGATACATTTAGTATTAACCTGTTTTAGAAATGATGTACCTAAGGGATACAGTGGTTGCCCAAGGTCACACCACTAGAAAGTATTAGAGTTAGAATATTAACTGGGTTTGTGTGGTTCCATAGCCTAAACTTTTCACAGCTATGCTAAGGTGACCTCATAATTTATTATCCAAACCAGGAAGCCCTTGAACAAAGAAAGCAGCTACAAACCCTGGCTGATCCTAGGCAAACAAAAACATGTTGTTATCCTAGGTTTACTGCCTTTAAATTTTTTAAGTCCAAAAACAGATCATAGAAATTATTGTGCTTGTATAAGATGAGGAAATTTAGGTAAACCCACCCGAACTTCCCATTGTTGATAGAATCTCCAACTTCTTAGCACAGCCTCCATAGTCCCTCACCTCCTATCCCTGGGCCCTCACCTCCTAGCCTCATGTCCACCAACATCATAATTAGTCTCATCCTGGGCCCTCTAGAGTGCTAGTTTTCTCTCTGTTCCTTCAACATCTGCATATTCTCCATGTCAGCTTTTGTATGTGTTCTTCTGCTTAGTAGCCTAGAATGGTCTACTCTCCTCACTCTGGTGCCACTTTATCTTTAACTTCCACATGCTGAAGAGGAAGGTAAGAATTCCATTACCTCAGATATCTCCCTTAGGATACAGAGAACTTCTGCCCATATTTCCACCTTTACTTAGTGCCTTCATAGTTCCTTCCCAGGTAACTGGCTAATCTGATTGGTGAGAACTAAGTACTCATGGCCACATTTCTTTGGGGGATCAAAGCATCAATGACATGAGCACACTGTATTCCATTCCACCTCCTGTGCATTACTCAAACACAGGCTGCTCTCTCCTCATTTACTTCCTGCACCCAAGTGTACCAGATCCCTTCCTACTTCTGTCCATGCCACCAAGTCCCATGTCATAAATACAGTGGATGAGTCCTGATTTCCAGAAAATGTCCCTGCCTCAATTATTTTTCCAGTTCCAAAAGTTAATATATACACATTTAATTTTCACAGTTAAGAGAGTCTATGTCATAAACTCACTTATGATATTGGGGAAAGAAGAAGGAAAGACCCAATCAGCACAATTATAGAGGAGAAAAGGTTTATTTAGGGGATCACCATTTCAGAGGTCTCAGTCCATGGACAGCAGACTCCATTCTTCAAGGCTCAATGTGAAACTGAACATCATGGTGAAAGAGTGTGGCAGAGGGAAGTTCATGATGATCAGAAAGCAGAGAGAGAAACTCCACTCAACAGATACAAATATATACCCCAAAGCCATGCTCCCAATACCCCACCTCCTTCAGCCACACCCTATCGCTTCAATTATCACTCAGTTAATCCCTATCAGGGGATTAATTACTGATTGGTTTAAGATTCTTATAACCCAATCATTTCTCCTCTGAACCTTCTTGCATTGTCTCAAATGTGAGCTTGTAGGAGACACCTCACATCAAAACCATAACACTCTGTTCATAAGCTTTGTGCTCCCACACATTGTTCCAAAGAAGTTCTGTCCTGGGGAGTACTGGCATGTGTCCAGCCACTAGCAGAATTGATACCACGTTCTCCTTTTGCTACTGCTCCTTGTAAGCATAGCTACATCAGCAGGAAACACCAGAGTAGTATAGAAAGAATCCCTAAAACTTCTTCTTCAGCCCAGGAACATTCATTGTTTAGGTCTCAAGTTAAAGGTCAGATCCTACTACTGTATCTGTGGTTTGAGGTGCTCCTAATATTAATATCAATTCATCATATACTTCTCCTCCTAACTCTTACTCCAAATTGTAATCATGCATTCATCTAGAAAATAATTTAATCAGCATCATAACTCCTCCATACTATAAATTCTGCAGAGGAGGAAAAGTGTTTTTCCCTTTGCCTGCCCTGAGTTCACATGCCTATATAACAAAAATACAGACTAACAATAAAAAAGTATACTAATTTATTTAATATAAGTTTCATGTGACATAGGAGCCTTAATAAGGAAATGAAGACCCAACAAAACAATTAAGCCTGGGTGTTTTTATAGTAAATTCAATGAATAGTAGATAGTGCAGAAATATTGTAGGGCAAAATGAATGATCTAGAAATAATGAGCTAAGAAAATGTAAAAAGTCATGTTCATTCAGAGTACTTTTCTGTATCCCTGTGTTTTCAGATGAAGATGTTCCTTTCTTCCTGGTTTAAGAAGAACACTTATGCATGAGCATCTTATGACTGCCCCAGGAGAAGTTTAGATGATCCTTCCTAGGTTTTATGACCTGCTTTAGGGAAGAGGGCCAGGAGCAAGGTCAAAGTGACCTTTTGCTTCTGGAATTTTCTCAAACTCCTTCAGTTTACTATAATATACCAAGGTTCCATATTTGGGGGAAGTGTGTCCTGAACCTTGTCAATTCCATGAAAATAAAAGAGTGATGATTTTCCTTTTTCATGTATCTTTGTGTGTACAATAAGGTAGGTACTTAATGAATACATGGTAAATGAATGAGTAAATGAATGAATGAGTTGAATAAATTGTCAGAAGGTTAACATATAATTTTCTACTATTCTTATACTATGATTGCTTATCTTGGCAATGTATGGACTCAAGTTTTATCTCTGGACTGAGGATTTTCCTGGAATTTCTTTCATGAGACAGACTCATGTCTAGTAGCTGTTCCAAGATTCCTTCAAAAGGTAAAGCAACGTACTGACGTGAATGGGAGAATGGACCTAACCAAATTTTGTTAGACGGACTATGGCAGAATGGTGCCTTCTGGGAGAAAATATGACCAAGAGCTGACTTCCAACTCCTTGGCAATTTTTGTGCAAGAAAATGATCATGACTGTTCCCTCAATATTCATCTGCCTCTCTATTGCCCTGCCACAGTAGGAAATGTTTTATTCTCATATAGTATCTGTAGGTGCCTATGAAAAATAAACTAACACCTACTTGGTATCTACTATGTCAAGATTGGTTCTCTGTTGCTTTACATATTTGAATCATTACCGTTGCCATCTGAGGCTGGTACTCTTGTTATCCATTTTATAGAGGAGGAAATAAGGCATAGTCACTTTTTTAATCCGCTTTTCATCATGGTGACCCAAAGACCTGACAAGAACAACTTGGAGGAGGAAAAGTTTATTTTGGCTTATAGTTTCAGAGGTTCAGACCATGGTTAACCAACTTCATTTCTTAGGGCTAGGATGAGGTAGAATATCATGGTGGAAGGGCATGGCAAAGGAAAGCTGCCCAGTTCATGATGGCCAGGAAGCAAAGAGAGAGCACTCCACTCACCAGGAACAGAATATAAACCCCCAGGTCATACCCCAGTGACCTACTTACTCAGGCATGCCCTACCTGCCTACAGTTACCACCTGTTAATCCATTCAAATTCAAATAAATCTATCAAATTGATGAATCAAATTAATTATATTGCCAATCCATCAAATGGATTAATCTAATTACCTCCTGGTAACTGTAATATAATTAATCCATTTGATGGATTAACCTACTGATTAGGTTAAAGCTCTCAGAATCGAACCACTTCTCCTTTGGGAATTCCTGCATTATTTCGTACATGAGTTTTGGGGGGCCACCTCCTACTGAAAACTTAACAGGCATTGTTGGAATGACCTTCAGATCACAGTTAGTAGCTACGAGCAGCTCAGAGTGCTGGAAAACCTAAGCTTGTACAGGCCTGGCAGGAACACCTGCAGGGGGGAGTGCTCTGCTCTAGCAAGCCATCAGTGAAATCACATCCTCAGCACTTGTGGTCAGCGTTGCCAAGCTACCAGACTACCAGGTCAGGAAACCGAGAGTCAAGTGCTTCAGGGCATGTAACCCTCCCAACTTACAGCCCCCCTCCCTCAGGGACAAAGACCCTTCCAGACTGCCTTCCATCATGACAGCAATATTTAGTGCTTCCTCATAGTGCGGTTAAATTAGGCATAAGAAGATTGGCTTATAGATGTTAAGGTGCTTATGTGTGATTGGTGGGCACACCCTACCTGAATCCTATAATAGCTGTATGCATTCCAAAAATAAATGAGTTTGAGCTTATTGAATGTCGACTGAGCTTGTTGAATGTCGACTCTGGTTTCTCATCAGCCAGCTTTCTCACCAGTTCCCATGACCATGTGTTGCTTTGACACCGAGTCTCTACCCCGCCGTGACTGGGGTAGCCGAGTGACCATCGACCACACCAGGGACATAGGAACACATACAAGGAAGGCATTAACTTACAGAGTTTGTAATTATACCCAGAAAATATTAATGGTTCCAGAGTCCATGCTCAAACCGTCTGGCCATGTTGGCTTGTTATGATGGTTTAGGTAATGGGAGAGTGAGCTGTGTTATGAGAAGGATGCAGACAGAAGTAATGTACAAGGCAGAGAGAGGGAAGAGAGATGCACTAAGAAGGAAAATTGGAATTCCCAGGGAGAAGAAGAATAATCAAGGGAGGACATGAGTTTACTAACTATCTGGGTTGGTTTGGGAAAGAAAATCCTATGGTATAAAGAGAGTAAGAGACCAGGAGAGTTTGGGGAACAGCTGTTTCTTAGGTATAGGATTTTGAGAGGGTCCATGATAATAAGAACTTTAAAGCTATTTTCCTGTGTTCCTAGGATATACCTTACCTCCATTCTAACATTTAGATATTATTTTTGAGAAGCATAGAAAAGTTTCAAATTTATTTAAAAACAACATTTGTAGTACTCAGTTAATTTGAATTGACACTAATCTGTTACCTTTGGGTTTTATATAAATTTTATTCATATCTATTTTATCCATACAATGGAACTATGAGGTAGATAGTACTATTTCTACCTTGTAGACAATGATACTATGGATCAGAGAAGTTAAGTAATTTCCTGAAAGCCACAAAGAAGATAAATACAAGAGCTAGGATTTGACTTTAGGTCTCACTCCAAAAAGTCCTGCTCTCAGTATGCATGTTAAATCCATACAAATTGGTTCGTACCTCCTGTGGAAAGTACAATGTCACACAAGACAAAGAAGTGGCTAGAACATCAGTCTCTCAATTTTAATTCTAGTGATCTTCTGGCTCCCTTTACTGCTATATCACTTCTAAAATGCATATTGTGTACACTAGCAGGACATTGGACAAAGCCAAGAGAATGAAGGGAAAGTTTGGAATGGAAGAAATGAATAATTTCCAAAAGACCTTCTCTAGCATGTTACTGATATTAGAACATGTACCACACCTTGTTAAAAAATAATGAGACATATATTGGTAATAAAGTACATATGTATGTGATTTTCCATTCCTTGTCCTTGTGGTGAAATGACAGGCCATATACTGCATTGGCTAACAGCTTTCACTTCGAAAGAAGACACACACTTGAAGACAAGCACCAGTCTGTCTCCTGGTAATTGTGTGATCACAAACATCTAATCCAACCACTCTGGCCTTCAAATTTATCATCTGTAAAATAAGGACAATTATTTCTTCCTCATATGTTTGTGTGCTGACAAAATAATATAGGTAACCATTTAGCACCAACCTAGGACCATAGTGAAAACAGAATGAAAAATTACTTTTATCAGCCAGGCATAGTGGTATATGCCTGTAATTTTTGCTCCTCAGGAGTCTGAAGCAGGAGAATCTCGAGTTGGAGGGCCAATTTGGGCAACATAGCAAGACCTGTTCTTCTGGGGGTGGGGGGGAGTCACTTTCATTGTTTGTAATATATCACCAAAAACTCTTTCATTACCACCAGAGTTGAAACTTCTCTAAAGGGTACTAATCACCGAAAATGATGGCAATGATCACTGGGCTACAACATGTAAACAACCATGAGTGTATGGCCTTCAGATCACCATCCATTCCAATGCTATGACTGAACAAGTAATTTCATTCTTTGTATTATTATTTAGTCTGCAATAGAATATAGCAATGGATTAAGCAATGGTTCTGGGTTCCGTTCTGACATTGCAATGATAGTTCCTAGTCATAGTGAATGTCAACTACATCTTCTTTAACCCTTAAGAACAGAGATTCTTGGGCTGGGGATGTGGCTCAAGCGGTAGCGCGCTCGCCTGGCATGCGTGTGGCCCGGGTTCGATCCTCAGCACCACATACCAACAAAGATGTTGTGTCCGCCGAGAACTAAAAAATAAATATTAAAAAATTCTCTCTCTCTCTCTCCTCTCTCACTCTCTCTTTAAAAAAAAAAAAAAGAACAGAGATTCTTGATCACAAAATCTCTACAAGCAATCCTTCTTGAAATTGTACTGGCAGAATATTCTATCTAACTGAACAATTTGGAATTCTATCAAGAGCTGCAACTTTGAATTTCTTCTAAGCAGGAAGCATTTCTTTCCAGTGCCTCAGGGGAAGAGGGTAGATCAGGAATCTAGGAGGGCAATTAGACTAATCTCTGATTTTTTTTTCTCACCAAATGGCTACACAGGTGATACCAGAGCAGTCAGGTGAATCCTGCTCTGATGATAAAGATATTTATTAAATATTTTTAGAGTAGTTCCAGATTCTGTAAAGCAATCCAAGAATACACACTCCAACTGAATTGACCACAGTATTCAATTATGTAGAGCATATTCATACATTTTTTTTTCATTTCACATAGAAAAATCATCATACGCAAGTGATGATTGATTTATTTAAGGATACAAGCCCCTTCACTGAATGCCTACCAATATGCTAGGTACAAAACATACCAGAAATGAAATCACGGTTTTTGCCTTCAAATCTGGTGGTCAAAACAAGCAACCTAGATGTTAATGGTGTGATCAGGGGATAGGAAGAACTAAGAAAGCACCCAAACTTGTTTGAGAACATAAGGAGGGGGTATGCTGAAAAATTGGGTGCGATGATTCATATTATTTTTCAATATCTATGGTATAAAAACTTCCATCAAGCTGATCTCAAGCTACTAACCAAGGACCACTGAACACAGAAGTGGGAGTCTGAATAATTAGCTCCTGTAAGCCAGTACCCAAAAGACAGCTTCTCACAAGCACCAACAAAGGCTTCCATGTGTGTTTGACCTTCACCTAAGAACTTTCTAAACAGAAAGCTTCTCTCGGAAAGCTAGGGAACACAAAACCAACAATATTTACTAAATTCCATGCAGGGAATGTGAACCAACCTAATTTCATAGTGCTCTCTTGTCATTGAGGACAGATATGCCTGACCTCTGGGTTTCAGTATTTACCTGTGTCTGAGAAAAGGATTTAGCATTCTGGAGTGGTGTGTCTGCTCAGATTATCAGATGCATACCCTCAGAATAAAAATTTAGTGGACATGCTATTAGAATAATTTCCCTTGTGTACGTGATAGCAGAATAAAATCAGACTCTTTGCTGGAATACAATTAAATCAATAAGAAATTATATTTTAAATCATCACAGAAGCTGCCAGGAAACCTGACCCACATTTAAGAACATCACAAAAGCCATACTTCTTCTGTTTTATATGGTAATTCAAGGATAATAGGGAAGTTATTCATGAAATATACAACTTTTCTGTAGAGTTTAATTCCTTGGTTTATCAATGCATAAATGAGGAACTGCCCTTTTCTTTCTTCAGCAAGTTTTTCTTAAGCATATCTTTCAGAATAGTAATGCATGGGATGACAGGTGAGTAATGCAAAAATAAATAAATTTGCTATTTCATGGTCAACACATTTGAGAAACTCTAGTTTAATATTAGGTGGGTTTTTTCATGCTGGATCTATAAGAGCTTTTATTCTGCATTAATTGTGGCCACGTTTGGGGGTCATATTAAACTTAAATATCAAGCTCTTGAAAATATATTAAATCATTTAATTTTTCCTCTAATTTGTGAAATAGTATAATCAGCTACATTTGTCCAAAGATGAAACTCATAAATTTCAGGATAATTTTTTTTTGAGAGAGAGAGGGGGGGGGAGGAAGGGAAGGAGGGGGAGAGAGAATTTTAATATTTATTTTTTAGTTTTCAGCGGACACAATATCTTCCTTTGTATGTGGTGCTGAAGATCGAACCCAGGCCGCACGCAAGCCAGGCGAGAGCGCTACCGCTTAAGCCACATCCCCAGCCCAATTTCAGGATAATTTAAAGTCTCATAACATTCAGACACTTTACTTAGAATTATAAGCCTAATAATCAGACCTTGAATCCAAACTTCCTTGATTCCAGAGCCTCTACTCTTAAACCCTGTACTACATTGTGATTCTTTTGGTATGGGGCAGAGCACATACTAGTTCCTAGACATATTTGAGGATTAAACACTCTTTTATAGATCCCTTTTGCTACACCAGTATTCAGTAAGTGCTTTTTGAAGTGTTCCATTATGAGATCATGACACTAATGTTTCATATGAAATACAGAAACAAGTGGGGAAATCTTTTTTAATAATTATAAATTGTGGTATAGTGGGAAGGAAAGGAGCAAAAAACACAAAAAAAGCAAGGGTGGTGTTATGAAAAGAGTGTTAGATTTAGGGTGTGAAGAAGGGATTTTCTATCCTGGAAACATCAAAATCCCATCAGTATAACTTTGGATAGTCATTTCACCTCTCAGGCTCTGTCTTCTCTGCAAAGTAACTATGTCATATGGAAGTGTCTTCCAGATCCTTGGTGACTGAGTCAGTCTGCTACTTGAGTCTCCTTACATGTCTTGCTGTATAGGTCAAATTGGCTCTTCTTCCACTTTTGTGCCACTGGACCACTTCTCAAAGTTTTGTTTTGCAATTGGTAATTCTGAAAAGTAAGGAACATTCTACACAGACCTGTGTTGTAATGTGCTTTCCTTCTGGTCAAAAACCAAACTTGTTTGCCCCTTCCTGCAAAAATAATAAATTAATCAATGCCAGTTCTTCTTTCTGTGGCATACCTCACTGTTCATGAAGATTCTTCCTGGTTCTCTTTGTGGCATTATAAATTCAGAGCTTGTAGAGCTGGTGCAAGTGTGCTGATACTCCCACTGATTTTCTAGCTTCATCTCTGATCCAGGAGTCTTATGTGTCTTCTGTCAGCACCCAAGCAACCATTCAAGTCTAGCTTGCTAGCTTATGCTGCTCTCTTACTTCTAGTTCTGATCTTCATTGTCAAACTTACTAGAGGAGGGTAAAATCCTAACAGATGGCATCATCTAAAAGCCCATAGAGGTCCCTAAATTTAGTAGAATAAAAAGAAACTATGAAGTACAGGATGTGACTCTTTTCTTGTATTATTCATCACTCTTTCATTCTTTCAACAGACACATTTTGAACAATGCTCTGTGTCAGGTTCTAAGCAATAGATAATATGGATAAAACAGCCCTATTTTCATCAAAGTATTCATAGAAAGCAAGTTCTTCTATAATAAACAAGTAAAAAATTCCTGAAATTACATGTATGTTCTTAAATATTTTCATACGACATCAAAATAAAGGTTACTTCTGTAAATCTTGTATAAAAGTTGGATAATTTATAGACAATTGAGAGAACTGAACTAGATACTCCATGTGCAAGAATCTGGTACTATGTAACTTTTATGTGACCCCTTACACATTCTCAGTAATTCTTAATCACAGATTTAGATAGCCTTCATCTTTGCATATACCAGTTCTAGTATTATTTTGAAACAAGATGAAACTGACTCAATTGTTCTCATCCAAAGGCAGACAAAATGTCAAAGTCCATTCTAAATCTAATGAAATGCTATTTACCATATTTTTTAAAGTTTTCAAGCCATTCATAGAATTAAATAACCTGTGCTCTCCAAAAAAAGTTAAAAGAAAAAACACCAAGGAGCATTAGGATACCTCTGGGAAAGAGTTGGGTTTTTAAAATTTAATAAATTAGATAATAAATTATTAAATCCTCTTCCAAGGATAACTATTTACTAGACTGTACAGAGGCAGAGCCAAAATTTAATGGTCGCAAATGGCCCTGAACACAGCTTAGTAGTTTCTTAAGTCCATTTTTCATACAACCAATTACTGTATAGATCTCTTCCCATTTTGGCTAATACAACTGTAAAATATAGATAGCACAGAAAAGACTGTTGGAAGAAATGTGTCTGTTAAAGTTGTTCATGTATTGATTTATTCAACAAATATTTATTGAGCTCCTATTATATACCAGGCAATATATGAGGTGCTGAGGAGTATTTATGTCAATATTTGTGGTGCTTTTGAGTGTGAGGTATCTAAAAAAGTTGAAACTGACTTCAAATTCTGTAAAAATAAGAGAAATATAACCGTTGGCATGTTATATTCCTTCCAAACCATTCCTTCCAAATGAACAAGGCATTTTCTTGCCCAAAGGGTCATAATGCTGTGAAAAATTACCCAACTCTAAGGCTATTAGAGCCAGATGGAACATAGCATACTCCGATCAGTTTATTAAGGCTTGTGGAAACAGCAGGTAAGGACTGTGTAAAATCTTTGTGCTTATGTCTAGGAGGGAAGTGGAACAGTGACACACAGGCTGTAGTATTGCAACTGCGGGTTATAGATATGATTAACTAAAGAGGGGACAAAACCAAGTAAATGCCCTGGATTTTACAAGACATGACCAGTTTTCTAATTTAAACCCAAGTAATTTGAATAGGAATTCTATGTGTTAATGGAAGTTCTAGGAAGGCAGAGATAGAAAAGTTGCTGTTAGTATTACTCAAAATTAGAAAATGGGTCCAAGAACTGGTACTAACATTATTCTTAAATTATTTCAGAAAGTTGAAGTGAAAGAAATTCTTCCAAATTCATTCTACAAGGGTAACATTACAACAATACCAAGGTAGACAAGGATACTACAAAAAAAATACTGCAGGCCAACATTTTTGATGAGCATGGATGCAAAAATCCTCAACAAAATGCAAGAGCAAATCCAACAGCACATATAAAAGATTATTTAGTATAATCTAGTGTTTTCATCCCAGGATACAAAGAAGGTTCAACATTTGCAAATCAATAAACATAATACACCACATCAACAGAATGTAAAAAAAACCAAATGATCATCTAAATAGATGCAGATTAATGAATATCATTAAGGTATTTAATGATATTCAACATCTCTTATTTTTAATTTGATATCCCATCATGATAAAAACCCTGAACAAAGTAGGTATAGAAGATACCACAGCATAATAAAGGATGTTTATAATAAGCTAATAGCTAACACTACATTGAATGAAGAAAAGCTGAATTTTTCTAAGATCTAGAACAACACAAGAATGCTAACTTTTACAACTTTATTCAACATAATACTGGAAGTCTTAGAGCAATCAGGCCAGAGAAAGAAATAAAGGTCATTAAAATTGATGATGACATTATCTCATATATAGAAACCCCCCAAAAAAAACTCCACCAGAAAAGCTATTAGAATATAAAACAATTTAACAAAATTCAAGATAAAATAATCAGTATACCAAAATCAGTAACATCACCAAAATAGAAATCAAAGAAACAATTTCATTTGCAATAGCTGCAAGAAAAATAAAATACCAAGAAGTAAATTTCACCAAAAATGTAAAAGATCTCCACAACCACAACGAGTATTATAAAATACTGATGAAAGAAATTTAAGACAACAAAGAAAACAAAAGTGAAAGACATCCTATATTCATAGGTTGGAAGAATCAATATTATTAAAATGTCCATACTACTCAAGAGATTTACAGATTCAATGCAATCCTAATCAAAATATGAAAGGCATATATCACAAAAATAGAAAACTACTATCTTAAATATGGAGGGAAACACATAAAACACACACACACACACACACACACACACACACACACACACACACATACACACACACTCACATACACTCTAAAGAGCCAAAGACACCTCAAGCAAAAAGAACAAAGCAGAAAGCATCCTAAAATTCATATGGAAGCATAAAATGATCCTGAATAGCAAAAGCAATCTCATAAACAAAAGGAACAAACCTGGCAGCATCAAAATTCCTGATTTCGAGACATACTACAAAGCAAGAGTAACCAAACAGCCTGGTACTGGCATGAAAAATAGACACATAGACCAAGGGAACAGAATAGCTATCCCAGAAATAAACCCAAGCCTCTATAACCAATTGACTATCTATAAAGGCACTGAAAACATATACCAGAGAAAGGACCGCCTCTTCAATGAATGGTGGTGATATCCATAGGCAGAAGATTGGAACTTTACTCCTATAGTTCACCCGTTACAATAATCAACTCAAAGTTGATGAAAGACTTAAAAGTAAGAGCTGAAAATATGGACCTACTAGAAAGAAACATAAAGGAAACAATTAAGACAGTAGTACAGGCAGTGTTTCTTTTAGATATTACCACAAACATATTACCCACAGGAAGCAAAAGGAAAAGTAGACAAACAGGATATTATCAAAATCAATAATTCCTGTAGAGAAGAAATGATCAATTGAATAAAGAGACAAATTACAGAATGTGAAAAATATTTGCAAACTATACATCTGACAAGGATTTAATATCTGGATTATACGAAAAATTAAAAGAACTCAATAGCAAAAAAAAAAAAAAAAAAAACCCAAAATCCAACAACTCAATTTTAACATGGACATAAGCAAAAGGCCTAACTAGACATTTCTCAAAAGAAGACATATGAATAGCCAACAGCTACATGAAAAAGATGCTCAACATCACTAATTATGAGGAAAATTCAAATCAAAGCCACAATAAGATATTCTCCCAATAAAAGTGACAATTATCAAGAAGAAAAATGATAGCAAGTGCTCAGGAGGATGTGAAGGAAAGAACCCTTGCATATTGTTGGTGGGAAAGTAAATTAGTACATAAGGAAAGCAATTCCTCAAAAAATTAATGTGGAACTATAATATGATCCAGAAATCCTTTTACTGAATACATATATCCAAAGCAGATGAAATCAGTACTTTAAAGAGACATCTGCACTCCCACATTCATTGCAGCATTGTTTACAAGAGCCAAGAAAAGTAAAAACTCAAATGTCTATCGATTGATGAATGGTTAAAGAAAATGTAGTGCATATATGCAATGAAATACTATTCATCTATAAAGAAGAATAAATTCTATGATTTTCAGTAACATGGATGGAACTGGAGATCATTATGTTAAATGAAGCAAGTGGGCACAGAAAGATTAGTATTGCTTGATATCAGTCATGATATAGGATCTAATAAAACCAACCTCATAGAAGTTGAAAGAAGAACAATGGTTACCAGAGGCTAGTGGGGAGAAGGGAAAGAATGATGGGGAAATGTTGATCAATGAGTGCTAAGTTATAGATAGGAGCAAGCAGGTCTGGCATGCCACATTGCACTATTGGATGACTATAGCTAACAATAATGCACTACATATTTTAAATAGCAAAATGAAGGATTTTAAAGGTTTTCTCCAGAAATAACAAATGTTTGAGGAGATAGGTATGTTTAACCTAATTTAAACATTACATAATGTGTACATGTAATAAAATATCACATGGGACCCCATCAATATGCTTAATTTAAATAAAATAAGCACTTTTTAAAAAAAGAAAATGAATTTAGAAAATATAGAAGTCCAATGAAGCACAATTGCTGGGGAAATGGTGAAATAACTGTTCAGATAAACTTGGTGCCTCTCATAGGACCAGAACTTCCTTTAGCATGGAGTATGGCCACCAGGGGCTGAAGTGGTAACATGTGAATGAAAGTACATTGCTTTCCAACTGGTGTTTTTTTTCCCCAGCTCTCATCCCACCTAGGCATGGCTATGTGATAAAGTTTTTGTTAAAGAGACACAAATGGAAATAATGTGTGCAACTTGCCTCAAATGCTTCAAATTGCCGCCCAGCTTTGACTATGGGTGACAACTGTTTATTAGATATGACAGCAAAACAGGAAGTAAGGAAGTCAGGTTCCTGGATGATGCCAGGAAGCGAAGATATTCCACAGGCCTGGACTTCTACCTGTGAAAGGATATTACATTTTGAAATCCCATCAATTAACTTAGTTTTTGCTTTAACACAGTTATTCTGAGAAGGGTCTCTAAGGGGACTAACATTTGTGACAAGGTGGAATGATGAGAGAAAAACAGTTATTTGGAAGAGTGAATTGAACATGAACCTGAAAGAGAGAATAAATCATGCAGACATCTGAAGAGCTATCCATGAGCTGCATGCATATGTATGTAGCAAGCCATCCACGGGCTGTGTGTTGGGTTGCCATGCATTGAAGCCTATTGAATAGGAAAATCTGGGAATGAACAGTGGACATATCCTCTGGTTGACTGCCCTGATTATTATGATCCCAATTTAAGCTCTGCCACAGGGCCTACACAGCACCAGAGATGGGGTAACCTGCTGTAGCCACACAGCCCCTCTGAGATGGGTGTGACCTGCCAAGATGCCAATCAACCTGCAAGACATCAGGAAGCAAGATGCCACCCTTGAAACTTTATCCCTGCCTTTGATGTTACCCCCTTAAATAAACCACTGGAGCCATCTTCTTTTGTCTAGTCCCAGCTCCCATGTGGACTAAACCTATCAGGGGCTCCATTTTTAAAAATATATTTCTGACTCTTTGTCTTTTGTTCTTCACTGATTATTCTAGACTTTAACTTTGCAGGTGGCTTACACCTTCCTCAGCAGGAAGAACCCCTCAATAAGACACTGGCTGTCACACCTTAGTAGCCCATGCTCAAAGAGCATAAGAATGCATCACCTGGACACAGTGAGTAAGGGAAAACATGTAAGACAGCATGTCACTCTATAAGAACTCAACCAGCAGCTATAACATTTACCCAAATCACTACCAAACAGTCCTCCAATCATGGTCACACAGATTGCAGAAAATGTGGGTACATTTCCTCATATTCCCTTCTAATGACTTAAGAGGTGGCCATCCAGAGTTCCTTTTGTCTTTGATCTTTCATCTTCCCTCTTCCCCTCTCTCTTTGAACTCATCAGTTCTCTTTCCAAAGAGTAGTTCCATATGGCTACAGGCTGGATTATAGAAACGGACTCACTTGAGAGAGAAACCTTCCATGATTATTTCCATTTTATAGATGCTAAGGTCCAGTGAGAACAAGTAGCTGATCCAGTCAATAACCTACAATGGTTATTGAGTAATAAAACTGGGATTCAAACCCAACTAAGCAACCTGGGGTATGAAATCCCCTAATTACCACACTTCCTATCCAAGTGGGCTCAGGTCTTATAAAACATCCAGAGTGGAGAGTCCACAAAGCAATCAAACTTTTGTGTTTTTTAAATTAAATGCCACTAACAACATAATTCCTTGTGCTGTTATGCTAGAAGGGAGTCTCTCTAGGAGGGAGTAAGGAGGAGGACTAGAGCAACAGAAAACTCTTATCTTGTCACATATGGGAAGTTTTAACAAAATCAGTTCTCAGAATATGATGACCATTTACATATATCAACATCACACTCTGGTGTAACAGCATTATTATCACTTTATATATGTGGGGTCTTACACATACATAGCATGTACGAGGTGAGCAAAGTTAGTCACGATGGTCACATTTCCAGTTGCTTTCTCAAAACAGGGAGAATGACAGCCAAGTGGTCCTGGCAGTTGTACAGTGGTATCCATGGACATGCTGCTTGCCCTGTTGCCATCATGGTGTCTATGCCCTTGTTAATCCTGCTCCCTTGTTTCTCCCTCTCCACACCTCTGCACATTTACTTGTGCTCAAGCCTCCTTCCCCAATTAAGCTTTACTCAGCTCTTAGCAATGAGCCCAGAACTCAGACTTAAAATAGAAGTGAATGGTTACCCTGAATATATAACCCAGAATATAAGAATAGTCACAGTCTGACAGAACTGAATCACCAGGCTGTCTAAAAGAAAATTTTTGCTCTGGGATTTGGAACATGGGAGTAGGGACTGACACTGAGCCATCTCAGCTACCCTGAGGCCACCCATAGTCCAGTCTGGAAAGAAAGCTTACAGCCATACCTTGTAGTACTTCAAATGAAATAAATCCAGTCATTACTTTCTAACCAGTGACCCCAAGAACCCAAAGCTTAAATAAGCTTCATGTGCTTCTCTTCCCAAAGAGCAACTATGGAGAAGTGACTTGTGGGATCTTCACAAGGGTCAATTCAGTGTCCTTGGTTCTGAGCTGGTAAGCAGTACCTCAGACAGCAAGAGCAAAGCAGGCAATTTAGCCAGACAGGTGACAAATAGCTTTCCACACCTGGCCACAGAAACACAGAACAAAAGTGTAATCCAATTTGCCGGTACAAACCAAAATAAACGAACCAAAAAAGCCATCTCCACAATTAAGTTTACTGATCATTAAATATTTATTGCTTTGCTTGTATCAAAGCAATCAAGTTGAATTTTTTGCTTTACTAATTTTATTGTTGTTCATTTTTTTCTTCACAATTTTATTGGTGCATTGCAGTTGTACATATTGATGGGATTATAATTACACATTAGTACATATATACAATACAACCACATAATTCAACCAATATCACTACCAGCATTTCCTCCCTCCCTCTGGCCTTCCTGCCACTCTCCTCTACTGATCTTACTTTGATTTTTAGGAGATCCACCCCCACCTTTGTTTTCCTTTTTCCTTTCTAGCTTCTGTATAAGAGAGAAAACATACAACCCTTAACTTTTTATTTCACTTATTTTTATTTCCTAATGGTTCATAATGCTTTGCTTTATATAGAATGTAAAACATTATGGGCCCAGTTAATTGTTAAAAAGTTTTTAAAAGAAAGTAAATTCAAACAAACCTGGATACTTTGTTTGCAGTGATACTGCAGCTCCCAGCCTGATGGGGGCTTCCAGAGAGCTATAGTTATTTCAGGGGGCCACATAATTCATCCTCTGCACACAAACCATTGTCATAGCTCCTTAAATGTCTCACGTGCATGCCTCACATGCATTTGGGAAATAAAATGTTAATTTCAAGATGGTATTTCATTCATATTGGCCTCCTGCCATTAATTATAATATGGTAGTGGGGTATTTTCTACATGAAAAAGAGGACTTTGATCTTGAAACCTTGACAATCACTGACTTCACAGTGGCTGTGACACAATTTAACATAATGTACAATTAGCACAAGAATAGCACTCAATAAAAGTAGCTTATCAGTAGCATAATTTCTCTGAGAACAATGGTCATGTAAAACTACAGGGTTTTCAACCCTTCAGGATGTTATTTGAAGAGAGTGTCTCTTATAGGCACAAACAAGAGTGTAATAAAATTTTAAACATATTACAAAGCCACATATTTTCATGAAAGAAATGCTTATGTATAAAGAATGTCCTCCAAAATAGAAACTTAAATCAGTAAGACATCAGCAAAAAAAAAAAAAAAATGCCAATCTGTTCAAACTCCAAAGTAAAAAATATATTTTCTCCTATTCATTAATTCATAACCTAGGTTTTCCAGGGACCCCTATTCAATAGGACAAAAATACTGTTTGCAGCATAAGGGAAATATTGTTCTCAAATTGTACATAAGCCTGAGGTCCAGTACATCCTAGGCCTAGTCCAAAGACCATGTCTGCCATCAGACATAAGGTCCCAAAGGAAAGAACTAGATCACAATATTTCCATCCCTGGAAAGAAGAGTATTGGTCTGGGTAAAGAAAGTTTTCATATTTTATGACATTTATAGTTAATTGCCTCGTTTTCTTTTATTTTAATACCTAGAGAAAAGAAGCTTAATTTAGTTTAAACATGCTGTAGGAAAAATAGAATAGAAGTTATCAATAAACAGCTCAAGACAGTTCAGCACTACCTAACACTGTGTATAGACTACAGGGAAAAAAATCAATAAATATTTGTGGAATAAATTATTAAATTTCTAAAGAAGATTCTCAAACCTCAGCTGGGCTCCTGAGTTGACCCTTTTTCTGTTTCACTAAAAAAAATCATTGCTTTGTCTGTCTACAAGGTTAGTATACAAACATAGTAAAGCTAAGTCATTTCCTCAAAATCACACTTTTAAGAGGTGACTCCCTTTATAATCACAGAAACTGGCTTTGTTCTTGTCCTCTTTTCCAAATACATAGAGTCAAGCAGTAAGCTGAAAGAGATTTGCCAAACTGAAGTTTCAGGAAGCTCCAGAACTCTGAAAATCCTGAAAGTATAAGATACATTTTTCTATTTAAATTTCTCATTTGAATTTCTTCCAATGGAACTAAAACCACTAGTGACAGGGTAGTGTCTGAGAGTTACATACAGCTATGAAGCCTTTTGCTGTCCTTCTGATCCCATAAAAATGAAGGGAAAAAAAAAAACTTTCTGTATGTTCAGTGCATACCTGATCATGGCTCAATTCCAGTCATCTGCACTGTGATTGCTTGTGTGCTTGTTTGCCTATGAGATTATGAGTCCCTTGAGAATGAGAACATTATTTTATTAGTTCACAGACCAACGCAGGGCTCAGCATGGACTCAGTGCTCCATAAATATATTCTGGATACTAACAAATTCATTTTGTCTTAGTTAATGCTTCAGTAAAATCTCAGATAAAACTTCCATCTTTTTTGTTTTTGAGACCAGCTCTGTATCTCATCTGCCCTTATTCTTCTCCCTTTCATTTCTTTGACTTTAAAGAGGACGTAAAGTCACAAATGGCAAAAGACTGACAACCCCAGAGGCAGGATTGAGACAAGCAATAAGCAGTAATCCCAGAGCCTTCCCTTACTACAACCCAGCTCTGATCCCTCAACCAGAGCTCACTTATTGCCATGCAGGCTTAGGGCTCAAATAACCTTTGAGGTCCCTGCTGAATTTTTGCCCAAAATATCAGACATTAATAAGATTCTTATATAGATTGATGTAAGACTTGACAGCAAAGAGCCTTCCTGTCTTGCCTCCAGCCATACGCTGTCCTCACTAACGCCATCACTATTTAAGGTCTTACTGTGTCACACAATGGTATGTCCCTTCTTATTAATCAGCAAGCATATATATAATAGAGAGAGAGATTTAAGTTTCTATTGTATATGTGTATATATATATATATATATGTATACATATATATGCATTTTATATACATATATTATTCTTATATACATATGCTACTTTTACTCTCATTTTTTAGATGAGAAAATTGCTTAATCTAAGACATTTTATAAATAGTACACAAAGAGAATTTGAAACCAAACAAAATGAGTACAGATCCAGCTTTCTAACCTAATCCAAACAGGAAAATTATTATTTTACACTGCACTGGCTCAAGATTAGGTTTTAAATACAAAATACTTATAGAGCAAATACCAAAGAAAAAGGATATTGATACATATGGTTTAGATATGGGGTATCCAACAAAAGCCCATGCGTACATTAATGCAAAAGATTTAGAGTCGAAATGACTGGATTATGAGAGCCTTATGAGTATGTTAATCCACTGATTGTGATTAACTGGAAGATAAATGTAGGCAGAGAGGGTGTGAGTGGAGTAGGTAGGTCATTGGGGTTGTGTCTTGGGGTTAATATTTTGTCTGTTTTACTCACTGATAAGTATTCCAAGTGCCTAGAAGCTAGGCACTTCTGGGTCACAATAAATACCCAAAAAGTAAAGATGAAATAAATGCACATAAGAGTTTTCATAGTGTTTGACATATATGGCTAAAGATATTGTCAAAATGCATACCTTTCTTGAATAAACTCATGGTATAATAAAAAACTCAATCTGAAATTTCTTTTTAAAATCATTTTTTATTGTAAAGTTTTCTTTTCTTAACAAAGCTCTTTTCAGTTTGACTGACACTTCATTTTTCTCACACACAGCATGTACCCTTCCTGCATGAAGGATTTTCTGGAGAGTGATTCTGCTCACGCTGGGCCTTTCTCCAATTTTGCCATATGCTGGGCGGTTACTAAGAAGAAGACATTACCCAACCTCAAGATCTGGCTCTCAGGAAGGCAGCCTTGGTCATCCATAAAGTAGTCATTATACATTGATATTTCTTGAAATGCCACCATGTGCTTTGTCCTGGGCTCAGAATACTGCAAATATAGAGCAAAGTTCAGAGGAATGCAGAAGAAACAAAGAATGTGAACAGTGCCTCAAGAAGCACCCAATGCATAATAATTTAAAATATAGTTTAATATGACAGAATGCTGAGGTCAAATCATGGTTCTACCATATCATATTCAACCCTTGAATTCCTCCCCTAAAAAATATGATAACCATATTATCTCATAGAATTGTTGTGAAAGAAAAATACTCACAAAATGAAGAATGGACATTCCTAGAGTAATACATGCAACATAGTAAACAATGCTTAATATATCTTCACTTTTACAAATAAATATCATCTGACAGAACAAAGCATATGAAAGGGGAATGAATAACCATCAGGGGTTACATGAAGATGAATAGCATTGGAATCTGAGGAGTAATGATGGCAGCAGTAGTCAGAGAGCTTTTCTTCATTGCATTCATGAGAAGTTCTAAATCTAGTGGAAAAGACAGGGGAAAGCAAACACACTATATTCTGAAATGTGATGAAGGCATTATTAAGAAGGGTGACTCAGATAAACATGTGAAATATACATATAATGTACAAAGAAGTTCTGTTGGAATTCTTACATAGAATTCTAATAGAAAAATCGTGAAGATTTCAAGGAGGGGTAATGTAAGTAGGAATGAGAGGGCAGATAAAAGCAAGACTATTTGCAGATTGCTGCTATTAATCATGGTCAATTCCACATCCACATCTCCGCTAATCTACCAGCAGCATTCTACAAAGAGTTGATCACTCTCTCCTCTTTGAAACAAATTCTTTTCTTGAATTCCAAGACAATACACTCCCCTATATTTCTTATTGCTTTCCTGTTTTCTCCTTTTTGGTAGCCTTACTCATTTCTTTTTTTCTTCCTGTCCTCTTAACCTTGGATTTCCCATTGCTTAGTCCTAACTCTTCATCTCTACAAGGAACACCTGTGCCCTTTAGCTACTCTCCAGTCTCATGGCATTACATTTCAGCTGTATGTTGGTAACTTGAAAATCATTAGCTTTTGGTCAGTACTGTTCAAATTTGTATATCCAATTTCCTTCTAGATATATCCACTTGGATATCTAATAGATATCTTTAATCTAACATGCCCACAAACAAGTGCCTAATCTTCCAACCTATATCTCCTTGTTCCACTGATGGTTTTCCCATACCAATTAATCACAATGTGATGTTTTAAGTTGCTCAAAATATAAATCCCTGATTCTTTATTTGTCCATAGCCAACTCAGTTCTACAAACTATCCTTATTTTGTTAAGAATAAGAAGAAAACAACTTCTCCCCTATTCCATGGTTATTATCTTAATCTAACTATCATCATCTTTGACCTGAATTTTTGCAGCAATCTTCTAAATGGTCTCCTTGTTTCCACTTGTGCCTACCATCAGGCTCATCTCCATGCAGTAGTCCAAGTTATTCTTTTTTTAATTATTTATTTTTTAAATAAATGACAGTGGAATGTATTACGATTCTTATTACACATATACAGCACAATTTTTCATATCTCTGGTTGTATATAAAGTATGTTGATACCAATTCGTGTCTTCATACATGCATTTTGGATAATGATGTCTATCACATTCCACCATCCTTACTAACCCCCTCCTACCTCCCTTCCCCTCTCACTCCTCTGCCCTATCTAGAATTCATCCAAGTTATTCTTTCAAGACATACATCAGATACTGTCCCTCCTTGGCTCAAAAGATTCATAAGACCCCTGGAAAATTTGGATTTCAAGTCAAAGAATTTCTAATAGCTATGAGCTCCCAAACAATACAATCTGTTATATTTTCTTGTCACATTCTAACACCCTCCACTGTAAGCTTGCAACTCCTCCTTTCCTATAGATAATCCAAGCACCTCCCACTGGAGGGCTTTGGTTTACTTTAGTAAGGTTAGTATTCATGGTCATAATCAGATTCTGAATGCTATGGAGTAACAGGGATTGAGTTGATACTCTAACCTTTTTTTTTGTAAAGATTTATGAGGATTTATTGATAAACTTTATGATTTGATTTCATGATTCCCATATCAAGAATGGATATTTCCCCCAATACTTATGTCACAGATTTTAGTTCTGTTCACTTTTCCTAAGTTACATTAGTATTATTGAACAACAAAAATGCTCAACTTACATAAAACATGTATTTTTTGTTGTTGTTGTGGTTTTGTTTGTTTGGGGTTTTTTTTTTGGGGGGGGGGTGGGAGGAACATACCCAGGATTGAACTCAGGGGCACTTGCCCACTGAGCTACATCACCAGCCCTGTTTTGTATTTAATTTAGAGACAAGGTCTCACTGAATTGCTTAGTACCTCACCATTGCTGAGGCTTTCTTTGAACTTGTGATCCTCCTGCTTCAGCCTCCCAAGCCACTGAGATTACAAGAGTGAGCTATCGCACCCTGCTTGTTTGGTTTTTTGTTGTTGTTGTTGTTGTTATTGTTGATGTTGTTTTAATTAGTTGTATATGACAGTAGAATGTACTTTGATATTTTGCATTCTTCTGGTTGTATATGATGTAGAATCACACCAGTCATATAGTTATACATGTACATGAAGTAATAATGTCTGATTCATTCTACTATCCTTCCTACCCCCATGCTCCCTTCCCTTTACCTAATCTAAAGTAACAATTCTTCCTTAGCCCCTGCCCCCGCATTGTGAATTAGCTCTTAAACTCTCATTTTGTTGTTGTTGTTGTTATCTGAAATGTTTGGGACCAGCAGTATTTCCAATTTGAGATTTTTATTTTATTTTTAAGATGTGGGATAATTTTGGAATAATTGCATATACATAATGAGGTATCTTTGGAATAAGACAAATCTAAACACAAATTTATATATGTTTTATATATACCTTATACACATAGCCTAATGGTAATTTTACACAATATTCTCTTAACTTTTTTAAAAAGGCAAAATTTATGAAACAACAACTTCAGACACTTGATAACAGGTTGAATACAACTTTGCTGAGAGGCAAGAAATCTTTCTAGACAAACCTTATAATAATCTAGTTTGTTGCCTGGGGCAGTCTGCAAACTAGGGCGATAGCACAAAGCAGGTGCACCCAAAATATTAAAACCAAATGCACCAATACTTCTGGGGTACTTTTAAATTTCTAACAGAAATAATTCTGAATTCAGAGTTCAGAATTCATGGAGGCCAAATTAGAAACAATTTGCAATGCAGAGAAACCAGGAGAGAGAATTACAGAGAGAACTTTGGCAATTTTCAAAGAATACCCTCAAAATTTGAGCTAAGTATTAACCTTTTTTTTTTTTTTTTTTTTTTTTTTTTGCATTTGAGGAAAATACCTAGACCTGGAGATTGTGGGAGGCCAAATAGTATCATGCAGAACCATCCAGAGAGGTCACCCATGACTAGAAATAGTTCTTATTTCCACCAGCCAGGGTGAAAAACATCTGATATATCAAGCAGAGTCCTCAGTAGAGTATTACCCCAGTAAAGAACAAATTGGCAAAGTAAGGAAAAAGTAGAGGAAATTAATCTCAAGGTCCATCTAGATCTCTCTGTCCTCAAGAAGAAAGAATAAGCTCAAGGTTGCAGCCTAAGAAAAATCCACAGCTCCAACTATGAAGACAACTACTGACTGTAACGAAAGTAAATTTAGTAGGAATTGGGAAGGCAGAGGGGAGCCTGACCAGTGGAGAGAAATAGGAAGCATGCTGATTCCACAGGACTGTGAATAAGCAGTCATGATAAACTGGAAATCAAATTACAAGGACCAGGGCTGGGATTGTAGTTCAGTGATGGAGAGCCTCCCTAGCATGGGTGAGGAACTGGGTTTGATTATCAACACCACATTAAAAACAAATAAAATAACGCTATTGGGTCCATCTACAGCTAAAACTATTTTTTTAAAAAAATTACAAGGACCAAGCCCAGAAAATAGTCTGAAGAGAGATTAGGAAGGTAGAAATGGGGTAAATTCCACATAGTTTACAGGGAGAGTCACAAGATCCTATGATTAAAAATTTACATTTTACACATCACTATAAGATAAAAGCGAACAAAATATAAAATTAGAGGAAATTATAAGAAAACATCATAACATAATACTAGGTGATAGCCAAACTTTAGCTATGAAAATAAGTGCAATTCAAAGAGCATATTTTTTACTTTTATGACATATTTTGTGAAAAACTCAAATTTGTAAAATAATGATGCAATAAATTTTATGATTTCTTAAATAAATGATAAATTTTACTGGACTCCTAGAAAGTAAAAGCTCCCAAAGAAACATTCTTATCAATTCCCCCCTCCCCTGAGGTCATGAAACATGAATAATGTATCAAAATCTCTTAGAAAATAAATCTAGGACTTGCAGGTCAAGAAACTAAGTCCATGGCTAGGAGAATGTGCTGTCTTATTTCTGCCAACATGATGAATGTATGTAGCTGTGGGCTGTTGTCTACCATGTTGTTTTTTTTTTGTTCCCCCTTTTCCAAATGGAGTTAAATCTTTCAACATTTTGTCTATTGAGTTTTCTGAGTATGGATCTCTTTGTGTGTATACAAATTGGAATTTATTCATCATGTCTAATCATTTATCAGCCATATTTCGTCCATATCAGTCATATTTCTCATTCTTTTTCTCCACGTTGTTCCTCATATGCATATTTTAACATATTTAATATAGCCCACATTTTTGAAGCAATTTTCACTCTTCTTTATTCTTTCTTCTCACTGTTCTTCACATTGGATAATATCATCTACCTTCTAAATCATTGATTCTTTTTTCTGCTAGCCTTTTGATGAGTATCCTTCTGAAGATTTCATTTCTGTTATTAAATTCTCAATTTCAGATTTTCTATTTATTTTTGAACAATTTTTCTCATTCTTGACACACTATATTTGATGAAACACTGTCACCACACCTTCTTTGACTTCTTTACACATTTATAATAGGTTCTTGATAATATTTTCTGTTAAGTCAGACATCTGGAACTTCTCAAAGGCAGTTCCAAGTGCCTGACTTTACTTTTTTATTGCATATTGTTCACACTTCTTCTCTACTCCATCATCTTCCTCTTCCCCTTCCCCTCCTCCTTCCCTTTGCTTCTATTATCCTCTTCTCCTCCTTTTTATTCTTATTATTTTATCATTACTCTTATTCTTTATCCCTCTCCTTGTATGGAAGTAGACATTTTAGATAATACGTTTTAGCAACCTGGATTCTCATATGGATTTTGAAATATTCTATGCTCATTTATTTGTGAATTGGCTAAACTATATCAGGGAAATATATTTCTCTCACAGTATGAAGCTTCTTTTTGTAAATTTATTTCTTATTTATTCTAATCAGTTATACATGACAGCAGAATGCTCTTCAATTTGTTGTACACAAATGAAACACAATTTTTCACTTCTCTGGTTGTACAAGAAGTAGGTTCACACCATTCGTGCAATCATACATGTACCTCTGGCAATGATATCTGTCTCATTACATCATCTTTCCTACCCCCATCACCCCTTCCTCCCCTTTGAAATTTTGTTAAAGAAAAACACACTTTTTTCCCCAAAAAAGCAAAATTGCGGTAGAGTTGCAAATTTTACTTCATAACAGTGATTGCCCAAAAACAAAAGTGGAATTGCCTTTTTAGCTCATCTCTCCGCATAAAAACCACAAATGGCTCTTTTGGTCTCCTTTTTGCCTATAGGCAGAGGAACTGATTAAATGACTTTCCAAAGTTCCTCCCCTCTGTGATTGCAACAAAAAAGATGGAACATAAACAATTAAAATAAAATGCACCAATACTTCTGAGGGAGAGTTTATACTTCTAACAGAAATAAATCTGAGAAGGAATATCCTTTTGAAAGATTTTACTGAGGAAAATATCCATCACATGTAAAGACAAGAAGACATCCACCTGAGATAAACACCAAATGAATTACAATAGCAAAAATATTGGACAGTCGAGTACAATAATAATGAATAATATTGCTATGTCACGTGTCAACTGTTTGCACACTTTAGTGCATATTTGTTGAGAAAAATAAATTTCCCTAAATCAAAATCAAATTATCATCTGGCAGCTCCTGAATACAAAAATCATGGAGTAAGTTTGCTCTGGTGTGTTTTGCAAAGTTATTAATAAAGAAATGTAAAAAGAAAAGGCAGGCAGATATTTTAATTGTGCATCTGCATAGGGGCAAGAGCAACAGCACAAGAACTATCATGTTAAATATCCCCTTCACTTTAGAATGTGGAACAACATGAAAAAAAGAATGAATTATTTGGGTAAAAAAAACCAGTCAAACTTTTTTTTTTGTTATTGTTAGAAAAGTATCTGAAGGAGAAACCATTAGAATTCTGAACTAGCAAATATCAATATCATAATTGATCCATTTTTCCTCAAAGGGCATATGAATATAAAATGAGCATTGGTACTATACAACTTTAGGTTGAGATTTTGGCCCTTAACCCGTGGCTAATACCTAACATTAAGAATAACAGTGGTTCCACACAAAAAGGAATTACTTATATGCTATTTGGAATAGATTGATGTTTTTTCACCCAAGAAATAAATTTTCAAATAACTATATAACAATTTCAACAGAAAGCATGTTGGCCTGGATTATTATTCAATTAAATATATGAAGCAGTCATTGTTACAGCTCTCATTTTTGCTTATGCAGAAATCGAGCATTCTATAATCTAGAAAGTTGCTTTTTTTTCTTTTTTTTTTTAGCCTTTTCTGATTTTGGAAAGTCATTTAACCCATTAAAAACATTATCTGTTGAAAGAGAATTTTTCTTTTTTTTAATTTGTTTTAATTAGTTACACATGACAGTACAATGACCTTGACATATCATACATTTGAATCAGATGGGATATAATATCTCATTTTTCTGAGTATACAGGTTGCAGAATAACATTGGTCATGTACTCACATATATACACACAGTAATAATGTCTATTTCATTCTACTATCCTTCCTATCTCCCCAACCCTTCCCCTCCCCTTCCCTCCCATCACTTCTCTCTACCTAATCTAGATGGCATTAGAGAAGATTATGCTAAGTGAAGTTAGCCAATCCCCATAAAAACAAATGCTGAATGTCTTCTCTGATATAAGGGGGGGTGACTCAAAATGGGGACGAGGGGAAGAGCATGGGAAGAAGATTACCTCTACATAGGGAAGAGGGGTGGGAAGGCAAAGGGAGGGAGAAAGGGAATTACATGGATGGTGGAAGGAGACCCTCATTGTTATACAAAACACATGTATGAAGATGTGAGAAAAAAAATAGAAAGTTGCTTTTATAACAGACATATAAGTAGCAGTGCCAGAGCTTCAATCCAGCCCTGAAACAACCTCCATGTGTCCTCAAGAGCACCCACATCTATAAAAGACTTTATTCTGTACCATACACATCAAGATGATATGCATTCAGTTTCTATTGATCCAGAGCAGACGAGGCAGGTCAACTGTGATAGATGCCAGAGGAATAAGTTAGGAGAACCCATGGAAAGAGCAGTATGAGCTCAGGCCAATGTCCAGATGTCTGTTCTCAAATCAATACAGGAACAGAGTTTTATTTTCAGGGCAATTAGAAAACCAGAGGTCTGGTGTAAAGGTGGACATGTGGCCATAGATGTATCTTGAGTGAAGACAGGGAGCTACCCAGTGGCCAGAAAAACTAACCCAAGGATAAAAGAGGTTTCCCCTGTTAAGTTAAAGGATGTACAACTACCCATTAGATGAGGAAACTGAGGCATAATTGGGTTAAGTGAACTCTCTCCTGTTAATGGTCAGAGACTGACCAAGGAACAGGACCCAGTTCTACTGAGTCTTCATCTCAGTGGCCTAACATTGAAAAAATAGAAATAAAAAGATTAGGAGGTTTTGTTGGTTTTCTGATTCATTATTTCTATTGGACTTCAACATTATTGTTCAGAGGCTTATTCTCTTTGCTGTCCTGTGGGGGGAAAAGGAAACTGAGGAAGCACTGGGGGACATTGGGGAAGAAGTCCCTTCAAAGGGTGAGACTGGGATGAAGAGGACGATGCTTCCTCAGTCAAAACGACAAAGACCAGAGTGCAGTTTGATTACCTTTCCCCATGGTTTTTGGAGAAAAACAACTTTAAGCAGGAAATTCTATTGCTCAAGTGGGGATAATTATAACAGAGGGAAAGAGCCAGAATAAGGAAACAAAATTAAGCCTAGGAGAATGCAGGCTGACCACCAAGGGAAATGGAAAAGCGTAGAAGACAATTAGATTGAAAACTATCTTCCAAGGGAAATTAAAGGAACCCCATTGCTTGGGTAATTAAGCTATAGACATTGTGCTATTGGGAACATACCTGAGGTGATGGAGAAAAAGCAGAAAGGCCCATCTGAGGATGCTGAGCTTCTTGTGGAAAAATCATCAAGGAGGAAATAGTTGTGCCTAAGCACAGGTTTACTATGTTTAACAAATAATCCAGCTCTACCACTGCTGCTGCCAAGAGTTTAAAATGCACTTTGAAGTCTCTTCCTCATCCCCTTCCATGGTACTCACATGATTCAAGCTCAGTCTCCTGGCATTTTGTTGGAAATCTGAGTTAAACAGATGTCTCCCACTGTGTCAACATTTCATCTATGTTCATCACACTCAATGATAATCATTCACACAGTACAAGCAAATCACTGGGCTTCACTTAATGAACTTGCAATAATTTGCCTTGTATGTTGTATTATGATGAGGGACAGAGATTTTAGAGTCAGACCTGACTTCTCACCTCTCATCACGTGTAATTTTCACCAAGTTCATTGACCTCACTGTAAAGTGGGATTAAAATATCTTTACTTTAATACATCGTGAATAATGAATAGATAATAAATGTCTTTAAAAATTAACAGTAGTTGGAAAAGATGCCACAGACCCTCTTTTTTTTATTGATTGTTCAAAACATTACAGAGCTCATGATATATCATCTTTCATACAGTAGACTCAATTGGGTTTTGAACTTCCATTTTTACCCCAAATACAGATTGCAGAATCACAACTGTTACATACTCACATTATTACATAATGGCATACTAGTGACTGTTGTATTCTGCTACCTTTCCTATCCCCTACTATCCCCCCTCCTCTCCCCTCCCCCCCATCTTCCCTCTCTACCTCCTCTGCTGTTGTTCAATTCTCTCCCCTTTTTCCCCCCCTCCCCCTTGCCCCTCATAACCTCTTATAATTTTGTGTATCATTGAAGGTCTCCTACCATTTCCATATGCTTTCCCTTCTCTCTCCCTTTCTCTCCCCTCATTCGTCTTTGTTTACCATTAGTCTTTTCCTCAAGCTCTTCCTTCCTGTTCTGTTCTTAGTTGCTCTCTTTATATCAAAGAAGACATTTGGCATTTGTTTTTTAGGGCTTTGCTAGCTTCACTTAGCATAATCTGCTCTAATGCCATCCATTTCCCTGAAAATTCTATGATTTTGTCATTTTTTAGTGCTGCATAATACTCCATTGTGTATAGATGCCACATTTTTTTTTATCCATTCATCTATTGAAGGGCATCTGGGTTGGTTCCACAGTCTAGCTATTGTGAATTGTGCCGCTATAATCATTGATGTGGCCGTATCCCTATAGTGCGCTCTTTTAAGGTCCTCAGGGAATAGTCCGAGAAGGGCGATAGCTGGGTCAAATGGTGGATCCATTCCCAGCTTTCCCAGGAATCTCCATACTGCTTTCCAAATTGGCCTCACCATTTTGCAGTCCCACCAGCAGTGTACAAGTGTACCCTTTTCCCCACATCCCCGCCAACACTTATTGTTGTTTGACTTCATAATGGCTGCCAATATTACTGGAGTGAGATGGTATCTTAGGGTGGTTTTGATTTGCATTTCTCTGATTGCTAGAGATGGTGAGCATTTTTTCATGTACTTGTTGATTGATTGTATGTCCTCCTCTGAGAAGTGTCTGTTCAGGTCCTTGGCCCGTTTGTTGATTGGGTTGTTTGTTATCTTATTGTTTAATTTTTTGAGTTCTTTGTACATTCTGGATATTAGGGCTCTATCTGAGGTGTGAGGGGTAAAAATTTGTTCCCATGATGTAGGCTCTCTATTTACCTCTTTTATTGTTTCTCTTGCTGAGAAAAAAACTTTTTAGTTTAAGTAAGTCCCATTTGTTTATTCTTGTTATTAACTCTTGGGCTATGGGCGTCCTATTAAGGAATTTGGAGCCTGACCTCACTATATGTAGATCGGAGCCAACTTTTTCTTCTATCAGACGCACCGTCTCTAATTTGATATCTAGCTCCTTGATCCATTTTGAGTTAACTTTTGTGGATGGCGAGAGAAAGGGATTCAATTTCATTTTGTTGCATATGGATTTCCAATTTTCCCAGCACCATTTGTTGAAGATGCTATCCTTCCTCCATTGCATATTTTTAGCTCCTTTATCAAATATAAGATAGTTGTAACTTTGTGGATTAGTCTCTGTGTCCTCTATTCTGTACCATTGGTCCACCTGCCTGTTTTGGTACTAGTACCATGCTGTTTTTGTTACTATTGCTTTGTAGTACAGTTTGAACTCTGGTATCGCTATACCTCCAGATTCACTCTTCCTGCTAAGAATTGCTTTTGCTATTCTGGGTCTTTTGTTTTTCCATATGAATTTCATGATTGCTTTATCTATTTCAACAAGAAATGCCGTTGGGATTTTGATTGGCATCACATTAAACCTATAGAGAACTTTTGGTAATATCGCCATTTTGATGATGTTAGTTCTGCCTATCCATGAACAGGGTACATTTTTCCATCTTCTGAGATCTTCTTCTATCTCTCTCTTTAGGGTTCTGTAGTTTTCATTGTATAGATCTTTCACCTGTTTTGTTAGGTTGATTCCCAAGTATCTTATTTTCTTTGAGGATATTGTGAATGGAGTGGTTTTCCTTATTTCCATTTCAGAGGTTTTGTTGCTGATATACAGGAATGCCTTTGATTTATGCGTATTGATTTTATAACCTGCTACTTTGCTGAATTCATTTATTAACTCTAGCAGCTTCTTTGTAGACCCTTTTGGGTCTGTTAGGTATATTATCATGTCATCCGCAAATAGCGATAATTTAATTTCTTCTTTTCCTATTTTTATGCCTTTAATTTCTTTTGTCTGTCTAATTGCTCTGGCTAGTGCTTCGAGAACTAAATTGAATAGAAGTGGTAATAGAGGGCATCCCTGTCTTGTTCCAGATTTTAGAGGGAATGCCTTCAGTTTTTCTCCATTTAGGATGATGCTAGCCTGAGGTTTAACATATATAGCTTTTACAATGTTGAGGTAAGTTCCTGTTATCCCTAGTTTTTCTAGTGTTTTGAACATAAAGGGATGCTGTACTTTGTCAAATGCTTTTTCTGCATCTATCGAGATGATCATATGGTTCTTGTCTTTAAGTCTGTTGATGTGGTGAATAGCATTTATTGATTTCCGTATATTGAACCAGCCTTGCATCCCATGGATGAATCCTACTTGATCATGGTGCACAAGTTTTTTGATATGTTTTTGTATTCGATTCGCCAGAATTTTATTGAGAATTTTTGCATCCAAGTTCATTAGAGATATTGGTCTGTAGTTTTCTTTCTTTGAAGTGTCTTTGTCTGGTTTTGGGATCAGAGTGATGTTGGCCTCATAGAATGAATTTGGAAGAGCTCCTTCTTTTTCTATTTCTTGAAATAGCTTAAAAAGTATTGGTATTAATTCTTCTTTGAAGGTTTTGTAGAACTCCGCTGTATATCCATCCGGTCCAGGGCTTTTCTTGGTTGGTAGTCTTTTGATGGCTTCTTCTATTTCTTCCTTTGTCAAAATACTTTCTAATTATCTTCTGTATTTCTGTAGTGTCTGCTGTGATATTGCCTTTTTCATCCCGTATGTTGGTAATTTGAGTTCTCTCTCTTCTTCTTTTCGTTAGCATGGCTAAGGGCTTGTCTATCTTATTTATTTTTTCAAAGAACCAACTTTTAGTTTTATCAATTTTTCAATGGTTTCTTTTGTTTCAATTTCGTTGATTTCTGCTCTAATTTTAATTATTTCTTGTCTTCTACTACATTTGCTGTTGTTTTGCTCTTCCTTTTCTAGGTTTTTGAGGTGTTGCGTGAGTTCATTTATTTGTTGGTTTTTTCTTTTTTTGAGGTAAGAACTCCAAGAAATGAATTTCCCTCTTAAAACTACTTTCATTGTGTCCCATAGATTCCGGTATGTTGTGTCTGTGTTATCATTTGATTCTAAGAATTTTTTCATCTCCTCCTTTATGTCTTCTATAACCCATTGATCATTCAATAACATATTGTTCATTTTCCATGTGATGTAGGATTTTTCCTTCCTTCTTTTATCATTGATTTCCAATTTCATTCCATTATGATCAGATATGGTGCATGGTATTATCTCCACGCCTTTATATTTACTGAGGGTTGCCCTATGGCATAATATATGATCTATTTTTGAGAAGGTTCCATGTGCTGCTGAGAAAAAAGTATATCCACTTGATGATAGTTGATATATTCTATATATGTCAGTTAAGTCTAGGTTATTGATTGTGATATTGAGGTCAATAGTTTCTTTATTCAACTTTTGTTTGGAGGATATGTCCAATGGTGAGAGAGGTGTGTTGAAGTCACCCATGATTATTGTGTTGTGGTCTATTTGACTCTTGAACTTGAGGAGAGTTTGTTTTATGAACTTTGCAGCTCCATTGTTTGGTGCATAAATATTGATAATTGTTATGTCTTGTTGGTGAATGGTTCCTTTTAACAGTATATAATGTCCTTCTTTATCCTTCTTGATTAACTTAGGTTTAAAGTTGATTTTATTTGATATGAGTATGGCCACTCCTGCTTGCTTCCGAGGGCCCTGTGAGTGGTATGATTTTTCCCAACCTTTTACCTTCAGCCTGTGTATGTCTTTTCCTATCATATGAGTCTCTTGAAGGCAGCATATTGTTGGATTTGTTTTTTTGATCCAGGTTACTAGCCTATGTCTCTTGATTGGTGAGTTTAGGCCATTAACATTTAAGGTTACAATTGAGATATGATTTGTACTTCCAGTCATACTTATTTATTTATTTATTTTAGTTTGGCTGGTTTTACTTTTTGGTTATTTTCCTCCCCCTTTATTGAGACACCTCCTGCTGTTAGTTTTGGGCACTATTTTTCAATTCCTCTTCTTGTAGTATTTTGCTCAAAATGCTTTGCAGTGCTGGTTTTCTTGCTGCGAATTCTTTTAGCTTTTGTTTATCATGAAAGATTTTAATTTCATTGTCAAATCTGAAGCTTAATTTTGCTAGATACAGTATTCTTGGTTGGAATCCATTATTTTTCAGCGTTTGAAATACATTGTTCCAGGATCTTCTCGCTTTCAAAGTCTGTGATGAGAAATCAGTCGTTAACCTAATTGGTTTACCCCTGAATGTAATCTGCCTCTTTTCTCTCGTAGCTTTTAATATTCTCTCCTTGTTCTGTATGTTGGCTATCCTCATAATTATATGTCTTGGAGTTGGTCTATTATGGTTTTGAATGTTTGGGGTCCTGTAGGCTTCCAGGATTTGGCAATCCATTTCATCTTTCATCTCTGGGAAGTTTTCTAGAATTATTACATTTAATATGCTGTCCATTCCTTTGGTTTGAGTCTCTGTGCCTTCTTCTATCCCGATGACCCTCAAATTTGGTTTTTTTATGACATCCAATATCTCTTGAATAGATTGCTCATGGGATTTAAGCATCTTTTCTGTGTTGACTATATTCTTTTCAAGTTGATAAACCTTGTCTTCATTATCTGATCTTCTGACTTCTACTTGATCAAGTCTGTTTGTAATATTCTCGTTTGAGTTTTTAATTTGGTTTATATTTTCCTGCAATTCTAGGATTATTGTTTGATTTTTTTTTAAGAACTCTATCTCCTGGTAGAGCTCGTTCTTTGCCATTTGAATTTGTTTGTTTAATTAGTTTTCAAAATATACTTTTATTGCTTGGACTTGCTGTCTCATGTCTTCCCTAATATTCCTTTCCATTCGAGTTAGGTACGCCTTGAGTTCATTCCCTATCCCTGCTTCTGATGTTTCTATGTCCTCCTGTAGAATTAAGTTGTCCTGTATTGTTTGTACTCCTTTTTTCCCTTGTTTTCTCATGTTGTCCACGTTACTTTCCAGCTCTATTTGATTGCCGTGTTTCTGCTCTCTTCTATAGATTTGTTTTGGTTCTGTATTACTCTGTTGTTTCTTCTTTGTGTTGTTAAACTGTGCCTGCTAACGTTGATTTTGCTGGGAAGGAATTCCAACGGCCGAGCTCCAGTGACATCACTACTCTGCTATGACGGGCCCCAGGCTCCTTGCTGGGGTGTCCTAATGGGGCTGTGTGACTGGACTGTCTCTGTTTGGTTTCAGCTCCCCTTCGAGGCAGCCGCCCAGTATCTCAGGCAGCGGGCAGGTGATCGGTGGCTGGCGGGGGAGTGGACTTCAGCCGCCCAGTCGAGCGGGCAGCGGGCCAGCTGTCGCTGGTGGGCGGGCGATCTCTAGGTACCCCGTCCTGTGGTCGGTAGCCGGTGGGCGGGCGTTCTCCTACCGCCCAGTTACGCGGGCAGTGGGTGAATTGTCGCCGGCGGACCTGCGGTTTCCAGCCGCCCAGTCGCGAGGGCCTGGCCTCTAGTCCCCTAGTTTCTCCTGCTAGTCTTGGTTTCTCCTGCTAGACCAGATTTCCCCTGAGTGATGGCTCTCGGCAGTTCAAACTGTACTCTGGACCTGCCGTTTGTTGGGTGTGGAGGGTGTCTATTGGGGACCCCGGCACTCTATTGTTTTGTTCCCATGTGGGGGATAGAACTGTACTGCTTCCTTGCCCCTCTGAAATCCCGTACTCAGACTGGAGGTCAGTGCGGGCTCATCCAGCAGGATTCCACAGAATTGCAGTCACTTTTCTCCCTGCTTGCTAATTAATTACTTCTCTGCGGTGCCCCGCCTTCTGTAGCCGTGGGGAAGGCCAGGCGAATCAGTCAGCCCGGATCCCTGGGGTCGCACAATTGGCTATTGGGATCCCTGGCACTCTATCGTTTTGATTTTTTCTGCTTGCCCCTCCCCCAGCGCTGGCTAGACAGGTTTCGTTTTGGCTGCTGATGGGAGGGGGAGTTGAAGGTCAGGTGTCTCTAGTTTTCCCCTAGTCTTTATGCGGGCTCACTCTGATACTCCCTCCCCCAGAAAGCCTAGGAGAGCCTAGGAGACACAGACCTGTTTTATTGTTGCAGTCTGTCGGAGAGTGGTGGTGGATACTTCAGCTCTCCAAGATGGTGGCCGCTGATTGCCTTGGAGGAGTTTCCGTTGTGGGGGACGGGACTGTATAGCTTCCTTCTCCGTCTGAAATCCCGTACTCAGCCCGGGGGTCAGTGTGGGCTTGGCCGGCGGGGTTCCACCGAATGGCAGCCACTTTCCTCCCTGCTTGCTAATTAATCGCCCCACAGAGCCTCTTAATAAACGTTTTTGATAATAGTAAAGATGATCAAAATTAATTATACAGCCACTAATATTAAGAGTTAGAGATTTCATAGAAAATACAAAACATTTTCTCGTTCTTAGAACTAGGAAGTAAAATTATAAGGTATTCAATATTCATTGTTAGAAGGTGTTCAATGCCTGTTGGGTTTTGTTATATAGAATCATTGTGAAAAGGTGAAGATATTCAGGCATTTTCTACCCAGAGTCACTTTAAGAAAGATATGAAGTAAAGAGTTAAAAAATGTACCTTTTTTTTTCATATCTCTATAGGTAAGATGAAAAGATGTCCTGACTTTTCTCTTCCCAACTAAAATCCTGGCCACAGTCTGTAACATTAATAACTTGAAGGATTTGTTCACTTTATTGCAGATATGATCTTGGCCCTTTCCAATGGAAAGACAAGAAGCATGTGGTCAGAGAGGAGGCCACTTTTCTTCCTTTGTTTAGCTAGAGCCTCTATGAGTCATCATCATGTTCATTGCAAAACAATAATTATCTCCTCCCTAACTACTTCACAGAGCTGTTATAAGACTATAAGAATGTATGTGGAGATGCTTTGTACTAATGTCAAAACACTGACAGAAAATGTCAAAATATTATTTCACCACATTATTTTCTCACATTCTTCATAAAGTAAACAAAATAAGTTCCAAGAATGTGGGCTCTACATGGAAACAACAGCCTGGTATCCAACCAACTTAGGATAGCTGAGCCACAGGTTCCCTGGCACTTACAAAGCTAGGAAGCCACACACCATTCAGTCCATACTACAGAAAGAACAATTTGTACTTCCATGGAAAACTGTGCATAGTCTATGGGACACATTTCATGATCTCTGATTCTACTCTTTCCTTGTCTTTGAGCTATTTTGGAATTCTGTAAATGTAGGTAACTGATAGCAATGTAAGATAATTCTTCTCCATAGACAAACAAATTCTGTTCTGTTCAGAACAGTTTTTAATTGTCTTTTGTTTTTCCCAAAGAATAGTTTTGCCACCACTTATATGTCTATTTAAATATTCCAGATATATGAATGTGTCCTTTTTTAAACTTTATTTTAATTCAGTTATTGCATCTGCCTGGATTCTTCATGGCTTAAACACAAATCTTCTATGCATGTTCACTATTTATTTATTTATATATATTTTATTTATAATATGAGAATAACAAATTTACCTTTTTGGAAAATACCTTTAAACATTTGTTTATTCATTATTGATTCTCCAAACAGTTGGTGAATAACTACTCTGTGGCAAGCTCTGGCCAGAGAATTAAACCTAAGAAGTTATTAAAAAAAAAAAAAAGTCAGCTGAGCACATTGCACAGCTGGATTATTGTGAATCCAGTTCTCTTTCTCTCACTCTGCCCATTTCACCTAACACTCAGGAAACATGTGATACCTGTTTCCTAAACAAATTTCAAATGTCTTCCCTCAACTGCACACAATCTAGTGATTTCTGCTCTCTTACAGACCTACTATCTGCACCCTAAAAAGTGCTAGGCATGTTGGAGACATGATAAATGTTTATTGATGATAAGTGTTATAGACATTTGATTACACAGTCTGCTTTTAAGGAATTCAGAGGCTACTAATTTTGCTGCTCATATGAAGATCTGCTGACTTATCTCAATGCATAGCAGTTGTAAAATCCCAACAATATAAAAGCTCTTACTTAACTAGACCACATCCTTTTATAAGTAAGGGAAAAAAAATAATGGAATAATGAATATTTTTATTTTTATTTTGTTATTTTTAATTGAAACTTTTTTGTTATAATATTAGAATCTGTTTTGATAAAATAATACATGCATATTTAATATCTTATTCTAATTAGGACCTCATTCTTGTGGACATATACAATGGTGGGGTACACTTAGGTTTTTTCATATATGTACATAAGGAAATTATGACAGAGTCATTCCATTGTCTTTCCTATTCCTATTCCCCTCCCTTCCCTTCATTCCCTTTTGTCTCATCTACTAAACTTCTCTTCTCACCCCCCTTTATTGTGACTTAGCTTCCATTTATCAACAAAAGCATTCAACCTTGTGAATCTTTAATTAATCTCCTCCTAACTGATTAGATTTCCAAAGCATAATAGCAATTCTCCTAGTTATTTGAGTTAACTTTTTTTTCTTCTTGTCCAGGGAGTTAGATTTTTATCATTATTTCCAGGAGTTGATTTCATCTATGTTGCACTGGTAAAATTTTTATTCAATTATTGTCAACCACAAATCTTGTGCTCATTTCCATTTCTCAGACAGGTTCTAACATAGTTTCTATCAAACAGATACTGACAAAAATACCAACATGGCCATCAGTTTCTTTCTTAAATTGGAATATAAGAATTATGTTAGAAAATTTCTAGACCCTTTACAGAGTGAGAAAATCTATACCTGGCACAGATAATTTAGCAGATAGAATCTGATATAAATCAGAAAAAAAGAAAGAAGCTATATGCTTAGAATGCAGTGCAAATCAATGTCTCCAAAGGAAGTGGGCATAACCTTGAAAAGGCTTATTGATAGTGCCCACATCTTCCCCAAAATCGTCTCAACACTAGTGGGGAAGAATGTTCTCATTGACTGAGCCATAAATTCAGCTGGTGGAGAGAAAGTGTTATTACTTCAGAATGACAGTGTGCCTTCACTGCAAAAGGCTGTTCCCACAACCACAGGGAATTAAATTTGCTGCTTCAAGAGTCTCGTGAGGTAAAAATGTGCTGTTGTGTTCATGTTATGTTTCACAATTCATATAGGCAGTTCAGCTATAAGTGAAAAATTAATCCAATTTGCTTATTTAAGTTAGCCAGTTTGAATGCATACATGAAAACTGGTTTGGGGATTTACAAACTTGGAATCTAATCATGCCTCCAGAAGCCATAGTCTTGTCGTGGTGTGAACATAAAACTAGGTAGCCAACTCCATGAGGGAGATGTTAAGTAAAGGAATAAAGGGAGAAATTTTTAAAATATGACCAGAAAGAGAGAGCTTCTGTGATTTTAGAAGGTTTCCATGGGAGTAGAATTTAAGTGAGGACATGAAGGGTAAGAGCACTTGGGCTATGTAGAGATGAGAGGCTGAGAATTTCAGGAACAGGGAACAGCACTAATAAATATGCAAAAGAGAAATTAACATGCATGTGGAAGAGAAATAAGCTCTTCATGTAGTTTCATGAAAAAAACTTGTGAAAAAAATGAAGCTGGAAAGTTAGTTATGGGACAGAGGGAGAGGCCCTCAGACCTGGTCCCATCCCTAAGAGAATTTCCTCTGTGCACAGAACCTCTGCCTTGCCTTGGAAGCTTTCTCTTCACTGTTCAAGGCCAAAGTCTCCACATACTGGGGACTGGAGTGGAAAACATGAACACAAGTGCCCAGACATCACAAGACTTGGGACATCAACTGGAAATAGTAGAGGACACAGTATTTTTTTGGAAGAAAAAAATGGTTTTAAAACTTAAAGAGTCTATAAAAGTCTTAAACAAAATACTATGTGGAATTTTAATAATCAAAATGGATCTACTCTGTTTGCAACTGGGATAGGAGTCCAAAAGGCCACCTACCAACCTCCCCTCTGGGAAGGAGGAAGCAAGGAGGAATGGTTTGTACATCAATTATTTCTCTATTTCTCTATATAATATAGCTATTATAAGATACAGCTTTGAAGCAAAGGAAGTACAACAGAATTGCGGGGAAAGAGAGTTTTGGAGTCAAGTGGAGAAGGACCTGGAATTCCAGTTTCCACGTATATTTTTTATTCTGCAAGATATAGGTGTTAAAATTGAGATTTCTTCAGGCAAGAAGTAATGAGTGAGAAAAGAAATGTCAGGAAAGGAATGATGGAAAGAATGCATCATTCAGAAAGGACTCAGAACTTAGCAAGTGATTGACATTAAAAGCAAGGAAAAAGGATAAGTTCCCAAATAAGACAGGATTTGAAGCTAGATAAGTGAAATCACTGGAGAAAGGCAGAGACATGAAGCATTCAGTTTAGGACATACCCACACAGCATAGACTTGGCACAGAAGTGAAGATGGCCAACCAAGAACCAGATGGGTGAAACCTGGACTTAGTAAATGTGGTCAGAACTCTTGGTGGTGAATTCAGCTCAAAAATTACAGAAGCTACTGTGCCCAGCATGCACAAGGGCTCATCCATAAAATACAGCATTATATGGACAAAACATTGGAGTGTATGACCCCCATAGAAGAAATGTACCTCAGAAGGAACTCAGAAGTATTTTTTTCTATGTCCGTCTTTTCTTGGCCAGTGGGCTTCCCCAAACATAAATCTATGTCTTCATACTTTCCTTCTCTCACTTGTTCCTTTAACCTTTATTAATTAATTACAACTGAGTTTTTGACAATGCTGGATCTTGTATGCAATTAAAAAAAATATGTGATGTTAACTGTTGGAGGCACTTTAGAGCAGTATAAAGTGCACAGATTTGAATATCAGATAAAACGTAGACTTGAGTTCTAGTTTCATCACTAACCACCTATGAAAACTTGGTCAAATTACTTAACTTCTCTGTAAAATGGGATTCAAGTCTTAGAGATAGATCAGAGACATAAACTCTGAGACAGAATGAGATAAATTTAAGAGGTGTATAGGCAGAGAAGATGCATAAAAAAGGTCAGTCCCTAGAGCCTAAATGTAGTAGCTCCTGGGCCCTCTGTTAACTGGGGTATGGTTGCACAATATTGAAGCCTCATCTCTGTGACTCTCATGCACTTTAGAGTATTGTTCTTTTCTTTAACCTCTCCCTCTAGCATTCCCATTATTGGAAAAGAAAACATTACTTTCAGACATTTCCCGTATTTTTTTTTCTTTTCTCAGAGTGGAAAGCCACTTATCTCTCATCTTCTTTTTCATTCCAGATTGTGGACATTTCAACTCCACAGCATACCAACCATCATTGTTTTTTCCCAGGACAGGGTTCTGTGTGTTGATAGTCACACCTGTGCTCTGTGAATCAGAAAGTCTAGGGGATAAATCCCAAATTTCCAAGTCTGCAATTTTCTTAGTCAAACTTTTGAGGATAACTAGAGAAATTTAGTTCTCAATATAAGGGAACAATTTTCTCCCAAATCAGTGACCACATACTCTTTCCAGAGGCCAAGAGTTGGTTTAAAGGACACTGGGCTACTGAAGTTGAGTCATATCTGCACCATTCCCAACACCTCATCATTGGATTACTGTCTCCAACTCCAGTCCTGATGTTCAGTCCTTTTCTAAGAGAATAGATTATGGTTCTTGTTTCACTTCATCAAAAGAATCTGCCATATTGCCATGAAAATGAAATGCCTCCCCATTATTAGTGAAGTCAAAATGCATCCATGAAAGCTTTACTATAAATTGTTTTGTAGTAATTTAATGAAAATTGCCACATCTGAACTTGTCACTGAAAATTTTCCCTAAACTTTTGTTTCTGTCTTCTCTTGTCCTACTTTCAGTTAAATTATTAGTATTTTCTCTGTTTATTTTCTTCCTTCTCCAGGTTTGGATAGTAAATATTCCTTGTTCCTTCTTTTTAGTCTAAAGAGTCTAAAGTTACTCAAAAACTCTTCCCTCCTCTCAGATAATAAAGGAAATTTAAGAATCTCATTGGAATTCTTCCCTCAATTCTACCTGTATTAGTCTATTTTCTGTTGCTATAACAAAATGCCTGGAGCCGGGTAATACATGAAGAAAAGAGGATCATTAAACTTACTTTTGAAGGATTAAATTCTAGATCAGGAAGCCCCATCTGTTCAGGCTCTGATAAGCACACCCCTGGCTATATTATAAAATGTGACAGAGAAGCAGAAGGGAAATTGGTTTATTTAGAAGGGGAGAAGAGTCACAGTGAAAGACAGGAAGCCAGAAAACTTCAGTGACCAGGTTTATTCTTTTTATGATAACTTGCTTTCATAAAAACTAACTCACTCATCAAGACCAGCAATAATCCCCTCTAATGGGCAATGCTCCCATAGCCTAAGAACCTTGCACTAGGCCTCACCTCTTAAAATTCTCACTACAACATTGCCACACCAAGTTTCCAGCACATGAACATCTGAGGAATACACGTGAAGCATATCTGTTATCACTTAGATCTGGAATGTCCCTCAAAGTCTCATGTGTTGAAAGCTTGATCTCCAATACAGCAATTCTCAGAGATGGGGCTTTGAGAAAGCAATTGTATCATGAGTGCTCTGACCTCATACGTTATTTAATAATTTGATGGTGTTATTAGGAGATGGTGTAAACTGTAGGAGGTGGGACCTAATTAAAATAAAATACTGGGCCCTTTGGGATAATATCTTGCTCCTGGCCCCTTCCCCACTTTCTCCTTTCCAGAAATTATGAAGTGAGAAGTTTTCCTCCACTATGCCCTTCTGCCATGATGTTCTGCCCTGGCTAGGGCCAAAAGCAATGGAGCTAGCTGGCCGGCCATAGACTGAAACCCCTGAGACAATGAGCAAATATAAAATGTTCCTCCTTTAAGTTTTCTCATGTATTTATCACAATGCCAAAACCAAAGAACAGAAAAATTGGTTCTGAGAAGTGGGGTCATTGCTGTGACTACATATGACCATGTGGTTCAGAAGCTTTTGGAACTACTTTTTGAGGGGAATTTGGAAAAGTTTGGAGATGCAGACAAGAGATTTTGAAATTCTGTAAACAGAGTTTTAAGGATGATTCTGGTGTGATCTTGAAAACCCAGAATGCTGATATTAAAGACAGTAAGGACTGTATTCATGAGGTGCTAGATGGAAATGAGGACTCTGATGGACATTGGAGTAGAGGCCACACTTGTTACATTCTGAAAAAGAACTTATATATATTTTGTTCATGTCCCAAGACAGTGACATTGAAATTAAAGGTGATAGACTAATTAAATTGGCAGAGGAAATTTCATGGCATCACAACACTTAGGCAGTGACACAGGTGTTACTTGGAAATTAGCCAGATATAGTGAGAAACAGGAACAAGAAGTAGAGTGGAAAGAGTTGAAAATCTTGATTTTGTCCAGAAAAGCATTCATAAAATTGGGGCAAATGAAGGTGTGGTTGTTGAAAAGATTACTACCACTAAAGAGAAATTAAGCACTTTGCACCTAAAATTCTTAAAACTCAATAAGATCACATCTATTGTAGTATCAATGATGAACAAGTGAAAACTATTTGGAAATTCCACACAAAACCAGTTAGGAAGTTGTTTCCCTAGAATTCATTACAGTGCACACAGTAGCTCAGACACTGAGAGGCTGCACAGCCATGATGCAGAGGAACCCAGCTCCTGCTCCTGCAGGTGGCATCATCCTTAAGGTGATGATCTTTAAGGCCCAAAGAATTCAAGAATTACAAGGTCACAGAGGTTTCCACAGGGATTTCAAAGGAAGGCCTGGAAGACCAGGTATTGTGTGACAGGCTCAGAATCCTTGCAGGCCACCAGAGAGGGTAACACATGAAGTTCCATTGCAACTTCAGTCCATCACTAAGACTCTACTGCAACTGAAGGTGCAATAGAAATCCTAAGAAGTTCGTGATGCCAGGAACGTGGGCTATCTGCTAAGGAAGTTACAGACAGTGAGCACAGCCAGCCCAAGAGAAAGGCCACACGGGATGCAACTCACAAGGCCATAGAGGCAGGACTGTCCCAGTCCTGTGAAGTACACATCCTGCCGACATGTACCTTGAATACCAACATGAAGCTACAGGATTTGGTGGTTACTCTGCTGGGTTTCAATCATGATTTTGTTCCATGTTGTTGTTGTTACTAGGCATTGAACCCAGGGGCACCTAACCACTGAGTCACATTCCCAGCCCTTTTTATTTTTAATTTTAAGACAGGATCTTGGTAAGTTTCCTCAAGCTTGTGATCCTCATGTCTCAGCATTATGAGTTGCTGGGATCATGCCAAGTTATCCAACCCTTTTTCTGTGCCCCTATTTCTCCCTTTTGGAATGGGGATATTTACTCTGTCTATTCCACCTTTAGATATTTGAAATATGAAACTTGATTTTTAGTTTTTACAGGGTCTCACAGTTAGGAGTTGCCTTGGATCTCAGAAAAGATTTTGGACTTGGACATTTGAACAATACTGGAACTTTAAAGACTATGGAAAGTCTTAAAGATGGACTTAATGCATATTTAATTGTGATATGAGCATGAGCCTTTGAAGGTGAATGAAATGGTGTTATGATTTGGATATAGAATGTTCCCCACAGGCTTATATATTGATGGCGGAGACCCCGGTGTAGCAGTGTTTAGAGGTGGAACTTTTGGGGACGGTGATTGGATCAATAACTTTAATCTCATCAGTTATTTGTAAGTCTGTGATATTATTGAGAGGTAGTTAAAACTGTAGGAGGTGGAGCCTCGTTGAAAGAAGTAGGTAAATCCCTGGGGTCATGTCCTGGAAGAGTCTGTCTTTTCCCCAGCCTCTTCATTGCTTTCTCTGCTTCCTAGCCACCATGTCTGTCCCACCACAGGCCCACAGCAATGGAACCAGACCACCAAGAACTAAAACCTCTGAAACCATGAGCCAAAATAAATCTTCCCTCATTTAAGTTGTTTTTCTCAGATATTTTCCCTAGTGACAAAAGTTAACTAACATGTTAGTGTTATTTTTTACTTGGTACGGTTTCACTTGTTCTGTACCTTGCTGTCACATAACTAATCATGATTCAAAATTGTCTTCACAGGGCATGGTTTTTGAGATATCATGTGTTTACAGAGGCCAGGTTGCATACCAACTTCCCTTTTGATGTTCTACGTGGTTATTTCTAAACATAAGTGAATAAGCTCACCTAAGTTATAAAATTTGTTCTCCTGAAATATCAAGCCTCACACAGTATCTATCCCTGCTTACCACTGAATTATTTTTAAATTTTCTTCTGCCATTAGAATGGAATAAATCTAGGGGAGAATACTAGTTCTCTGGACTCTCAGTTCACTTCCATTTGTCAGAATCAAGTGTCCAGTATGCTGCAGACATGTTGATAGACCATTCTTCTGGATCCATCTTAGACAAACAAATCATTTTAAGATGCTGCTGAAAATTTATTCTATAGTTAAATGCCTTAATGAGCCCCAATTTTTACTCTTATTTGAGCACTCTTGTTCCTCTAAGACATGGCAATCATGTCTTAGAGGCCTTATCTGCCTTCTTCCAAAAATGTTTAGATTTCCTTCACACCCTTTCCTTTTCTATGTTTTTTCCCTTGTCTGTCATCTTTGATCTACCCCATGCTTTAAGCCATTCTACTACTATAATACTAACTTTTATGTTATAGGAGAGGAACTCAATAATAATTGCATAACTTCTATAACCTCAATACTCTCTCTCCTCTGCCTTTTTAAATTCATCCTTTTGATACTCACCCTCTATCCCATGTGGCCTCCGGAATATGAATTTCAGTCTGGGTTTTCCCACTACCTCTGTCTTTAGCAGGAAACTATTAGGTGAGCACAACTCCCTTTAGCTTCTTTGGAAATTCCATGGCATGAATCGTCCTTGTCTTACTCTGGCAAGTTGTGTTTATATCATGAAGGATTTATTCCTTAGACTTTATTACTTAGACTCTAGGGCTTAAAAATGTGCCCCAAAGTCAGATTCTTAGAATAAGGGGAGACTCAACTATGTCCGATTAACCAAATAGCTATTTTTGTCAGAGATCATTCAATAATGATTCAAAAGTGAGAAATGGAGACTAATGAAGATGAAATTTCAATGCAATCAATTATAAATACACTGTGTCACCACTTCATTATGAACACTCAAAGCTGAGAAACTGAGGGTTAATGATTTCCTTTCATAACAAGCAATAGAACATACCTCCTTCTCACATGAACCTTGAGTCGGAACACTGGTGAGAAAAGACGTTCAGAAGAATGAATGAGTTTTCATCCGTGAGTGAGTAAATTACCAGTGATATGATAGTAAGAGGCAAAAATGTTTCCACAGTTTGTAAACACTTGAAGCATGTGAAGCCACGCTGATTATTCCTTGTGTTATAACTACACTTTCTCTTGGGTCCTTCATGATAAATTTCCTCTTACTGTCTTCTTATTTCTTCTTTGTAGAATTTGCTTTATCACCCAGGCAGCATCTATTTACTGGAATGTAAAAGCAAAGAAAAAACAACACACAACTTTTAAAAAAGAAAAGGGGGAGGGAGAGAATTTCATCAAAATAGAGGAAACCTTAGTAGAGTAGATAAAGGGAATTGAGAAGAAAGAAGGGTCAGGAAAAGGGGAAAACAGTGGAATGCATCTGACTGAACTTTCATATGTGCATACATAGATGTGGCATGGTGGGTCTCAGCATTGGGTATATCCAAAAGGTACTAAATATAAATAAATAAACTGTAAATGGGTTGAAGAGGGATTGGTGGAGTGAAGGGAGGGGAGCAGGGTTCAGGGGAAGTGCTAGAAATTATTTGGGGCGGGTTGTGTTCCATGTTTTGGTGATTATGTCAGGGTGTATCCTGATATTGTACATAACTAAAAACAATTTTAAATAAATTTATTATGCTTTTCTCTAGCTCACCTGTTTTGTGTTATACAGGTGTCAGGTATGACTTTTTGATGCATAAAGAACTGTGTGGTTATGATAATTTTGGTCACAAAATAAAGACCAAAGATCTAAATGGATATATGGTTGAATTGTTAATTAAAACTTCTTTTCCTCTTCCTCACAATTATCCTTCAATTTTAATAGATTTTGTTTAATCTCTAGCTTTTCTTATTAAATATAAGAAATGTATTTTATCTTCCTCTAAAACATTAAAAGAATATTAGTATAATTCATACTCCTAATCTATTTTTGCTAGAGTTTTGAAATTATCATTTAATGTAAAAAAGTAATAAACCAGCTTAAATAGCTAGCATTTTTATGGTCAATGATAAAGCTTTATCAGCATCTGTGTTTGTCACTTTACTTCCTTCCTTCAACAAAAATAAACAATAATATCATCAATACTGACAAAAGATTAAGTTCAGGACATTGTTGATTGTGACAAAACTTTATCTATAAAAATTATTTTAACATAGACGATAAGAGATTAACATAACCAATAGACTTGTGCTTTTGTTTTCTGGATGAACTAGACATTATCAGAAATGTTTCTGTAGCATAAAATCCTTTATATTTACTTATTCTCCATAAGCTAGTGGTGATTTGTCCCTCATGTTAATGTGATAATAGAACATTTTTGTCCTGCTCAACATATCCTGCATATACTTTATTTCTTAAGTGCAAATCTATTTTCATAAAGGCATTTTAATTTTAATTTAAATGTCAGAGTGTATCTGACATTTCCTGAACACCACTGGAAGCCCTCCAACTACCCTTGCAGCAAGCAGCTTCTGCAGGCTTCCACTGAAGAGGGCCTCCCCCCACCCTGCTCACACACATTATCCTAATTCAGAGTTCAGGGGATTCAACACCATGTGGGTCCACCCTCAGCCAACAAGGAGAAGAGTTGATGGATAGTGCTTTGCCTTTCTCCCCTAATGTGAGTGGTTATTAAATACACCCCCCTCCATGGATTAAGCAACTAGTCACCCATAGCAGTGGCCATTGTATTAGCATCATTGTATTAGTTTTCCTTCTTCCTCATTTATTCTTTTCCTCCCTCACTCATGCACTAGGATCATATTCCAAATAAATTATCTGCCTTCAACCTTTTTACTCAGGTTCTGTTTTCAAGGAAAGGTATGTTAATCTTTTCAATAACTTAACTATTCTGTACATGGATAGATCATCATCAAAGCTATAACCCATTTAGTGAGTGCATTTTTTTTTTCATTTACAGTGTTAAATGTGTCCATTTTTGCATTTGAAATAAAAATCTAACCATTTCCAATGTAGTATGTTTCTGTATTGTATTGAACATTAGGTGTTTTAAATACAATTGAACTAATCTGCTGAAATCAAAGCACCTGTACATTCAACTAGTCCTAAGCCCAGATAGATGCCAGAACAAAGGCTTTTCAGGCAGCCAAATATATATTTGTATTTGGGAATACAAATATGAAATAGATGCCATCTCTGATTCAGAGGGAAATGGATTCATATACATATGAATATCCATACACATGCCTACATATACTTGAATGATGCATTAGATGTAGTTACTTTTGTGATATATATGAAACTTCATTTATAGAGAATGAATACAGAAATAACAGCATTTACCCTTCATCCAAATATCTGACCTGTTTAATCTTCCCTGCATTATTTTGAAAACATTACATAATATCTCTGTGTTTCAGTTTTCTGAACTATCAAATAGAAACAATTATAGCTACTTTATAAGGTTTCTGTATGTTGAATGTTTGACATTTAATATATGGTACCTACTATTGTTTCTCTGTTATGTAATCTATATTGCTCTCATTAGAAGCAATTTTTATTTGCTATCATTGATGTAAAAATGATCATTATCATTAATTCCACAAATGTCTGAGAACCCACTCAGTGCCAGACACTGTAATAACCAATACAACATAAGAAGGAAAAAATGGTTACAAAAAATGCAGTTGGGGGCTGGGGATGTGGCTCAAGAGGTAGTGTGCTCGCCTGGCATGCGTGCAGCCCGGGTTTGATCCTCAGCACCACATACAAACTGTAAGGGTCCAGCGGAGCGTCAGAGAAAGAGACCACACAAGAGACTGGCTCCATGCAATTGGCAAAAGGGGATTTATTGGGGATCCATTCCAGCGCGCTGGGGCTCCGTGCTCACTCAAGAAGGGAGAGCAGCCCAGAGCCCAGAGCAGAGGTCAAGCAGAGCTTAAGTACACTTTTTGGAGAGGGCTGGGGGGGGGGGGGCTTTGCATGCATCAGAACAAATCATCATGAGGCGCGGGAAAATTGAACAACAACTCTGATACATGATTAGTCCATTCATTGGACAGTCTGGGCAGGGGTGATTGGTCATTTCTAAGCGGGGTACACATTTAAACTGATTGGTTTTGGAGCCTAGATGCTTACATGCCGTGCTACTTGGAGCCCTTAGCTATTGAACAACCAGGGGACCAGAAGAAATATTTACTGGGCAGTTCAGGTATTGTCCTAACAGCTACAGAGATTACAGGTTCCGGGGGTAGCAGAGGAGTTGTAACAATGTCTTGTCTTTTACTTTTTAGCCCAGGCCTCACCATTTAGAGACTTTACAATGCCCGGTCTTTTACACTTTAACTCAAACTTTTGCAGCTTAGAATCAGCTTAGAAATTTTACCTTTACAAAACAAAGATGTTGTGTCTGCCGAAAACTAAAAAATAAATATTAAAAAATTCTTTCTCTCTCTCTCTCTCTCTCTCTCTCTCTCTCTCTCTCCTCTCTCACTCTCTCTTTAAAAAAAATGCAGTTGGGTTGTTTAGTGGACAGAAAATAGAAAGTTAGATAGAGGCTTTGAATAGGATCTGGAGATAAACAGAGGAGGCAGCAGCCTGAATGTGTTCACGGCACAGGTATGTTCATTGGTGTCACAGGTCCTCCGGATGCACAGTTCACAGCATGACAGAACTCAGAAGTCTAGTGTGAGGTTAAGACTTCCAGAGTCTGTCATTTGTAGAAGAGGAGCACTTCTTATTACCCTGAGATCCATGGCAAAGACACCATCATTGTTCTGCTGGCTTCTCCCCTCCAGGAAGTGTTGAGTTATAACTCACTCAAGCAGAGCTATTTAGCTGCCCTTCCTCTCTGTCCCACTGTCTGTGTTTTGTCATCATGTACAGTCAATTAAGATTGATATCTATACTAAAGGAATCTGAGTTCTTACAAAGCCCCAAAGAGAAATCACTCACTAGAAACCAAAGTACTGTTATGTTCTGAGGGCAAACTGCTGCTGAATGATGAATTGCATACTCTATTTTTTGTCATTGCTATTGTTAAGTGTATTTCAAATGATAGGATGAGACTTAGTTAAAACACACCAGCAACCAATGCAAACAAAACTACTCTTTTTATTAATGAAGGGGAGTCCTTACATCCTTTTCCACTGTATTTTATTCACAGTTATTTTCTCTAAGAACTTTTCTCCAAGAATGATTTACTCTTACTTAGGCTTATTTGAATTAAGAATATATATTCCCTCCTTGATAAATTATGTTGAATTAATCCTTTTGGACAGCACTGAGAACAAAATATTGGATGAGCCACTTAATCATGAGCCCTGTCAGAGCTCAAATCCAGCCCAGACTTACTAATGGGAGATTGTGAGAAAGGTGATGCTGCCGGCAAAACAAATGAACTGCCCCCAGAGACACTTGAGAAATGCCCCTCACAGTGTGTTCAGATTTCACTCACACATCTAAGAGACACAGAGTCTGGGATTTGCTGTTATAAGTTAGGATAGCATATTCACAGTTACACATTCAGGATTAGGAGAGACCTGGAGTTTATGTAATTGTGGGTGGATAATTTTGAAGAAAAATAATGTTAAAATATAAATGGGAAATTAACTATAAAATTAAGAATGGATTTATAATTTTAAAAGAAATCCCAATAAAATTGATATCTTAAAATTGTATAAACTTTAAAGTTAATGCCACTGATATTAACAAATGTGGGGAAAAAAAAAAAAAACAAGATCCATGCTATGTTTACTGAAGTAACTACTTGGTTTTGAATAAGCATCAGGAGAACTGATTCTTGTTTTGAGACTTGGGTGGTCTGGTATGCAGAGAGTGAGAATTCACCAAGACAAAGAGAAGCAGTTGAGAGTTTGTTGAAGGAAGACATGCTGCACCCTTGCAGCAAGGCCGTGACAAAAACAACTGCTCACTGACTCAGAGGGGTTCTGGGCTTATGTGAGCTTCTGAGTTCTTTGTTGGCCTTTGGAAGGTTTTTTGCTAAGAGCTGTTTATGCTAAGCCAGGGGAGATTGACAGATTCCTGTGCCTTGCCCATAATGCTTATAGCACAGGCACCAAATCTCTGTGCACGCTTCTTGGGATGATTGGGCAATCTTTTGAAAAACAACAAAAACTGATCTTTCTGTTTATACTTTGGGTAAGTTAGCTCTTCTGATTATGCAATGTGGAAGGATGAAAGGGAGGTCCTAAGGCTCATGTCATCTCTACTAATAGAGATGGGGTGGGGCCTGCAACAAGGACCCCTAATCCATCCTGTCTTGACTTCTGTTAACTATCTTACATGTCTGATAATTGGAGAAACATTCCGCAGACTGGCTTCCAACTTCTTCTAGTAAGTTTACATAATTCCAGGGCCAAGCATTATAGAACAAACTCATATTGTAATGTGACCTCTAGCTCTGCATTTTCATGTTACAATACCTGTCACAGCAAGAATTAGGAATACCCTGGAAGCTATGTGGACCAAGAGGTACTTAACTAGTCACAGAAGTGACTTCTTTCATAACAGAACTATTAGTGTCCTTCAGACTACTTGTGACATAGACTGTTCTAGATCCCTCACATGGCAAATTCACCTGAGTATATGTGCAAGATATTTTGGGGCCTCTTCATTTAATTCAGATCTTTTAATTTATTTATGGATATGTTTTGCTTCTGTATTTCTACAAGTCCCTCTAAATTAAGAAACCCAGCATTGAATAGAGAGCCCTGCTAAGCATGGTATTCCTGCTATATGCAATAAAATTATGGTCTACATACATATCATAGGGCATATTTCCAACAAATGCACTGAATAAAATCATTGAAAAATATTTAGATATTTTTTGAAAATCAAAATATTTGGCTGTGCACAGTGGTACACGTCTGTAATCTCAGCAGCTTGGGAGGCTAAGACAGGAGGATTGCAAGTTCGAGACCAGCATCAGCAATGAATCAAGATCCCAAGCAACTTAGCAGGACCCTGCCTCAACATTTAAAAAATAAAAATGAAAAAAAAAGAAAAGAAAAGGACTGGGGATGTGGCTCAGTAGTTAAGTACCCCTGGGTTCAATATCTCTGGTACAAAATATATGTTTAATATATATATATATATATATATATATATATATATATATATATATATATATATATATATTATGTGTGTGTTTAAATTTAAAAGTAAAGGAGGAAATACGGATTCTTCATTTTAATTTAGACATGAGATCTTAGAATTTGAAGAAAAGTATGATTGAAACCACTATTCTTCAAACTATCTTATCATTACATGGCTTATAGCCTTTTCTTTCTTCTCTCAAATTCCCTTGATGGTTTATAACCTTAAACACTGCTAGATTTGAAAGCAGGGACAAATTTAACACTTACACAGAATTCCTTAATGTCATTTCTTCTCCTAACAAGCTTAGTGAGAAATGAAAAGTTGAAAGAAAAGACATTTCTTACTTGTGTGTTTCCTCTGAGCAAAGCAAGAAAATAAATGTAACAGATTCCAAGCATTAGTGAACACTCTATTACCCCATTTTGTTAAGAATCAAATCAAAAGGGCCATCTGTTCCTGATAGTTCTTCTTTCTTATGTCCTTGCAAACTGTCCCCAGCACGGGAAGAATTCTGCCGTGCCATAAAGAATCCCTCTGGCTTCAAACAGACCCATTACATAAAGACAAGGTCTATGTACTACCCCAAATAGTTATTGCAAAAGAAAGCAAACAACCAACAAACAGATATGCGACAGTTGGTCTTCTATTAATCAAAATGCTCAGTAAGTCTCAGCTAAATTGAATTTTCCATTCAATTGAAAGATAAGCATAATATCTTCTATAGGACCCGTTGCATTGGACCACGCTTCTCACTAGTTATTAACCCATGTCCCCTCTTGAACATAAAAATGTCCTCCCATTCTCGGAGCTTCTGCTCCACTGCATTATGTCCAGAGGCCTTGCTCTCGGCTCCAAAGACAAGTTGAGAACACTATCTATTCACATTAGCCATGAAGTTTCACTTAGTTTCCTGATGTTGTTTACATTATAAAAACAATATATCTCTGTGGCATTTCAACTTTAAAATTTTATATTAAACATATATTTTTATACACCCGCTGGGAAATTGTGTTTTCCTACGGGAAAGCATGTCTTTGCCCACTCCTTACCCACAAGGGAGAAACACTGTTCTAAGACTAATGATTCCAATTTTCTGCTTTAGTAAATAGGATGGAAAGAACATAATTGAATTCCCATTTAGCGTTTAGGATTTAATTGTGCCTCAAGCTTTGGATGATAAACTCACATCTTCAATATACAGCATTATTTCTACAGATTCTCAAAATAAGCAAACTTAACTTGGGTGGTATGCCACCAAATCCAGAAACACTACCAGTACCACTATCTTATTTTGAAACAAATTCTCAGTTACCATGAACATTGTTCAGAATTTAAAGTAAAAAATATTTAAGCAGAACTACGACAATACAGCTTTGGAGATTCTCCCCCCACAGTGTCTTCTGTCATTTGTGAAGAAAGAAACTAATCTCATGTAGCACAGCTCTCCTTATTTGCAGATATGTGACCATTTTCCCAAGTTAGTATCTTCCATGCTCTGGATATTAACTGTTGTAGTTGTTCTCACATGCTACTGGCAATTAATTTCTCATGAAAAATGCATGCTTTAGTGCCCTTCTACAGCATGACCTCCACTCACATCTTCCCAGACTAATGGCATGAGAGCACCTGGATCCCGCCTTCAGTTTTAAGAAATATTGAGTTCAGGAAACAATGATGGAACAGGCTTGAAGTGTCTCATTTTTGTTTCACCTTTTCTTTGTCCCTTTGAGTTTTACCTTGAAATTAATTAAGAGAGTACAGTGAGGTGAAATTGTACCATTTTATCTAGGTGATAACCTGCTTCCCATTTTTTTGGATGTATGCTGAAATACCAAGATTTCAGACAGGCATTTTAACATAATTAAGGGATTATAGTTTGTTACAGTATTTCTTGGCCACCCAGAGATGCATCCCTCTCCACTATTTTGCTTATAAATGCATAAAACTATGATCATATTATAGTACAATGTTGCCAAAGGGTAAGGAAGAAGGAAATATAGTTAACTGTGGATAGACAATAGAAAAGCAGTTTTGGAAAGGGAATAATTGTGGTAGACAGATCATCTTGCACCTGACAGAAAGGCTCATTATTATCATGCAGAACGAAAACGGTGGTGAATAAAATCCCATATCTGCAAAGAGACAAGGAAACTAAGATACATGCACAGAAGAAAACAAGTAGCAGTTGGGTATACCTGCATTTAAGAGCACAGGGCAGAAAATCAGAGATGAGTTTTAAAATATTCATCTCTTTGCTTCAGTATTACAAACTTCAGCTATGATATCCATGTGCTGCTATCAGTTAAAAACTGACATTAAAAAAAAACACACAATAGCTTCCAACAAGTTCATTCAAGCCCATTACTATGGAAAGCATTGCATTTCTCAGTACTGCAAACAGTAAAAGTTAAAGAAACTGATGAATGTAAATGAGGTGTGAGTATTCGATATCGGGGACCTAGAAAGAATCTGATACCAATCTGATGAGGGTGTGAACAAAGTATAATGCAGAGTTTCCTGAAAAACTTCTTTGTCCTTTATAGTCACTTCATGTCTTTTCCAAATTCTCTAAGCAAGGGTTTGCAAGCTAATTTTTAGATCACTGTGGCTACTCTCCCATCTCACACACACTTACTGACACCACCAGGCATCAGGCACTGTGCTGGGCATGGGCAAAAGGAGCACAGACCTTTAAACAAACAATTACCATGTCTTGTCAAATGAAGCACCAGGAGCCCAGTGGGAGGAAGAATAAACTCATCCTAGAAAAATCAGGGACAGCTACAGAGGTGATGTTTTTGAACTTGATCTTGAGCATATTGCACAGGGTTCCTGGTTATAACAGGAACCACATTTGGCTATTTTTAGGAACCAATTTATCAGAAGAAAACTCATGGATCTTCAATGAGTCTATGCAGCCAGAAATAATACCCCCAAATCTCATCACAACACCAATGCAGTGAAGACACCATTGCTGCTTCCTTAGGATTCCAGGGAAGTCACTTGGCCATGAGAGTTGAATGATTGCTACCTCCAAAAACTGAATAAAGCTGCCTTCATTCCACACCAGAGTGGCTCCATGCCCCAGCCCCTTCTGCATAACTTTAGCTGATTCTAAGACTGGTAAGAGGGTGTTTGACTGTAGGAGCCTGGGTTACACATGAGATGGACCGAGAAAGCCTATTTTCAGAATTTGGACTTCTGAAAATAAAGAACACTCAAAGAATAGAAAGATATTTGCATTTCTGTCCATCAAAAAAAGGAACAATGATCCACTTCAGAAGTCTAAAAGGCCAATCACAGGATAAATCAAAAAGGAATGGCAGGTATGGAGGCACCAAGAGTGAAAGAGCATAACTAGAACCGAGCTGCAAGAAACTCAACTTGCAGCAGCTTAGAAGTACATAGTTAAGAGATACCTCATATCTTGAATGCTCTGCTGATGCTGTAGCTGTCACTAGCCAAAGTCCTATGCTGAACCTTTGGGTGTTGTAACCGTAGAGTAGGCCACTAAGCCCTTTTTCTGCCCATCTTTGGGTCTAACACATTTGGACATATGAAAGCTAAGATCTTTAGAATTATTAAGAAACATCCTCAACTAAAGTTTATCTGGAAATATTTCATGTTAGAATACTTCAAATCAATAGTAGGTGATTCCACACTATACAAATATTGGGTTCTATTTGCTAGGCAGCAGGCATGTTATATGATCATATAACTACCTTGGATTTAAGACAGGCACAGCAGTTAATTCCTTAGTACAAATACTTTAGCATAAGCTATGCTTGCTTTACAGTAGCTGTCAGAGTGGTTTGCATTTATACTCTCACACCTCTATCTGTCACTCACCTGACCCCTCTAGGAAAAAAAGAAAACCAGCAAAGGATGCAAAATTGGAGACAAAAGCTTTTCCAATTTTTTGGCTTTCTTACTATAACTACAAATCCCACTTGTATAGAAAAGTTCTAGTTCTTTAACGACCAGTAAATCAACAACTTATAGACACAGTCAACACCTCAGAAATCAGTGTTGCTCAATAATTAGCACACTCCCTTCTCATTTCTAGCATTTTAAAGATGGATTATAAAATTGCCTCAAGTTACATATCCTGCTTCATCGTTAAGTTATTTCCCATAATGCCAGAATCAAAATTAAATCATCTTTATAGCTTCTTGAAGTTTTCATATTTAGTTACCAATGAAACAGAAATATCCCACTTTCCTGGCCCAAGCATTTCCATCCTGTATTACTGCCATGAACTTTTTTTTTCTGAGGTACCTTTTTTGAGCTCTCCACTTCAAGTACGTTGTTAAACAAACTCCCAATAGAAAACAGACTGTTCTAGCTCAGCTTGTGACTAAGAGCCACCTAACCAGAAGGCTCAATATCTCTATCTTCTGTCTCCATTTTTCTTTCTTATGATAGTTGTGATCAACTTTTAATTAACCCACCAGAGGCGGCTAGAAATCTAGGGAAGAAAATTCACTGTCCTTTTCCTCCAGTGTCTAATGTTTGCTTTGTAAGGTTCTTTGGCAGTTTCCTGATAGGTCTTGAAGGAATAATAGCGGCAGGCTTCTTCTTTTTTTGCTCATATTTGCAATGCTACGGATGGAACTCAGTGCCTCACATATGCCAGGCAAGAGCTCCACCATTGGGGTCTCCCCACAACCTGGACAGATCCATTTTTAATAGTTGACTGATTTGAATACAATCAAGAAAGATGTGGTCCTATATAGAAAGGCAAATCATACTACACCAAAATAGAAATATGACACCTCTTGGACAATCAGTCTTCAAATTTTACTAGAAATTCTGCTAAGACCACAGTGGATAAGACTTCAGAAAAGTAAAGGATCATTTCAGGGAAAATGTTATAAAGGATATACTCTGTACTTCCCAGTAGACACAATTTCATATTTTAAATAAAATACAATTAGCTATGATACAGCCTTGCTTCTCCCTGCCCTACAACAATACTTACCTACTCACAGATAGAGGTAACTTACGTTATAGGACAACTTGGGGCTTATAAGGCAGATTCACGGACATCATCTCTTCTGGTTCTCACATCAGGCAGATAAGGTATTCTTCAGTCTACTTTAGGAAGCTGAACTCAGCATGATTTCCCCCAGATCATGCAGCTAATTAATGAGTAAGGCAGGCCTCTAGTCTTGAGTCTGCTCACTTAATTTCTGACCATTCTCTTTTCATGGCTCTTTAAACTGGCACTTATTGTTTTTCATCCCACAAAAGCCAAGCATCTGACTGTGCTTGCCCCTGAAGAAGAATCTAAGGCAACCCCTTCTCAGGTCCTCCACTTTTGGCACTACCATGTGAGAAGGGAATGGTGCAATTGCCCATCACACCAAATACAAGAGGCCAGTCAAGCACATATTTTCACTGCTGTTGCCTTCTTAGCCACCTTGCCCATGGAAGGTACCCAACAAGAGTAATCCTCTAACAAATGTCAAAACTGTAAAATGTACAAAGTCAATACCCTGCCTATCACCACCCTAAGTCTGTCTTTTATACCCACTCTTCCTTTTCTACCTTTCCATCAACTTTTGTTTTGGTTATCTTCCTTTTACAAAGATTTTCTTTAGTTCCTGCCTGTTACAATCCAGTAAGGAACTTTTAGCAAAATCAAGAGTGTGTCTACGCAATGAGAAGGCCATAATAACAGTCACCTAAATAGGCACAATTAAAGCCAGAGTCTACCATGACTCTAAATCTCCATCTGCCATTCATCCTGGGTTAATGGCTTTCTTTATTTCAACACAGTATCTTCAAAGAATATAGAAATGTTCAATGCCTTGTCTAACCCATCATTTATGTCTTACTTTACACAGTCTAACCTCTTAATCACCACTCTCTGTCTTGTCTGTACATGCAAAACTTGAACAAGACAGTCTCTGCCCTCATGAGACTTATTTGAAGTTGAGCACTTGAAGAAGATAAATTTTTCATGAATTATCAGTCTGCATCCTATAGTTCTATGTCCTATATTTATAAAGCACTAAATGTTTATTAAATTGCATTGCAATTATGAAAAGAGTCAGGCATACACATTCTGATAAAACTCTTGTTACAATCGCTGCTTCAGAAGAAATATAAGCTAATAATTATATAGTAAAAAGAAGAAAACTCATGATAAGATTTAAAGAACTAGTGTTAAGGTCTAATAGTTACTGAGTTAGCTCAGTAACCTAAAACATATTATATGTCTCTCATTTTTTAGTTACCTCATCTATACTTAAAGTGTAGTTTTTATAAAAATGACACAAATAGTTATAAAACTCAGTTGAACTAGTTAACCATTATAAAAAACAGCTTAAAACAAGTTTTTTACATTTGTTTCAGGAATTTTGTTTTATTGTTTAGTTTATGCCACTTTCTTTTTCATTTTTAATCATTGAATTGGCCTAATACTTAAAATTTGTTTGCATACAATGAATCAAAATTTATTTTTTTATATTACGACTTTGTTTTCTGTTATAATTCAAGACCTGAAACCATCTTCAATGCTTCATGTTTTTTTCTTTACTTATTACTAAAATTACCACATAAGTTATATTCTTATGTCAAACGACCTCATGGGTTAGTTTTGCTATTCCCAACTTACTGATGAAGAAGCTGAGGCTTGTGGCACCTCAGTGACCTCTTAGATGACCTTGAGCACTTATTGAAGATGATGACTCCATGTCACTAAGACAACTCAGTATTCCAAGAATAATAAATAGCTGCTTCAGCATAAGTGGAAATGCAGGGCTAAGAGCAGCCACAACTTTTCTTTTAAGGTTTTGAAACCTGTCTTTGTCACCAGGAGCTGTTTAGCTTTAAGACAGCATCTTGTAGCTCTTTCTTTGAATGACAGATTTAGGATGACCTTACCTCTGGTGAAACAGAATAGGCATCTGCTTGTAATACTTTATAAAGGAAATAAAGAAAATGCTCCTTCACTCTTTTTCCACCAACTACAACTCAAGATTTAAAATGCCCCCGTTAAACACAGAATCAATAAATAGTGAATTTGAATCTTGTCTCTTGCAGCAAATAAATTATATCATTTTGCTGAGACTCATCCACAAAATGGGGATAGCACCTATTCCATACAGTTTTGTGATAACTAGACAAGATAACGTTAGAAGGCACCTAGGCAGTGCTTGGGAAGGCATTACTATGAGCTGATTATCAATGAATTTGGCTGTGTTGGAGTAAACACAAAGAAGCAGAAAAAGGATCAGACAGATCATCTGTTCTTCACATCTTTCCTCCCCTGGTTTTTCATAGCTCTACTGATGTCTTGGAAATCAAGATATCACTACTGTCTCCAGTTCCAGGCAATTCAACATAAAAAAGAAAGATGGGGGTGGAAAGAGAGAGAGAGAGAGAGAGAGAGAGAGAGAGAGAGAGAGAGAGAGAGGTGTCACCAACTGGAGACATTCTGCAGTAGCTTTCAATAATTCTGTTTTTAAAGCAGTAACTAGGAGTCTACATCCTACCAGCTGTTTAAAATAAAATTACAAAAACAGTTGTAAAATGTTTCCCTTTCCCTCCAGAATTGTGCTGATGCCCAAAAGCCATATTAAGAATTCTATATTCACAATTGCATTGGAATAAATAGCTTAAATTTTTAATACTTCCCTCCTGGTACATCAGCTAAGCATTAGCACCAAGGGCAAATCTGGACTTCTCTCTAGGAGCTCATCGGCTCCCTGAAGCTTATTTTTAAACCATAATCTACTTACTCAAAGGGAAAGATGTTCCTATAACATTAAACTGAAATGTTGTAAACAGAGTTTGACGCCTCCAGACATTCTGGGTGGGAACTTCATAGCTGGGGTAATTTCAACTTCAGGGATATGTGTTGGGAATTGAGGTGAATAGAAAAAGTCTGATAGAGGAGATCAATCCAAGCATTTCCTGAGTTATGAGCCACTGCTGGCCTAATGGAGTAAACACAAAGGAGCAGGAAAAGGATCAGACATATAGGCAAGTCAAGAGCCAAAAAGTTAGAGACTGAGGCAGGACAGAGTACAGATCAAGCTGCAGCAGAGCATGGCAGATGAGGCATTTGCTAGCAGAAGGTTGCACCCATGGGAATGGTCTGAAGTCAGCATTTGACACTGCTGCCCAATGAAAGGTTCTGGAATTGGGAGGAAGAGTTCTTGGGAGGTGGGGCGGCAAGCCAAATAATCCACTGCCTACCAACTGTAAAATACAAGGGAGAATTTTCAATTTTATGTTTCTGATCTTTCTTTATCATCTGACAACATTAACCAAAAAACTTAAGACACTTTCTGGCTTCTAGGACCCTCACATTAACTCCTGGTCTTTGTTTGATGGTAGATGTATCAGCCAGCTTCTAAATATTAGTGTCTTCCTTCTCTATCTGTAAGATCTTGTCCCCTTTTATGCTTGATCTACTATTTATGTAAAGTTGTCCTGAAGATGAGTATCCCTCCCTAGATTTCACTTGTGAATTCCAGTGCCATTTATTATGTGTGTAAAGGACATCAGGCAGGCACTTCCTCATGCAGTCCAAACTTCCTGGGAATCCATTAACCATTATTTTTCTCTTCCTCTCTCCCTTCCTGTTCCCCTCAGCTCCTTCTCTTACTTTTTCTACTCTGCCTCCCTCTCTCTTTCTTTTAAGCCCCAACTCCACCTCATCCTCACCCTAAAGCATAAGTACTTTCAAATACTTGCACAAGCAAAAGTGCAATGTCATAAAACCCTTCTTCTTAAACTTCAATGTGCACACAAATCGCCTGGATATCTTGCTACATTTCAGATTCTGATATGGGAAGTCTGGAGTGAGGTCCGAGATTCTGCATGTCATACACCCCCAGGTTTCATTTGTGCTGCTGACCCCGGCCACCTGTGTCAGACTCTCGCCTCCGTTGCTGCTTCATTCAGACACTGAGATATTATACTCTCCTGCTGAGGCTTCAGTGTCTCCATCTGTATGACAAGGGGATGGACCTAAGAATTCCTGAGGTCTTGTCCAGTCTAACAGCATATAGACCGAGAATTGAAATCTATGTAGCTACCAAGATGTAAGCCATTTGGTGCAGTGAACCTTATGAGAAACTAACTAGGATTTAGTAAGAATGCTAAACTAAACTAAGATTTTACTGTGACACTAAATGGAAGAGAACACTATCTACAAAAGATATGACTCCAGAAAGTACACATTTTTAAAGGTATTGAACCAGGAGCAAAACTGGCACGGTTAAAAAAAAAAGAGTACTATTTTGTGAAATAATAACAGTTTGAAATTACTTCTTTTCTCATTGGGTCTGTAAATTAAATGATAGTTATCAGAAAGACACTCAGAGAACAATTACTGATAAATAGTACTGAAACAAAACTCAAAAACGGATTATTCTAGGTCTAATGGTTACTTTTATGGCCTGAAAGCAAGGTAGTTAGAGTCATTCTGTATTTTTCCCTGGTGAGTGTATGACACACAAGCTCCATATTGATTTTTATTTTCCTATGAGAGAAGTGGAGCGTGGAAGAAACAGGACAACTTGGAGTGGTTCAATTTGGGTTCAAGTGTGAGTTCTTCCTCTTGCTGTCTCAACTTGGGAAAAGTGTGCAAGCCTCTGTCTCCCAACTGGTAAAATGCAGGTAGTAATAATACATACACCAGTATGTTGCTTTGGGGATCAGATTAACTAATGAAAATGGAAGCTTCACAAAAATTGTAGAATACTATAATGTGAAAAAAAAATGAGGAAAATAGAAGAGGGGAGGAAGAGAGATAATGGTAATTAGAGTGTAAATAAGATAAAAAAATGGATCTGTTCCTATCATTCTCTCCCAAAAGAATCTTCAATAGCTCCCTCCTGTTTTCTCCAAGAAAGTATGTTCTTCAAGGACCAACATGATCTTCCCTTTGCCCACTTTCTCATACAGAATGTTGGTCTCTGTGTGGACAAGCATCTACGGAGTCTCCCTGTTAAGTGAATGAGTTACTAAGTGGTTTCTAATTTAAGAGAAAACTGAAATTACCATTAAGAAATACCTACCATGTGCTAGGCATTATATATTAGTTGCTTAATTTTTACAACTACACTGAAAAGGTTCTGTTTGAACCTTATGGATAATTAAGCAGCAAAGCTGGGATTTTAGCCCCTGAACTATATTACATTTGATGGTCCCTCTGATTGCCTTGGTTCCACATGCTAAAGTAAAAGGACAGAATCTCCTCCCTAATCCTACCCATTCCCTATTTCTGCACTGCACCGCTTCCCTTTGGTTTAAGCGCAGGAATTTTTCAAACATTTCAAAGATTGGAAGTAGAATCTATTTTGTTTTATTGCACACCAATGAAAACAAAATTTCTGTCATGTTCCTCTGTCTATATCTTCTACATCTATATCCCTGCTCACTTTATGATACTCCTTATTCATTTAACACCTAAGTGTTATGAAGCACCTGCTACATGATTGGCACAAATCCTCTTACTATGTACCTCTGGGAGCTTTGGGCTTGCTGAGAGAGTTATGCAGATGAAGAGTCAATGCTTAGTTCTCACCCATTCAAGATAATGTGTGGCATCAGAATTCAGTTTCCATTTGGACCCAGATATTGAATATTTAAATACCATCATAAAGATAATAATAAAGTTAATATATATGGAGCCTTCTCATGTTTTAGATAATCTCTGAGATGACTAATGAGCTAGAAAATGCATTCACATGTTTAAGAAGATGATGGTTTCTTTTCTGCTCTCCCTGTTTTTGTGAGGCAGAAAGAGAAAAACCTGTGCTTGGATGGGGAATGAAGACAACACCTGGAGACAAGAATGAACAACTTTTAACTTTTAACCCCAGGTCTTTACATAAGTGTCTATTAATGCCACTGATTTACAGATTCATAGGCTACAAGGAGATATGAAAAATGGCCCCCTGAAAAAAAGACCTCTTAAGACATTGTCACTGAGAGACAATAGGGCTTGTGGTTAAAAGCATAAATACAGAACCTAGAAAACTTCCTACTATATAATCCCAGCCCTGCCACCCACTAGTTATATAACCTTGGGCAAATTTCCTAATTTCCCTATGCCTCAATTTCCAACCTGAAAAATGGAATGGAAGACAATGACATCTAGAGCATAGATTTGCTGTGAAGGAAAAATGAAGTATGATGTTTAAGGTATTTTGAAAAGCATCTGACAAATAGTAAGTGCTGTATAAATACCATAATTATTACTTCTCCCTTGTGCTGAAACAAGCAATAGTTATTAACATTTCAATACCAATAGGCTAGATCCAAACTCCTCAGTTTGATATTCTGAGATTTTAAATCTTCAGCTCCCCAGCCTCCCACCCTATCAACTCAATAACATTTCCTAACCAGTCACTACTAAGATCCTACTACAATCCAAGCAGTGTTAAGTGCTAGCAGTGTAGAGTGCTTATGACACACGCCACTTAGACTCACTCAACTCACCGTCCTTGGTTTGGCCAGTCCAGCCTCCCTGCTATATTCTTTTATCAGGATTATCCTGACCTTTATTAAAAATATGCCCTACCTGGAATGCTTAAGAAAGTTAGGACTTTCCCTTCTGCTAAATCAAATCTTATCTTTCCCTGAAAGTGTCCTCCTCCATGAGCATTCTTCTTACATTTCAAATCAAAGTACTCTCTCCCTCTTCTGCTTTTCTATGGCATTGCACTTAATTAGCTACTATCTTCTGTTGTTACAGAAATATTTCACCCATGCTATGAAAAGACAATGGCTTTGGCCTCTGGAAAAAAATTAGATGGAAAAATCCAGCTCTGCCTCTTCCTAAGCATAGGGCCTCAAGCAAAATTTTTAATCTCTTTGAGCCTCAGCTACCTTGTCTGAAAATAGGAAAGTACATAGTATGAGTTCTGAAACATTGAAAGCACTAAATAAATATCAGTCCTCTACACTCACATATCTATACTCACATATTTTGTCTTCTCATATAACGGGTAGGTCCTCTGACTTGGCAGACTATGGTTGATATGTGTCTTCTAATCCAACATCACACTTAGAGTTACACATAAATCAGGACTCAAGAAAATAAAGGGGTGAAGTAAGATAAATCTCTCTTATTATCAAGAATGTATAGAGGGCAAAACTCCTTCCTTGATCATAACATGTTCTTATCTAAAAGCATCTCCTGTATACACCTTTACAAGATAAAACTTCATATGCCAAACACTGGGATTCCACTTTCTGTTTCTCCACATCCAATAATAAGACCACCATGTATTAAAGGCCTAACTTCTCCTAAGGAGGTTTATTTAAATTATCTTTTTTAAATATTTGCTTCAATGATTATCCAATTCAAAACTTCAATAGTGCTGAGATTAAGAAACCATGAATTCATTGAATAAATATGAAGACTTTTCTAGCTCTCATTCTAGTCTATAAATATAAAACTTCATAGTATAAAAAATAACTTTCAGTTGAAATCACTCTTTCCTCAGTACATAAATTACCTTTTCAGCAACCACATCACAATGGCCTTTAGCCTCTGCATGAACATCTTCACAGGCCAAAAATTTACAGATTCTGGTAAAACCCATCTATTTCTAGAAACATCAATTACAATCCATAATGGTTGTGCAGAAAAGTAGCTATGGTTGTTCTTAACAAACATCGAATAAACTAGCGTCTATCATGGGCCAATGGAATTATTATTTTAAAAAATTTTCTGTGACATTTTCCAACTCACTTTTCTTTAACATCCTGTCTCAGTTCACTAATTAAACACTTTATTCCTCTTAGGTGAAAATTTCAAGGCAGAATCTTCCTGATTAATGTTTCTAAGAGAATCCTTAAAAATGTTAGCATTCTTCACTATTCAAATTATCAGAGGAGAACCAATCTCAAATAAGGAAATTTCCAAATTATAAAATAGTTATAAAATCACCTCCTTTACTTTCAAAAGGTGTTTTCATTCAACCATGCAATAAACCCTTTTGTGTCCCATGCTGACTTCAGGATACAAAGATAAATAGGACAAAATCTTTGGATTTAAGGAACCCACTATCTGCTGGAGGGGATTAAATGTACTATGTGACTGCAACCAATAAAAATACTGGATGACGAGGTCACCAGCTCTATCTGGGATACTTGAAGGAGGTAGTACTGCAGAGCTGCTACTTGAACTGAGATTTGAAGGACTGGTAGCACTCCCAGGACAAATAGGAGAGGAGCAAATGCAAACACACTGAGATTGAGATGGTATATAGAACATTCTGGGAACAGTATATAGGCCAATATGGCTGGCACTCAAGGCCATCTAAATGTTGAGCAAGATTGCAACAGGAGACACTGCAAAAGCCAAGTGGTTCACAAAAGGTTTGAGCCCTATGTGCGGGCCCAAGAGCCCCCTAAGGAAAGCAGCAAGGTCAGAACCAACTTTTTGGTAAGATTATTGTCAACATGAGGAAACAGTTCAGAACTGGGAGAAACTGATGTCCTGGGTTTATGGTAATAACACCCAGGTGTCCTAGAGGGGAACAGGATTTCCTACAAGCCTTTGGGTAGGTGGCCTGGCTTACTGAAGACCTAAGGTTTATTTTAAATTGAGAGAATCAATTGTTATCACTACATTAAGTTACAAAGTGCCATCAGAACAATTTCTGATTTTAAAGAGGATCCAACTCTTCCCTGGGAGGGAAAATGTGTGTTTAAGTGACAGAGGAGTAGGGAAAGAGCCAGGGCAAACACTGAGGCTTTAAGCATCCAGTCCTTACCATTCTCCACTGCTCTGAAGTTGCTTTTACTTGTTTGTAAAAAGCTGTTTTTACCATGAGAGCAATTAAATGCTTCTTTCCCTTTCAGGTGTTCTCTCCCTCCCCATCATTCACCTGACATTCTGTTTACCCAATTAATTTTCACTGTGTAGGAAGAAAGCCTTTTCAGAGCAAAGGTAAATTTCAGCCCAGGCTATTGTCAGCCTGCTGGATGATTCCTAATTAACTGAAATGAGATGAATGGGGGTTTATTGTTATTGAGCTTTCAAAGCCCTCTGCTTAGATTGGGTTACCAAGCACTTGGCAAGAGAAATGTGTGTTTCATCCTCCTAGGATCTGGAATTGACAATGGACAGATGACATACAATAAGAGAATCATTACTTGGCTGTAAGTCCTGGACCCAGCCTGGCAGGGTGTTTCCCAAATCCCTTACTAAATATTTCAGTGACACAGGAGAACATTTCAGAAAATGACATTGTTGGAGCAAGCTCTGAGCCCAAACCTCATATTGGTAACATCCCAATATGTATTTCTGAATTGAAGAGCTTTGAGAAACTCAAAGATTGCTTCTCTAGAGAAGAGGAAATCAATGGCAACTTTATTATCATTATAATTCTTATTCACACAGCTGTGGGGCTGGTTATGATTCTGTGGAGGTGGGAAGTAATGAGACTACCACAGTCTCATATGCCTTGTAAACTGGTATTATCATTACAAAAGGACAGAAAGAGAGAGAAAAAAAAATAGACACAGAGAGGCAGGGAGCATGCACTATATAAATACATTGAAGGTTGTTGGGCAGCTGTAAATAAGAAAGGGGAGACTAAGGGTGTAGATCAGTGGTAGAGAACTTGCCTACCATGTATAAGGTACTAGGTTTGGTCCTCAGCACTGCAAATATGAAAAAGAAAACATTAGATAAAGAAACAAGACTCGGGGTGTATTTGTCCATGGTCTCTTGAGAAAGCCAAGCCATAAGCTCCTGAGTCCACACTCTTTGTAAGATTATTCACATCTATCCCTCTAGTTCCCAGAATGGGACATTTCCTGGAGTGACATTTAGTGCCTCTTTCAAAGGCTACATTCATCTTGGGTTAGGGGCATGTGGTCTGTTTCTGGAGAGTTTGGGAAAAGGAGCTTCATCAAACCCTTCTTCATTACAGCATTTTGTCACCTGTCTTGGGCAACTTTTCATTGTCCCTTCAAACTTTAGGTTTATCTGGGTTGGCCCATAGAGTGCTTGTTCAAGCTACCTGTGGCTGGATGGAGAAGACTTTCTAAATCAAAACAAAATGTGGTGAAGTGCCTACAAACCTCAACTGCTGCTTTAGTTTGGATTTTGACCCCAAAAGTCCATGTGTTAAACACTTGGTCCCAGGGCACTGCTGTTGGAAAGTGATGGAATCTTTAAGTGGAGGAGCTAGTGGAAGGTCTCTGGGTTATGGGGGATATAACCTGAATGGGATTGTAAGACTCTAATCCCTGGCCATGAGATGAGAGGTTTTGCTCCAGCAGGCACTCCTGCCATGATGTGCTAACTAACCAAAGGCCTAAAAGCAATGGATCAGCCTTATCATGGATTAAACCTTTAAAACAGTCTTTTTAAAGTCAAAATAAGTATTTTCTCTTTATAAGTTGATTGTCTCAGGGATTTGTTATAGTGATAGCTGAATAATGTCACTATTTTCTCTTAACCTTGCTTTATTAGAAAGGATCTGACCTCAGGATCTACATATCTATGACTCTACAATCATCTCATAACTCATGCTAAAACAGAAAAAAAAATTTATTCACTAGTTGACCTTAAAATTTTGACCGCTACACTGTAGGATGCCTGTTGCCTTAGACTGTAGACACTCTTCCCTGCTGATATGAAATATTCCCTAAAACAAGAAAAAATTTACAAAATATAAGAACAATGGTCTTTAAGAAACTGGAAATCATGCAAAGGAGAACAATGGTCTCTAAATAAGGGAAATAAATGATGTAAGGGATAGAATTGTCCAACTCTCAGGAGTGTGTTAGGAATATAATAAGATTTACCCATCTTTTCAGGGTAACTCTCTGCCACACCAAATATTAAAAGAGCTATCAACAGCTTTGAAGAGTTTCTAACCTTTGATTGACACATTAAACTATGTAAAGACTTTTTCCTCCATGCAATTATTTAGGTAATATTCATATAGGGAGAGGGGAGGACTCTTTTTAAAAAATACCAAAAATATAATCCATCAGTATTTTTATTTTTATCAATAGACTTCCCAACAAGAAGTGGAACAGTGTATAAATTAAGGAATTAGGGTAAGATTACATATGTCCTCACTCTAAAATAATACCTTATCTCTGCTTCACCATATGTAAAATCTGGAAAATCCACTTGGTCAATAAATGCTGTGTCCACAATCTACTTCAGTTACACATAAAAGGTGCCTGATGCACCTCCAGGCAGTAAGTCATTTATCAAAATATAATGTTTACTTAGAGAAAGCCTAGATCAAGATCTTGGAAAAGAACTAAAAAGCTGATCATTCCAGAAGTTCAGAATCCTATGGAGTGCCCAAAGTACCACCACTTTATCTTGATTACTCACAAATGCTTGATCTTTAAAACTGATAGCACTTAGATTTTGATGTAGGATAGAGTAACTTCGAATATGTTCAATGTGTTTTTAAAATATAGAAGTCCAATCTGGAAAGCACTATGGAGATTCTTTGGAAAACTTGGAATGGAACCACCATTTAACCCAGATATCCCACTCCTTAGTTTAAACCCAAAGGACTTAAAAACAGCATAGTACAATGACAGAGCAACATCAGTGTTTATAGCAGCACAATTCTCAATAGCTAAATGGTGGAACCAACCTAGATGCCCTGCATTAGATGAATGGATAAAGAAACTATGGCATATATACACAATGGAATATTACTCAGCATTAAAAGAGAATAAAATCATGGCATTTGCAGGTAAATGGATGGATTTGGAGAATATTATGCTAAGTAAAGTAAGACAATCACAGAAAATCAAATGAAGAATGTTTTCTGATATAAGGATGCTGATCCCTAATGGAGTTGGGGGTGGACAGGGAAGCATGGGAGGAATGGAGGAACTTTGGATAGGGCAAAGGGGAGAGAGAGGAAGGGAGGGGATACTGGGTTAAGAAAGATGGTGGAATGAGATGGCCATCATTACGCTAAGTACGTGTATGAAGACACAAATGGTGTGACTCTGTGTACAACCAGAGACATGAAAAATTGTGCTCTGTATGTGTACTATGAATTGAAATGCATACTGCTATCATGTATAACAAATTAGGATAAATAAATTTCTAAAAATGAAATCAAAAATAAATAAATAAAATAATAATAAAGTAAAATATTAAAATTATATATATATATAGTCTCTTTAAAAAATACCAGGATGATGAGAATCTATTTGAAAAGTGACATCCTCATGCTGTTAAGAAAGATGAGGAAAAAATCATATATTTGGAGGGAAGGAAAATGGTTTCCATGAACCCTCTCCATAATGAGAACAAGACAGGAAGATATTTTCCTTTATCTAAATTGATAGGCAAGAAATCTATCCACAAATTATCTTGCTGAGAATCTGAAAAAGACAAATTTTGTATTATCACTATATAATGTATTCAATCACATTTCTGTTTCTGGGAGCAGATGAAAAGTGGGATGTCTCAGATTCTAAATTAATTCCTTTTCAAGATATAGCTTCTGTGCTGTGCTGTAGTGGGGTACCTCTGCTCCCTTCTCTTTTCTTATTTATGATTCAAACTCCCTGTCCTAATCATCTCCAGCTCTTCCTCGAACCAGTTTCAAAGAAACTGAAGTTTGGTCCTTCTTTTGTGAAGATGTATTACTTCACTCCTTAAACACCCAAACTTACTTTGGAATAAAATAAAAATCAAGTAAAATCAGTATGACTCCATATATCTACCATCGTATCTGACTCCAATTGATTGCTCAATATGGTCACTGACATAGAACTCTTTGATTATAAGTTGTAGAAATCCAACCCAAAGTAGCTTATGCTAAAAGGCATCCGTAATAAAACTAAAGAAAGGAAAAGGGGAGACAGGAATGAGCCCTCCCTCCCACTTTGTGTGTGTATGTGTGTGTGTGTGTGTGTGTGTGAGTGTGTGTGTGTGTGTGTGTGTGTGTAATTTATCTCTGCTTTTCTCGGTTTGAACCTATTCTCTCCCATTACATATGAGATTTTTCTACAAGCTGGGGATTATAGTCACAAGAAACTTTAAGCTTGTATTCTCAAGCTAATAACTAGTAAATCAAAAAATGTTCCTGCTATGAACTTGGAGTGGTGGTACACAGCTGTAATTCCAGCTACTCAAGAGAAAAAGACTGGTGAGAAGAAAAAAATCTCTACCCAAGACTAAGCTGTTATGATTTCCAGTCTCCATTAAAATCACAGTTTGGGTGACGAAGGGAAAAACAAAAGGGAAGGAAGGAGGAGGAGGAAAGGGGGAAAGGAAGAATGAGGGGGGGAAAGGGAGAAGCTTAGGACACATATGATCATGAGACAAATATTAGAAATTGGAAAAGCAGTGTGTTATAGTCATTGGTCATATACTTTATTGATGACTATGTCCTCAAAAATTCACTAACATGATTTATCTATGTTTGAATACTCAACTTGCAGACCTTTCTGTCCATCACAAAAGGTAACATTGATATGTAAGCATGCTGCCAGTGTTAATAGAAGTTGTCTTTAATTACATGGTCGAAAGTAAAATAATTGGCAGTTTTATTTCAACTACAGATCATAATTTTCTCAACCATTTTTCAAGTTAAAGAAATACCAAGATTCTGCTATAGATAACATGGAATTTATTTTTTCAAATAAAATAACCCCTACATAAAATGTGGAATTCCTTCACTACTTTCTAACTATTAGCAATCTGGGGCTTCTGCTTTGACTTTATAATTTCAAAAAGTAACACAGTTCTCTGATATTTACCTTTAAGTGTCAAAACTTTTGAGGTTTGTACTGCAGTTTTCCCAAAACGTTCTTTCACCTGGAGTGAAAATCTATAGTTTGAATCTAGGAAACTTTCTTCAAGTTGGTGGAGGGGAGCTTTTTCCAGGTCTTTCTCAGTCAAGGGAAGAATGAAGTCAGGGGATGAGAGAGAAATGTCTTCCATGTCTAAGAAAGGGGCAAGAAACACAAACTCAGCACATAGCTCCTTCGTTGCTGCAGTATTCTAATGGTCCCTTCATCTTCTCATCTGGAGTGAGACCTCCCTTTCCCAGGGAGTACATCCAGTAGATGATGCGGCAGCTCACCAGAAAAACTGAAACAAAAGGATGCTCCCCTCTTGGAAGATGCCCCATGTGAACACCTATAAGTTACTTTAGCAGGAAAGAGCTGAAGTCGTTCCTCTCACAAACACCTGGCACTTCTTTCAGTACAAATTATAGTAATAACATTACTCTTCATGTTAAAAAGTACCTTTGTTATAAAAGACTGAAAAAGAAGCAAATATAAAGAAGAAATTTCATGAGATGATGTTAGCTTTTGTCTTTTGACATTATACTGTAAATATTTTTATGCAATTAAATCATTGAAAACAACTATATTGGCTGTAGACTATAATTGTCATATTAATTGTTTTAATTATTGTTGTTCAATATTTAGTTTCTTTTTTTCCTGTTAAATAGCTATATGCATAATTTTTTTCTGTAACATTGATCATTACTTTGGTATACTAATCTTCACTAGCAGAGTCTAAGAGTGCTTATTTCCCCTATTTTTTGCTATCACTATAACATCATGTGAACAAATATTTTAAACAAAAAATTTAAACAATGTTTTCAAAATGGTTTCAAAAATCAGTTTTCAGAATCAGCTGTTTTACTTACCAGCTGATTAAATTTGTACCAGGACTATTATCTAATTAGTGGATTCTTATTTTAAATGCTGAGCTACTTATCCACAACTTAAATGTCTATCAAAAATTGAGTAAACTATAGTGCATGCATGCTATGAGACAATACATAAGCAATAAAAGGACTGAAGGCTATCTGTATGTTCTTATGTGGAGAATATCTATAGGCTATCATTTTTTGAAAAAAGTCTAAAGGTAGAAAATATGTACACTATTATCCATGCTCTTTTTAAAAAATAATCCATGTTTTTACATACAACACATGTATGTAAAAACAGATACAACACATGTGTCTGTCCATGCATATGTATTTGAATGTTCATAGAAATGTAAAACATCTAAATAGATAAACACCAAAATACTATGAATGGTCTTAAGCTGGGAGTGAATTTATTGATGGTGGATGGAGGGATTTTTGAGATAGTAACTTCCATTTGGATGTATTTACAATGGGCACTTGTTACTTTTGCAATTATGCCCCAGAGAGAGTAGATACAATACTTCTTTAGAATTAATCAAAGTTTTTAAAATTCACTGAGGAAATTATTATTTACCAATTTTGAAGCCATGCAAAAACTTCTGAGAAGGATAGAAGAAAAATATTAATTTATTTTACATCTACCTTTAATATCTTGTAAGATCTACCTGTAATTTTATAAGTTAAAACATGTTATGAAAATAATTTGATTTAATCTTAAAATAATGTTATTTAGTATTTTGAATATCAAGGCAAGGGGAAGCAAAATAATCGAAAAAAAATTCTCTTGCTTTGGAATGCATCCCATCAAAGGAAGAAGGTCAAGACTTCTAGAAACTAAGTTTGGTGCACCTTGATTTTCCCTTTCTCCCTACTAGTTAGCAAATATTTAATAACAGTAAAACTTGAGGATAGGGTACTATTAGAAATGAAGCTGACATGTGAGCTGGCAGGAGGTGGTACCCAAATTTAGGTCCTTACAGAAAGGGAAGCGTCCCCAGAGAAACAAGCAGACCCCTCAAACTTGTCAATTCTCTCTGAGTGACAATGACTTCAACAAGCAAACACATTCTCTTTTCACTACCAGTCAGCTTCATTGGTCATTTTTCATCCACAGTAAAGATTCGGGAGTCACTACTAGATGGCTGACATGGTAACATGAAATAAGTGTTGGTGGTGATCATTTCCTCAAACCAAGAATGGAAACGACCCTCTGAGTCCATACACATTAACTCTATTGTATTTGGCTATCTTTTTGGTCAGAACTACCAACTTATCCTATTGGCCAAATTTGGGTACACCATTCCTTCACAGGCTGTGTACAGCCACCACTTATTTTATTGCACTCTTAGTCGTAACAAGTCCACAAGAGAACTTCTATCTCTAAACTGACTCTTCCACCTATTCCTGCAGACAGCTTAAAATTCTCTTGATTGCTCCTTGACAATATCTTCTACACATTTTGATCCAATAGTAGGTCAGGTATTCTGGATAAGCTCTGAAAGAGACATAGTAAGTCATAAATTCCCAATCTAATCTCCTGTGTCAGCTAACAGTGGTGGAAAAAAAATGCAGGTGATGGCAAATGAGCGTGAATGAGGTAGAGATTGGACAGATGTGGTTACGCTGTCCCCTACTTAATATATACATGGAAATTCTCACACCTACTTAATATATTCATGAAAAATCTAGTACTCACTTAAAATATTCATGAAACTTGCTCATTTTCAGTCACACGGTGATCATAAAAGTTATTACAAATAGATAAAATGGAAAAGATAATCCGAGACCAGAGTAGATATACCTCTCTCAGTGGTGTTAGTGTATAGTCAGGCGCTGAGACTGCATCTAATGAATTTTGAGTACTCCAAATATTTAATATTATGCTTCATACACAACAAAGTTTTATGGGATTTACATATCTGTTTAATCAAGTCATTCATTCTAAGAAGAAATGTGACTAATAAAGAATAAACTGAATTTTGTCAATAAAAAAAATCATTCTCTATAAAAATCCAAGTGTTATTGCCGTGTTGGTGTGTTGGAAAATAATCACACACAGTTGCTCGCCATGTAAATTTGTTCATCTTCTTTGGAGAGCAATTTGAGATATTTATCAAAATTTTACTACACATATTCTGTGATCCAGCAATTTAACTTCTGAAAAGTTATTGCATACATAAATGTACTTATATCCAAAATAAGTGCTTATATACAAAATACTTATATATTTATATAGAACAGTGTCTTTAGAATAATTTATTTTGTAAAAGTACACAAACACACACACACACACACACACACACACACACATGCATACACACAGATGGTATAAAAGTTTGTTGAAAGAATACGCAAGGAACAGGTGATAGTATTTAGATGAGAGAGCTCCACACCTCACTGTCTTCTGTTTAAATGTGTATTCTGTGTTATTGACTTCTTTGTCATAATTAAAAAGTAAAGAAAAAAATAAAGCAACCAAATCATAGCATGATAAAGGTAGGAAAGACATTAATGGTCATTAGCTCAGAAAGAAGAAGCAGCAAGTGCCTTACTCAAGGGCACACAACCATTTGATGCTAGAACTGCAGCGAAAATCAGGTCCTCTGATTTCAAAATCATTTCCTGAAATACTTAAGTAATATGCATGCTAGCTACAATTTATTGAGCATCTGCTATCCACAAAACACTGTAGGCATTATACTAGGCCCTTCATTAGATAGCATCTCTAATTCTTATAAGAACTCTTCAAAGTAGGGGTTGAAAGTGTTGTGCTATTCATATTTGGGGACTTTTTACAAAGTTATACAAATTCTCTTTTTTGAGTAATTGCCTAGAGTACTAGACATTTTACATGCATTATCTCCATTATCTCTACTGCTTTACAAAGTAGATATTATAATTTCTATTTATAAACAAGAGAACCAAATACTTTGTTAGTAATCTTACAATTGGTAAGTGTTGAAACTGGGATTTCAATTTAAAATTGAAATTTAATTCCTCTTCCTAATCCTCCTCCAAATTCTTCTCCTTAAGACCAGAAATACTCTGGGAAAACAAAGTCTTGCTTAATTTATACAGTACCTTGGGAATTGGATATTACTAAAAATTCAGCAAGATTGTTCTTTTGTGTTCCATATACTCTCTTCTAGGATTCCTGAGACAAAATCTGTCACCAGCATCGCTTGTTGACGTACAAAGCCCTTGCTTGCTGCAGAAAAACAAATCCTAAAAACACTACAGAATATAAATCAAATTCTGTGTGTCAATAGATATTTCTCCTCTTTTAGAAGGTATTGCAAAAATCACAAAATAAAAGTTTTAGTACTACCAACTAATTACTGTACATCTGCCACAATAATTACTATATTCAGCAATTTACAATTACAATTCAATTCCTTTATAATTGGGCTTCACGCAGCTCCCAGTGATAGCTATTTTAGTTTCAAGACTTAAATTCAATGTGAAAATTTTGTTCATCATTAACATTATGAAAATGTGAGGTTTCAACCATCTATACTAACAAAGTACCAGTAAAAGTCAAGGTTCATCTTCTTTTTTAAAAAATATATTTATTTCTTTTTTAGTTTTAGGTGGACATTATATCTTTATTTTATTTTTTTATGTGGTGCTGAGAATCGAACCCAGTGCCTCATGCATGCTAGGCGAGCGCACTACCACTTGAGTCACAACCCCAGCCCAAGGTTCATCTTCTTTTTTTTTTTTTTTTTTAAAGAGAGAGTGAGAGAGGAGAGAGAGAGAGAGAGAGAGAGAGAGAGAGAGAGAGAGAATTTTTAATATTTATTTTTTAGTTCTCGGCGGACACAACATCTTTGTTGGTATGTGGTGCTGAGGATCGAACCCGGGCCGCACGCATGCCAGGCGAGCGCGCTACCGCTTGAGCCACATCCCCAGCCCCGGTTCATCTTCTTGAACCTACATTTTTCTGCTTTCCATCTTTGGACCAGGAGTCATGTGTATAACTTAGCCTTATTTCCATGTAGATATTTAAGCAATAAAAATATTTCTAGACATGATTAAATTTCTGTTCTGTCTGGCATGTAACTCTCAGTTGAGACTAGAATATGCATAGTGAATTTCTCATGAAAGCACATAATATTAATAGCTTCTCTCCTTCAGGCCTTTGTGCTATTGTTATATATTTTAATCTGTTACATATTATAAACCCTATACTACATTGTCTTTATTTTAGTGTTAGCTATTAATTACTTTTTAAAGAGATTCAAATAATAAGAAAACAATGTTAAGTTCTTAACATACCTGATGTCCTTCATTCCTTTGTGTATGTCCATGTTTTCACCTGGTACCATTTTCCTTGTTCCTAAAAACCTTCCTTTAATATTTCCAGTAGTGCAAGTCTGATAGTGATGTATTCTTTTCAGCCTTTATATGTCTGAATAAGTGATTATTGCATTTTATTTATAAAGGGTGTTTTCTTGCAGCAATCTAGGTTGGGGTTTGTTTATGTTGCTGTTACTTTGTTGTTGGTTATCCATTACTTTAAAGATGTTTCTCCAACATCTTCTCAACACCCATTGGTTCTGTTGAGAAGTCTGCTGCATTTCTTATTGTTCCTCTGCTTGTAACATGTCTTATTTTCTCTTCCTGATTTTAAGATTGTTCTTTTTATTACTAGCTTTGAGGAATTTAATCATGGATTGTCTTTGTGTAGTTGTCTTTATGTTTTCTATACTTGGAGTTCATTGATCTTTTTTAATTGATCTGTTTATAGTTTTCATCAAATCTAAGGATGTTTTAACCTATTTCTTCAAATTGCTTTCCATCTGTCCTTACTTTTTTTTAACACCTCCACTCCTGTCCAGTAGCTGTGAAAGCTTGGGGAGGTGTTTGGTTGCCCAATGTGTCTATTTCCATATCTCTAAAATGGAGATGATACAAGTACCTCCCTCCCAAGTTTATTGTGAAGATTACAAATTAATACTTGCACAACAGTGTCCTCATGTAATAGTACTAATACTTAAGGCAGGAACTCATCTCTCTCATTTGTCATCACTTACTCAGTCAAAATAAGACACTATAATCAAATATTTAATATGATTTCTAGCTTTTCTTAGTCAAAAGATTCCCCCATATATAGTCATTTACCTGCTCTGGTTTGCTTTTCTCCCAAGGACCAGTTGTAAGCTATCAATAAATATTTGTCGAATCAATGGACAGAACTTTAAGACAGAAACTGTTTTCTTTTATCTAGTATTAGGGATTGAACCCAGGGCCTTGTACATACTAGGCAAACACTATACCACTGAGCTACCTCCTAGGCCCCCAAACCTGTTTTAAAGAATGGAAAATAGTTCTCAGAATGGCTGCATCACAAGCAGGAAAGGGGAAATTAAACATACTACAGGGTAGACCACAAAGGGCTTTGCCATGTCAAATTTTCTCTTTCTTTGCTTTTTTTTTTTTTTTTTTTTTTTTTTTTTTTTAGCAAGGGGGCAACCAGGAATTGAACTCAGCAACACTGGGCCACTGAGCCACAGCCCCAGACCTATTTTGTGTTTTAGCTAGATACAGGGTCTCACTGAGTTGCATAGTGCCTCACTCTTGCTAAGGCTGGCTTTGAACTCATGATCCTCCTGTTTCAGCCTCCCAAGCCACTGGGGTTTCAGGCATCTGCCACCATGTCTGGCTCTTTGCTCTATCTTGAGTAAGAGGATGTAATACATAAGGAGCCCTATAGAGTTTCTTAAATTATAATTTCATGTGTTCAGGTATCTCCCATTTTAAATTCTACTGTTTTTTTCTGGTATTTTATTGATGTTTATTATTTTATTGTTTATACTTACACAAAGATTTAATATAGGCTAGTTCTGGAAAATGTAAAAATTCATAAAAATAAAATTTTAAAATGCTATTTGATTAACAGTCCTGCTCTACAGAGATGGCTTCTGATAACATATTGCTATAGTTAATGTTTTTCCTGTGTATATATTCATATTTCACATAGTTTATGACCTGTTTTTTCACTGATTGTAAACTTCTTGATGACAGGAAAAGCATAAAGCATGTTATTCATTTTTGTATTCTTCATAGAAAATGGACAGCTCTTGACATATGAATGAGTCCACTCAAATGATAATGGCTAGTACTCACATGGTCCTCTCCACCTGCTAGGCTCTGTGGAGAACACTTTATATGTAGTAAATAATTGAACTCCCACAGAAACCATATGAGGTGAATATTATGCTCATTTCACATGTGAAGAAACTGGGACTCTGAGAAGTTAAGTAATTTCCCAAGATCCCATAGCTGGAATGTTCCTCCTAGTGACTACACTATCCTGTGTTCCACTCAGATTCTATCAGAACTGACCTCCTGAGTCAGAATCTCTACCAGTGTCTGAGAACCACTGACCTAATCAAACCACGTGTTCTTAAGACAAGGAAACTGAGATCTACAGAGAGAATGTGTCTAATCCAAGGCTATTTTCTTATAATTCATTGAAATAACATAACAGAGATATCTAGAGTAACAAAGATGTGCCTTGTATAAGACAGACTCTGGAACTTCATAGAGAAATATTCTGAACTATTTTCCATTCTTTAAAATGGCTTCTGTCTTAAAATCCTTCTCATTGATCTGACAAATATCTATTAATGGCTTTCAATGGGCTCTTGGGGAAAAAATAGCAAGTAACTAATGATATATACTTTTTTAAGATATTGCTTGTGATGAACTCTTTGGACTAAGAAAAAGTCACTAGCCTTCCTCCTGGTATGCCTTCTTCCTCAGTGCATTAAAGGAGAAGAGCAAGAGTGTCTAAGTGGAAAACCAGGAATAGCAACAGCAGGGATTCAGAGTGGGTAACATTGATACAGCTTGATAAATCTCCTAAATAACTTTTACAAGGGGCTGCCTATAACTACTAATTTTTGTGTGCCCTGGGATGGCAAACAAGGTAGTTGAATCATAGGGTAGACACGTTAGAATAAAAGAATTTTTTTTTTCACTTCAAGCACTTTTTATTTATTTATTTTTATTTATTTTTTTATTTTATTGTTGGTTGTTCAAAACATTACATAGTTCTTAATATACCATATTTCACAGATTGATTCAAGTGGGTTATGAACTCCCATTTTTACCCCGTATACAGATTGCTGTGTCACATCAGTTACATTTCCATTGATTTACAAATTGCCTTTCTAGTGACTGATGTATTCTGCTGTCTATCCCATTCTCCACTGTCCCCTCACTCCTCCCCTCCCCTCCCCTCCCCTTCTCTCTCTCCATCCCCTCTACTATAAATCGTTTCTTCCACTTATATAATTTTTCTCCTACTCCTCCTTTCCTCTTATATGTAATTGTGTATAACCCTGAGGCTCACCTTCCAATTCCATGCAATTTCCCTTAACTCTCACTTTCCCTCCCGCCTATCATCCCTGTTTAATGTTATTCTTCTTCTCCAGCTCTTCGTCTCTACCCTGTCCTTGGTTACTCCCCTTATATCAAAGAAGACATTTGACATTTGTTTTTTAAGGATTGGCTAGCTTCACTTAGCATAATCTGCTCTAATGCCATCCATTTCCCTCCAAATTCTATGATTTTGTCATTTCTTATTGCAGAGTAATACTCCATTGTGTATAAATGCCACATTTTTTAATCCATTCATCTATTGAAGGGCTTCTAGGTTGGTTCCACAATCTTGCTATCGTGAATTGTGCTGCTATGAACATCAATATAGCAGTGTCCCTGTAGCATGCTCTTGTTAGGTCTTTAGGGAATAGACCGAGAAGGGGAATAGCTGGGTCAAATGGTGGTTCCATTCCCAGCTTTCCAAGAAATCTCCATACTGCTTTCCAAATTGGCTGCACCATTTTGCAGTCCCACCAACAATGAACAAGTGTACCCATTTCCCCGCATCCTCGCCAGCACTTGTTGTTGTTGGACTTCTTAATGGCTGCCAATCTTACTGGAGTGAGATGGTATCTTAGGGTGGTTTTGATTTGCATTTCTCTGACTGCTAGCGATGTTGAGCATTTTTTCATGTACTTGTTGATTGATTGTATGTCCTCCTCTGAGAAGTGTCTGTTCAGGTCCTTGGCCAATTTGTTGATTGGGTTATTTGTTATCTTATTATCTAATTTTTTGAGTTCTTTGTATACTCTGGATATTAGGGCTCTATCTGAAGTGTGTGGGGTAAAGATTTGTTCCCAGGATGTAGGCTCCCTGTTTATCTCTCTTATTGTTTCTTTTGTTGAGAGAAAACTTTTTAGTTTGAGTAAGTCCCATTTGTTGATTCTGGTTGTTAACTCTTGCGCTATGGGTGTCCTATTGAGGAATTTGGGGCCTGACCCCACAGTATGTAGATCATAGCCGACATTTTCTTCTATTAGACGCCGTGTCTCTGATTTAATATCGAGCTCCTTGATCCATTTTGAGTTAACTTTTGTGCATGGCGAGAGAAAGGGATTCAGTTTCATTTTGATGCAAATGGATTTCCAGTTTTCCCAGCACCATTTGTTGAAGATGCTATCCTTCCTCCATTGCATGCTTTTAGCCCCTTTATCAAATATAAGATAGTTGTAGTTTTGCGGATTGGTTACTGTGTCTTCTATTCTGTACCATTGGTCCACTCGCCTGTTTTGGTACCAGTACCATGCTGTTTTTGTTACTATTGCTCTGTAGTATAGTTTGAAGTCTGGTATCGCTATACCGCCTGATTCACACTTCCTGCTTAGCATTGTTTTTGCTATTCTGGGTCTTTTATTATTCCATATGAATTTCCTGATTGTTTTATCTATTTCTACAAGAAATGCTGTTGGGATTTTGATTGGGATAGCATTGAACTTATAGAGAACTTTTGGTAATATCGCCATTTTGATGATGTTAGTTCTGCCTATCCATGAGCAGGGTATATTTTTCCATCTTCTGAGGTCTTCTTCTATGTCTCTTTTTAGGGTTCTGTAGTTTTCATTGTATAGGTCTTTCACCTCTTTTGTTAGGTTGATTCCCAGATATTTTATTTTTGGGGGGGATATTGTGAATGGAGTAGTTGTCCTCATTTCCGTTTCAGAGGATTTGTCGCTGATATACAGGAATGCATTTGATTTATGCGTGTTGATTTTATATCCCGCCACTTTGCTGAATTCATTTATTAACTCTAATAGTTTCTTTGTAGACCCTTTTGGGTCTGTTAGGTATAGAATCATATCGTCTGCAAATAGTGATAATTTAAGTTCTTCTTTTCCTATTTTTATGCCTTTAATTGCTTTCGTCTGTCTAATTGCTCTGGCCAATGTTTCGAGGACTATGTTGAACAGAAGTGGTGAGAGAGGGCATCCCTGTCTTGTACCAGATCTTAGAGGGAATGCCTTCAATTTTTCTCCATTCAGAATGATGCTGGCCTGTGGCTTATCATAGATTTCTTTAACAATGTTGAGGTATGATCCTGTTATCCCTAATTTTTCTAGAGTTTTGAACATAAAGGGATGCTGTACTTTGTCGAATGCCTTTTCTGCATCTATCGAGATGATCATATGGTTCTTATTTTTAAGTCTATTGATGTGGTGAATAACATTTATTGATTTCCGTATATTGAACCAGCCTTGCATCCCAGGGATGAATCCTACTTGATCATGGTGTATAATTTTTTTGATATGTTTTTGAATCCAATTCGCCAGAATTTTATTGAGGATTTTTGCATCTAGGTTCATTAGAGATATTGGTCTGTAGTTTTCTTTCTTTGAAGTGTCTTTGTCTGGTTTAGGCATCAGGGTGATGTTGGCCTCGTAGAATGTATTTTGGAAGTTCTCCCTCTTTTTCTATTTCCTGAAATAACTTGAAAAGTATTGGTGTTAGTTCCTCTTTAAAGGTTTTGTAAAATTCTGCTGTATACCCATCCGGTCCTGGGCTTTTCTTAGTTGGTAGTCTTTTGATGGTTTCTTCTATTTCCTCTATTGTTATTGGTCTGTTTAGGTTGTCTATATCTTCCTGACTCAATCTGGGCAGATCATATGACTTAAGAAATTTATTGATGCCTTCACTGTCTTCTATTTTATTGGAGTATAAGGATTCAAAGTAATTTCTGATTATCTTCTGTATTTCTGAAGTGTCTGTTGTGATATTGCCTTTTTCATCCCGTATGCTAGTAATTTGGGTTCTCTCTCTTCTTCTCTTCATTAGCATGGCTAAGGGTCTGTCAATTTTATTTATTTTTTCAAAGAACCAACTTTTGGTTTTGTCAATTTTTTTCAATTGTTTCTTTTGTTTCAATTTCATTAATTTCAGCTCTGATTTTAATTATTTCTTGCCTTCTACTTCTTTTGCTGTTATTTTGCTCTTCTTTTTCTAGGATTTTGAGATGATATATGAGATCGTTTATTTGTTGTTTTTTTCTTTTTTTAAGGAATGCGCTCCAAGCAATGAATTTTCCTCTTAAAACTGCTTTCAATGTGTCCCATAGTTTCCGATATGTTGTGTCAGTGTTTTCATTTATCTCTAAGAATTTTTTTAATTTCCTCCTTGATGTCTTCTATGACCCATTGATCATTCAGTAACCTATTGATCATTCTCCACGTGATGCATGATTTTTCCTTCCTTCTTTTATCGTTGATTTTCAGTTTCATTCCATTATGATCAGATAGGATGCATGGTATTATTTCTACTCCTTTATATTGTCTAAGAGTTGTCCTGTGACATAATATATGATCTATTTTTGTGAAGGATCCATGTGCTGCTGAGAAAAATGTGTAACTACTTGATGTTGGGTGGTATATTCTATATATGTCAATTAAGTCTAGGTTGTTAATTGTGTTGTTGAGTTCTATAGTTTCCTTATTTAACTTTTGTTTGGAAGATCTGTCCAGTGGTGAGAGAGGTGTGTTGAAGTCTCCCATGATTATTGTATGGTGGTCTATTAGACTCTTGTACTTGAGAAGAGTTTGCTTGATGAACGTAGCTGCACCATTGTTTGGGGCATATATATTTATGATTGTTATGTCTTGTTGGTGTATGTTTCCCTTGAGCAGTATGCAGTGTCCCTCTTTATCCTTTTTGATTAACTTAGGCTTGAAATCTATTTTGTTTGATATGAGTATGGACACTCCTGCTTGTTTCCGCAGTCCATATGAGTGGAATGATTTTTCCCAGCCTTTCACCTTCAGTCTATGTATATCTTTTCCTATCAAATGCGTCTCCTGTAGGCAACATATTGTTGGATCTTGTTTTGTGATCCATTCGACTAGCCTGTGTCTCTTAATTGGTGAGTTTAAGCCATTAACATTTAGGGTTATTATTGAGATTTGGTTTGTTCCTCCAGTCATATTTGTTTATTTATGTTACTAAACCTGATTAGTTTTCCTCTTTGGTTACTTTCCCCCCTTTACTGTCCTACCTCCCACTGATGGTTTTCAATGTTATTTTCAGTTTCCTCTTCCTGTAATGTTTTGCCAAGGATTTTTTGAAGAGATGGTTTTCTAGCTGCAAATTCTTTTAACTTTTGTTTATTGTGAAAGGTTTTAATTTCATCTTCCATCCTGAAGCTTAATTTCGCCGGATACACGATTCTTGGTTGGAGCCCATTTTCTTTCAGTGTTTGGAAAATGTTATTCCAGGATCTTCTAGCTTTCAGAGTCTGTGTTGAGAGATCAGCTGTTATCCTGGTTGGTTTGCCCCTAAATGTAATCTGCTTTCTTTCTCTTGTAGCTTTTAAAATTCTCTCCTTATTCTGTATGTTGGGCATCTTCATTATAATGTGTCTAGGTGTGGATCTCTTATGATTTTGCACTTTCGGCATCCTGTAGGCTTCTAGGATATGGGATTCTGTTTCATTCTTCAAGTCTGGGAAGTTTTCTCGTATTATTTCATTGAATAGATTGTTCATTCCTCTGGTTTGGAGCTCTGTGCCCTCCTGTATCCCAATGACTCTTAAGTTTGGTCTTTTAATGTTATCCCATAATTCTTGAATGTTCTGTTCATGGTTTCTTAGCAGTCTTGCTGAACTGTCTATGTTCTTCTCAAGTTGAAATACTTTGTCTTCGTTGTCTGATGTTCTATCTTCTAAGTGATCTATTCTGCTGGTAGTATTGTCAATTGAGGTTTTAAGTTGGTTTATTGCTTCCTGCATTTCTAGGATTTCTATTTGTTTGTTTTTTATTACTTCTAACTCCCTGTGAAATTGATCTTTTACTTCCTGGATTTGTTTCTGTAGTTCCTTGTCAATGTGATCTTTCATTGTCTGATTTTGCTGTCTCATGTCTTCCTTGAGACTACAGATCATCTGAAGCATGTATATCCTGAACTCTTTATCTGACATTCCATCTGTTGCAGCTATTACCTCTTCTAGAGTTGAGTTGACCTGCATTGCTTGTGGTCCTTTCTTTCCTTGTCTTTTCATGTTGCTTGCGTTTCTTTCTGCTTCGTGAAACTGTTGTGTTTTTGAAATTTTTCCCCCTGTTTATTTATGTTGCTCTTGTATATTTGGGATATCTCTCTTGTAGGGCGGGTAGTGGCTGTGATCCTCCTCTAATCAGGGTGATCTATCCACTACGCTGGTTGGTCGTAGGTCTGCCCACCCTGCGGGCACGGGTGGCTGCTCTACTCTGCCCCCACTCCAATTGCGGTGACGTTCCTACCACATCCTCGGATCGTTGGTCCTGATCCGGACGTGGGCAGCAGCTCTTCTCCACCCCTACTCCAATTGATGTGACATGTCTACCACGCTGGTCGGCCTCCACGCCTGTTCCGCCGGTGGGTCTCAGATCTGCCCACCCTGCGGGCCTGGGCGGCAGTTCTGCTCAACCCCCACTCCCAGTTGGGGTACCTAACTGCCTCTCCAACGGGTCTCTGGGCTCCTTCCGGACGCTGGCGGCGGCTCTGTTCAACCCCCACTCCAACCAGTGTGACGTGACTGCCTCGATGCTACTCGTCCACCACACTGGCCGGCTGCCGAGCCTGTCCTGCCAGTGGGACGCAGGACTGCCTACCTTGCAGGGTCAGATGGCAGCTCTTCACGGCCTCCACTCCAGGTGGGTTGACTTGGCTACCCTGCTGTCGGGTCGCTGGTCCTGTTCCAGGCGTGGGCGGCTACTCTCCTCGGCCCCAGCTGCAGTTGGGGTGTCGCGATACCACACCGGCGGGACCCTTAGCCTTCTCTGGGCACAGGAGGCAGCTCCACTCTGCCCTCCAGGCCCCCGCAGCACCCAGCAGGAACCGGACCAAGAAGCAGTCGCTGTAGGATCCCCAACCCTGAGCCAGAGCCGCTTCCGGAGCCAGGAGCCGGTCTCTCCGATCCCCGCCACTTTCTGCTAGGAGCAGGCTCCTCAGGGCTACCGCCGCGGGTTCCCCAATCCCAGGCCAAAGCCGCCCCGGGAGCCCAAGCCTCGCCGCACCAGACTCTCCCTGCTCGGTGCCCAAGCCTGGCCGCACCAAACTCTCCCTGCTCGGTGCACGCTCCCCTGGGAGCAGAGTCTAAGACGCACTTCCCGCGGGCTCCCCAGCTCCGGGTCAAAACTGTTCCAGGAGACAGAGTCCCGCTGCCCCTTGTCGCAAGTTTCACTTGTGGCTGGCCTCAGCTCGCGGTCCCCGCAGGCTCCGCGGCCCTGGGCTCAAGCAGCCACGAGAGCCAGAACCCAGCTTCTCCGATCCCTGCCACACTCTGCTCGGAGCAGGCTCCACAGAGGTACCCCAGCCTCAGGCCCAGGCAGCCCCGGGAGCCCGAGCCTGGCAGCTCCAACCTCTCCCAGCTCAGTGTACGCTCAGACAGGGGCAGGGTCAAAGACACAGTCGCCGCGGGTTCCCTAGCCCCGGGCCAAGAAGGATCTCCCGCCCTGGGCCAAAGCAACCCGGGGAACTAGAATCTGGCCGCTCAAAGCCTGGCGCCCGCCTTGCCAGGGGTGAGGCCTGAAGAGTATTCTCCTCAGAGTTTCCAATCCCGAGCCTGAGCGATCTGTCTGCGCGACGCAGGCAAATACCAGCCTGGAATCACCTGTTCCGTAGTTGAATGAGCTGAGATCAGTAGAAAACAGGGATGATTGCATCAGCTCTCCATGATGGCGGCTGCAGTCCTCCTCCGTGTTCCGACCGGTGTCGGGAATCGAACTGTACCGATTCTCTCTTCTATTTCAAAACTGGAATTCAGCACTCAGCGCGGCCAGTGTGCCACTGGCAGGAGCCTGCAGAATCCGCTTCGCTGTAATCCCTCTCTGGTACCTCGCGGCTAATTAACTCGGGCGCGTCCCAGACTCCATCCACGGGACGGTCCGCCGACCAAGTACTGCTTCCCTCCGTGCGGAGAAATCGCCCGCGACCAAGCCCCTGCAGCCGAATCCCGCGCGCTGGAATTCTGACCTCTAGATTCTGGAGCACCTCAATTTCACTGGGGATTCCCACCAAGGTAGCCTTCAGCCATTTCACCTCGTGTTTCTCCCGCACAGTGGCGCAGCGTACTGGTGTGCTGCACTCCCTTGGCCGCCATCTTCAGGATCAGAATAAAAGAATTTTATATATATTTAAACAAAATGTAACTTACAAAATAGATTGAGACAGATGGAACAGAAGGAGATGGATTAAGCTAGGAGGGATGGGAAAGCATAGGAAAGGATCTGATAACCTTGAATTAAATGGTATCAAATCCAATCTCATTCACCACAAATGAGCAAAAAATCTGTATCTATCCATCTCACTCACTTTCTCTCTGTGGTAAGAAACTCCAGGAGACTGGCAGTGGTCTATGGCAAGTTGTGCCACTCATCTTGGACTCTTGACCTCTGAGCCACTTTTAAGCCTCAGTTAGTTATATGATACAGTTTCTGTCGTTTCCACTGAGACACTCACTTTTGGAACTCTGAGACGCAGGTAAGAAGTCCAAGTTCCTTGATGTGAAAACTCACTGGGCCCACTACTGTCATTTAAATAGTCCAGGAACTCCACTATGTGCCAGTTAATATGAAAAAGGGCACCTGAGACTAGGAAAAGAGAGGGTTTCTGAGGGCAACTTGTACATAATTGAATAAGGTATTCACTACTTGAAGAAAATAACCAATGAGCATTTCTGTGCATTCTAGAGAAATGAAAAGATCAGTCCAAGATAAAGTGAAAACCTTGTCAGGTTTCAACTTGAGCTGACACCAAGGGCAGCACCCCTGTGTCTGTGCCAGAATCTTCATAAGCCTGCAATCTAAGACTTTTGCCACACTCACTTCAAAGTTCACAGCATTTATTTACTGTTTCTTTGATGACTAGAGCAACTTTATGCAGGAAAATCATCTCCATCAACACAGACCAGTGGCAGTCCACCAGAGCGCAGCTTCTGAGTCAAGGCTGCTTCAAACAGAAGATTATTTTGCCTTTGCTGCAAAACACTGTGGCTGCTGTGTCAGAATATTTCAGACACTTTGTAGTCCAGAACATGCTCCCTCCCTTGGGGCAAAATTGTGTGGCAGACACAGGCTTTGGTAGCCAATCTTTTTTTCAACCCCTACACTTGTGGGTCGACTTACTCCCCTGCTTGATGACTCTGCCTTGTTTGGGGGCTAGTAAGCTCTGAAAAAATCCTATACCTACCCTGTTCTTCCAAATTTGCCTAGCTGCTAAGCCCTAGGACATAGTGTAAAAGGAATATATGTTACATTCCTTCCCCTTCTTCTGTGGATGGCAAATGAAAATTAGACTGTAGGGTGTTGTAGCATCAAGTTCTAAAAAGTCTTACAATGTTTTACCTTAGTGATTTTTAGGGGTAGTGAGGCAGGGCAACAGACTTTGAGATTGGACATTTTGTAATATCTGCATGGATCCTTTTTTGACTATCACATCCCCTACTAATATTGTCATCTCTGCTTGTGGTCTTCCCTCTTGAGGCCTTCTTGGACAAGGGATTATTCTCATAGAAGTCTGACACAGTGGCCTTTATAATATTAAATGCCATGTTAGATGAGTTACTTTTCTCTAGACTCATGAGCCATTTAGGGAATGGTGTTCGGGTCTTCTAGACAGCCGCAGATAAACCATTTGGGGCATGATGGGGATCCATCAGGATCAAGCTGAGGAGACTTTATTTACACTTATCTAGGGCTTTCTCCCCTTAGATTCCCTAACACTTCTCAAATTATATTTTCTATTTCCTCACTGACATTTGAGTCTAATAGAGAAGAAATCTTATCTGGGGAAACACAAGTCTCGACAATGTAAATCAGGTCAAGAAAATATAAAAAGCAAAAGAATCCTGAAAGGGGTGGGAATATATGAGTACCTTTCAACATCCCTGCCAGGAATCACAAAGCCAGTGTCCACCTCCCACACGTTAAAAGTTCTTCCAGATGACACAAACACTCCATCTTACTTCTTTCAATATCCTTTGATCAATTTAACTGAGATTTCTAACTCCTGCAGATGAAGACCAGATATTGCAAAGGTAACTAAGTGTCAACAAGTCATCTGTAGCCCTCAGGTGTGGCCCAGCCTATAGTTCAACCTGCTACTTTACTACTCTCCCAAGCAACAGAGAAGCAATAAAAATAAAAATAAATTATCCAGATGACCTACCAAGCCCCATAAAAGCATGCCCCACAAGTATCACATCAAACTATCAGAATTTTTTTTAAGACTGGGGCTATTGGGTCTTTGATAATACTCCCACTGGTGTAGGATCTGGGCAGGTTTATTACCTACCTGTAAATCCAAAGAATGTTATAGAACTAAAACTATAAAACTTATAAGGCTCCATTGGTTATATGATACAGCTTCTGTCATTTTTCCACTGAGACATTCACTTTTGGAACTCTGAGACACAGTTAAGAAGTCAAAGTTCTTTGAGGCCACTAAACTATTGGAAAGTCAAGGTCCCATGGAAAGGTCACATATAGGTATCTGAATAGCACTTGGGGTTCAAGCTAATGGCTTATACCAATTGCCAGACATCTTAGAAAAGATTTCTTCCTACAGGTTCAATCCAAATCATTGTGCAATGTCTGAATTATGACCCATAGAATCCAATAACATAATAAAATAGTTGTTTTAAACTTCTGAGTTTTGCATTAATTTGTAAGCAGCAATAGTACTGAAGCAAATAGTATGATGTTGTATTTAAAGTTGGTCCTGTAGTTAAACTTAAGCTCTACCCCTTACATGAAGTTAGGAAGTCACTTGACCTCTGAGCAGGTTTCTAGTCTGTAAGATTGTAGAATTAAGACTTTGAGTAGAGCTTTTCATATATAGAAACAGCATTCCTCCCACAGGTATTTGTTCCTCTTCCTCTGTCACTATTTCCTTATTCTCAATTCTGACAAACCATTACTGTCAACAGTGCTAATGAAACAAATCTATTATCATTCATCTGGAACCTATTTCATTTATATAAATAAAGAGCTGCTAAAGGGAATGCCTTGCCCAAAAGAAAACTAAAGTTGGAGGGGGCGGGTTTCCCCATAACCTGGCCAACTGACAGGTGGTGCTTTGGTCAGTGTTGATATTTGCATCATTATTCTAATTACAAGCTAGCTTAAAGCCAGTTTCCTTGGGTAACTACTAGATTGTAGTGCTTCTTAAATTTCAGAGTATATATGAATCTGTCAAAATGAGGATTTTAATTTAATGGGTCTGGGGTAAAGCCTGAGACCTTTCATTCCTAATGATCTCCCACATGATGTCCATTCTGCTGGTCTACCAGCAACATCTTGAGCAACAGGTCCTAAAGGAATCCTTGAAAAGTCCATCATAATTAGTCAATAAATAATGCTTCCTCCCTACCCTGCAATAATTCATCTTTGACTGCCCCAGGTTAGCAGAGCATGACTGGTAGTTTCCAGATTTAGGCCCTGCAAGGCCCTCTCACCTAGCTTTAAGCTAAACAGTCATTTCCAATAGCAGCCTTCCTTTATTAGGGCCCTACAGTTTTCTAATCATTTTTTCCTCATTTTCTCACACAGTCTTCACAGCAATCTGTGAGCAGGATGATTCTGCTCTTTCACAGTTAAGAGGGAGTGAAAGAAAGGACCAAGTTCAGCACTGGAATCCAGATCTTCTAACTTTAGGCTAGCAGACATTAGTTTACAGAGGGTATACAATTACATAGTATCAGCATGCCACATCTGGTCTAAGTGTTAACTGGACTGTTTGTTGGAAGCAGTTTGAAGAAATAGAATTAAATGAGTCACTATGAGAGACTCATTTCTGCTCTATTTTGCAGAAATACTGATGGTGGGAGCTGAGGAAAATTACTGTTGGGAAGAAACACATATTGGTCATTTACTATGTGCTGAGTGTTCTGCTATGTACTTTTTCAGCATTACACGTTATAATACTTCTAAGACACCTGAAGGTAGATGCTCTTAATCTCATTTTACAAATGAGGAAATCAAGGTTCAGAGAGTTTTGTAAATTTTCTCAAACCCACACAGGAAGATGTGATGGAGTAGACTTCAAAATGGATGTATCTAACTCTGAATCTGGAGTTTTCTCCATAGCACCTCATTTACAGGCATAGTATTTTATTGATGTTCTATGCCAGTCAGGGAACTTGAACATATTTGATGGACTAGCTACTTTATTTACAGATTATCTGATAGTGCTGGCAAGGATCAATGTATCTTTTGGCCAAGATGGTCCGCAGTTTCCAAAATGACTTTAAAGTTCAATGTGGTTTATAATTGATGTGACTTTTGCTCTCAGGGCAGCTCATGCAATAGGAGAAATGTATTCAGAGCCTACAGTTCAATGGATTCTGCATCTTATAACTCTGTTAGTATGGTCTCACTTGTTGGTCATGGTTTGTTACAGGGATTTGAGTAATTCAGAAAGGCATTATAAACCTTGCAATGCAAATGAATTTGAGTCCTTTTACTCAGAACTTGAGTTTCACAGGAGACCAAAGCTAGGTGTTAGCATATGGGCCAGCAAAGAAAAAGAACAACTTTAGTCAAGGAATGAAAAGAGAAAACAAGTTGGGATTTATGAAAACTAGATGCAAGATGGCAGCTTGCTGTGGCACCTCTCAAGGTAGAGAAAAATGGGACTGCAGATGGCCTTATATATACCAAGATTTTGTGTAGGTCTTAAATTGCTCACTGTCTTAGGTTTCAAGGAACAGATTCAATCTGGCTAAAGACAAGCAGGATTGATTATGAGGAATAGGAGTATTTATAGAATGCATTAGCAGGAATTATAGCTCAGCCATATAAGAACCAGAAAATCTATGAGATGCTGGCCCCTTTGTCCATCCAGCTGCCTATCCCTGTAGTCCACTGGAGAATTTACTACAGTCCTTTTTCCTCTTCTCTTCTTGCCCCAATCCCCCACAGACAGACACACTTTCTCTAAAGGGCTCTTTCTTCCTTCCTAATAACATCAATATTCATGGAGCTTTGTGTTGTCATAGTATTCATTCCAGTTGCAACAGGACCTTACAGCTGCCTGCCCCTTACCAAGACAGCATCTGAGAGTCAGTTATGACTGAGAGTTGACACCTCATGCAGACATTGTTCTGTTCTTTCTGGATGTGGGGTGGCAATGGGACTTGAGGAGGCACATAACAAAGGAGCATGAACTTATCAGATTCCCAACACATGTCAACTATATACCTGAGGGAATAGAGTGGAAGTAGCCAAGATAAAATCTAAAGAAGAATAAATAGAACAGAAAAGATAAAGTGCAAAATACCCTCTGTTAGAAGAATCTGGAAGTCTCCAACAACAACTTCCCTCCCCATGCTAGGAATCTCAACAAACCTGAAGTCAAACCTCTCTCCCTGCAGCATCCCTCTCAGAACCTTGCATTTCTATTTCTGAAGTCTTCCAAATAGCCCTGACAAGATTTAAGGCCAAAAACCTGCACTCAAAAGAGTTCTATTCTAGTCTGTTCTTTCCTTCTTCCTTTTCTTTCTTTCCTTCCTTCCTTTTCTTTTAATGTCAACAAGGAGAATTTGCCTTTAAAATAGTCACCTGAGGTGTGATTGCTAGAAAATCACTACTTGTCATTTCTAGCTCCATGGGAAATGTCATTCAGTCAAACTTAACTAAGCCTTTCATTTCCCATATTTGCTCCCTCATGAATTGAGGCCTGTTGGCCTCCCATTTGAGAAACAGCAGAGAGCCTGTGTCCTGTGGCATTTTTCATAGAGCAATTCCTCCAGCCTGACAGATCAAATTTCCGGGTCTTTTTGTTCTCTGTCCTTTAAAAGATACCCCTCCTAGAGCTGCATGTTCAACCCTGTTTAGGTACTATTTAGAACAAAAGGGTAAAGGCTTAATTTTCTGCTTTTCCTTTTCTATGCTTTCTCTATCCACCTCCTCCACCCTGCAGCACCACATGAAACCCAGGCTTCCTAAGTAAGAGAAGTAAGCAATTTTCTGAGGTACCAACATTTTCTCTCTCACATACTTATAGAGCCCTGTGTTTAGGGCAACAGACATAGTTCTTCAGACAGCCTAGAGATGAGCAAGTTCAAGGGCAGGTTTGAGCCTCCCAGGGCTCATATGAAAGGGGCTTTGGAATCAAAATGACCAAGATTTAAACTCTAATTCTCCTCGATAAAAGCGTTTCTTCTTGATCCATTTTATTTTTCTAATGAAACCTCAATTTTTTCACCTGTAATATTGGAATGATGTTAACATCTGTCTAGTTGTTGTGTGAGATGTAAGCAAAGTAACTGTAGCCGAGAGTGTTGGTTGTCATTTCTGATTTGATTATCCCTTAGCACATTCTACCTTAGAGCATAGAAGAATTTAATACCTTCCAGTTCTCTCTTTCAGCACAAGGTGACCAATGACACCATTCTGGACAGTTTAAATAAGCAGAAATCTGAAAAACATTCCTGAAAAAATTTTCTGATTTCCTAAAAAAATGGAAAAATCATGCTGACTCTTCCCCCATTCTTTTTTCTTCCTGCTTTGAGCTCAGATATCTGGAGTTGAGGAGCCATCTTGTGACCCAGAAGATCGCAGTCATTGACCCTGACATTAAGACACTGAAGAAACTCGGAAGCCACTGATTTCCTGAGTTCCCATGATGTGAGAAAACAGCATCTGTTTATTTAAGCCACTGAAAGTTGAGTTGTCTGTTTCTTGATGCCAAATACTTTCATGATTATGTAAAAGTGATATATGTTGACTATAAGAGTTACCAGTATTTCCCAAATATTAGTTCCATCTTCCTCCTCTCATTCACCATGGATCTTCTCAAAATAGATTGAGTCTTAATCCCAATAGGAAAATTACATCATTGAATTAACCACATTTGATGTAGGATCTGGGCCCCCAATGTGAATCCTTTACTGGCTCTTATGGTCTCTGAAATATTTTTCTTCCTCTTCTGCCCATCTGTGCACTCCCAGGTCATACTTCTAATGACAGTCAAGTCAGTAGGTTAGACCCCCCATTAATCGTGTTTGTTTTATCCCCAAACACTCTGCTCTCCTGTCTCTGCCTTTCTTCATCCTCCCCACCTCATTCTTTCAGCCTACCTCCATCGTCCTCTTTCCTAGCTGCAGTCCCACCCACAATCTCCCTGAGATATGTTCTCTGATATGGTTAGCCACAACCAGGAGAGCTGTCAGTTGTGTTGGATAAACACGGTTGCCCTTTTGAAAGTGGTGATGGGTGGACAGAAATGTGTAGTTAGTCCAGGGAGACCTTGGAAAGGAGGGATACAGAGATTTTGTAATCAAAAATTACAAAAAAAAAAAAAAAAAAAAACAAAGCTCTACAGAGCAGAGGCAAAGCAGCCACTGGGGTTGGCTCTGGTAGTCATGAAAACAAAAAAGCTAGAGAACAAAGATGACCTTGGGGCTACCCTAGAGGTGATGAGAAGAGGCATCCAGAGAATACAGGAAACAAAGAAAACACAAGACAGATGGTAGCTCTAGAAATATGGAAGTAAGCCCCATACCTGTTTTTGTGGGGACAAATTACATTCAATCCATAGCAGTAGAAATGTTAGAAAGATGAAAAGTGATGATGCCTCTAGTCAACAGCTAAGTAATTAGCATATGGACAAACACATAGGTAAATATTCACTTGGTGGTGGTGGTGGTGTTAGTAATAATGTAAGTGAAACAAGCACAGTGTGCAGAAATAATACAGAAAACCTAGTAATTAAATTTACACAGTAACAGAAAAGGTCTTACCTAGGGGAGGAATAACTGAGCAGGGTTTTTAAAATCAAAGAAGTTAGTCAAGAGAATTCCTTCACGTGACAAACCTCTGTGTCTGTTCCCAGTGGAAACAGTGGAAACCCTTTGCTCTGTTGAATATATACACAAGTCAATATAACCCAGTTCCTACTGTCCAGGATCTTACAGTCCCATACAGGATAACATCTTCTCCTACAGTTCATTTTCCTTGAGTGCACAGGGGAGGGCCTAATACAGAATGCCAGGTCAGAGAAAACCTCCAAGAGGAGCTGATATGGAGCCAGGATATGAAGACAGTGAGGAATCAATGAGGAGGTTTCTGGCTATGAAACTAGAGGGGCAGATCAGACAGAAGGAGCAGCAGGGGATGAGAAAGCTGCAATGTGTTCCACTTGGTTCAGGCTTTGGGTATATAGCAAGATTGGAAAAAATAGAGCTGGAGAGAGAGAAGGGAGGAGACAGATAATGAAGAGCTCTGAAAGGATTGTGAAGGAATTTGGATTTTATTCAATAGGCTATAGAGGTAGTTGAAGAATTCAAAAAGGCAAGAAGAATAATATGATTTGCATTTTAGATAGGTCATTCTAGGACAGTCAGGCAGCAGCTGGGAAATTAATAAAGAGACTTTTGAAAAAATCCATATAGACCAGACTTAAAACAGTGGAACACGAGCAGTCTCAGTGACATTAAAGTACAACACACAGAATTTAGGGACTAATTTAATATGGGAATCGAAAAAGAGCAAGTGATCCAGAATTTACTTTGCACGATTGGGTGACTTATGAAGCCACTCACTGATTCAAAGACAACAAGAAAAGAGCAAATTTGCAAATGAAAAGGACTGCAGTATGCATTCTTTTGGGGTTTTACCTATTTTATAAGGAGTTTCTATGGAATCCATGACAATCCTGTTTCTTGATATTATGTAATCTCTCATTTCCTCATGCACAGGCCACCTACAGAATTAGGCTGTAATCCCAAATGTTTGTCTTTCCATTTCTGCCAATTCACACATTGCTCTAGCATTGCCATTGGTCTTTCCAGCTTCCCAAAGAATTATCACACAATCAAACTATTTACCTTCCCTAGCTTTTCCTTGGCCCACCAACCCCTCCAAGAGGGTGACTCAGACTACTAGGCAAACAATCTTCAACCAGGAGTTTCATGAATGAAGCAAAGAACTGAGCCAGAAGAACGCATTTGAGAGTGATGAGCATAGAGTTTGTACAAAGGCAGCTTTAAGAACAGATGATCTCACCCAGGGACACTGAGAGGGGTAGAAGATTTGGGCACAGATGGAAGCTGAAGGAGCAAGAACTATGAAGAGAAGAGCAAGGAAGGAGGAGATGAGATAGAAAATGCAAATGAGTGGCTAGACATGTCGGGGAGAAAAATATGAAAATCTAAACAAGCAGTGATCAAGGACATCAAGTGCCATAGAGATGTCAAGAAAAAACAGGACTGAAATCCAAATGTGGGTGTGCCCAAGTGGTTTCAGTGAACTTGTGGGAGCAGTTGAAGATGACGTGAAAAATAAAGATGTTTTGTGAAAACTCTCTCAAGAAATTTGTGTGAGAAAGAGGGAAGGAGCTGAGGGGAATAAGAAATTGTTTGTTTGGCTTTTTTTTTTTGGCTTTAAAAAAATGTTTGTGCATGAAAAGCAGCATGTAGTAAAGCAGTATATCATAGCAGGCAAAAGCTCAGGTTCTAGAGTCAGATTCTCAACCTACACAGAAGCTGTGTGACCTTGGATGTGTCTTCTGATTCTCAGGATCCCATTTTGCTCATCTGCACAATAGATATAATAACAATGCCAACGACACAGAGTTGTTGTGAGTAATCAGTAAGATACAAGATGTTGAATTCTCAGATAGTATGTGGGCATTATCCAATCCAGTGAGGGTCTTTCTGAATAGAACCAAAGGTATAAGGAGGAGTTCAGGAATTCACTCCTTTGAGATGGGCTCTCTCACCTCATCTTCCCCTACCCTCAGACAGGAATATACATCATCAGCTCCCCTGGTTCTGAAGCTGTCAAAATCAGACTGAATTAGTAAATCAGCTACCCTGTACCTCCAGCCTGCCCATCATAGGACTTCTCAGCCATCAAAATCACATGAAACAATTCCTAATTACACACACACACACACACACACACACACACACGTGTGTGCATATATATGTATATGTACATATTATGTATGTATATCTGTCATATTTATTCTGTTACTCTAGAATAAATAGGGCTGCAGATTCTTCACTATTCCTCCCAATGAGAAGTGGATTCTAATTTCTTCCACTTGATTCTGAACTGAACATAGTGATTAGCTTGACCATTAAATGTGATGAAAGTAATGATATGAGACTACAGAGTCTGGCTCATGAGGAAGTCATGTAGCCTTCACTGGACTTCTTGGAATATGTGCTCATAGAGCCCTGAGCAGCCTTATATAAAGTCCTTCTTTCTGAGGCCATCCATGCTGGGGAGACTATATGGAAAAGCCTAAGAAGAGGTCCTGGAACCACAAGAAGAGAAGATACCTGGTGGGCCTTCTACAACACCAAGCCAAGCTACTTGAAGGATCAAGTCCCAGATGACACAGAGCAGAAACAATTTGTCCTGGCAAACTTGTAGATTCAAAAACAAAATAAATGATTGTTGCTGCTTGGAATGGCTTACTATGTTTTTAACTAGAATGATTATAGTTAATCAGAGATGGCATACTCTAGGTTGAAGAAAAGAGCCAGGGGATGGACACCATGACATGGGTGGCTGAAGATGAAAACAGGATTTATGGGTATCAAGAGGAATACATAGTAAAAAGGAGCCCCTACCTAGGACACAGAGGAAACCAGATCAGCGAGATGGGCAGGAGAGAAATCTATCAGAATGTGCAAACCCCTTAAGAGAATAGTTTTATTCTCAGGTATGGCAGAAACATCTGCTTTAATTTGAACATACTTGTTAAGTATCTAACTATTGGTAAAAAGGAACATACTCAGCCACTATTTAAATTTAGAGTGTATGGTGTTGCCCTAGGTGATCACTTTAGAGACTTTAAGTGATAAATTCCATTTCTTTAAAATGGAATTCTTAAATATAGCTGTCCTATTACTCAACTAATTCCACCACCTCCCCCTCAACTCCCATGTATTGCCACATATAGTCCTGTTTCTCCCTCCTGTGATGAAAAACACTCAACAAGTTCATTGAATGAGCATCTGTTATGTGCCAAGCTCAGTGTTATGTGCTGGACTTATTTGTGATAGTCAAATTATGTCCATCTTTGGGAATTGTAATGGAAATGTTTAGCAAGTAGTTAATATAGGCAAGACCTTATACTATTTACTTTTCTAACCTTGTTTCTATTAAACAATAATAATAAGTAGGTGCTGCATCAGTTGAAGTTCAATAAGAGAAACAGACAAATACCAATATAGAAAGAAATATGCTACAGAAATTTGATCTTTCACAATATTGGGAGCTGAGAGTGTCTCCAAATCTGAGCTGGAGTGAAGTCCTTAGAGGAGTCAGTCAGAAAGTGGGGATGGAAGAATTCAGCTGGAACCCATGAGGATACACCAAAACTTATGTCAGATTTTTCATTCTGGTCTTGGTAGTGTACACATTCTGCAGAAGTAAGAGCCCGTCTTTCTGGAGCTAAACATACACCTGACCCAAGAAATAGAGAAGCCAAAGAAGGGTCCAGAGGAAGATAGAGTTATTGAGGTTCTGGTCCCTACCTCTACCAATCAGGTGAGCCAGCAGACAAGCAATGGTGGTGAACGACAAGACAGTTGCTCCTGCACTTCACCTTGCAAATCTCCCCCAGGAGTTGTTCTTGTAGCACACACATCTACCCAGGAACATACGAGGAAGAGAAATGGAAAGGGAAATCAGCCTTGCCAAGTGGACACATTGCAAAGTCACACAAAGGCTATTCAAATAGCAACCATAATTGCTACTGTCATCACCCATATTTTAACAGAGTCAGAAACTGAAGCTCTGGTCAGGTAGATTCCAGTCTGGTGACATAGCCAGTGCTCTGAGCCACCACGGAGCAGCATTATTTGCGCCTACTTGAGAAAAATTTAAAGAGATGGACAGACAATAAAACATTTTGATCTTTTTAGCTTCCAGTTAGGCCCACACATGTCAAATGTCATGTCACTATTGACACAGGACATAGGGTCTATAAACTTTTCAAAGGCCAGAAAAAGAAGTGTAAGTCCTGAGTATTGGCCATAAAATACAATAAGGAAGCTTAAAATCAAAATTAACAATGTACTTCATCCTATTTTTTACAAATCTTTGACTCAAATACAACTTAAAATGTGAAATTTTAAATTTCATATAAGACCGTTTATGGTCTTATATGTATATCATGCATAATTTAGACAGATCGATGTGTTTGATGTAATGTTGAATGTCATCTCTAAAAGTAAGAGTACCTAGGGACTACCAATTTTCTTCTGAACAGTGGAAAATTTGGGGAGGCCTGATGTTGTTAAAATCTTTTTCAGAGACCACAGTTGGGGCAAATAACACAGTTCTGTCTTCTTTCACAATGTAGAATTACAGATGAGCAGAGAAAAGGAAAAATGTTACCTGATATTCACTGGGGATATACATAAAATAAAGTGAAAATGGGCAGCTTTGGTCTTGGCACCCTGCCCACCTTGCTGATGTGTCAGGAGCATTTTAAACATATCACTGCAGGTGGTGAATGAGAATAGAAACCAGAAATGTACAGATTAAATTTAGCAGCAGATTGAATCGCACTCACAGAGATGTTTGCCTCCCTGCGTGTTCCCCTCTTCCTCTGAGCTCAGGCTGCAGGGCATCTAATCACAGAAGGCAGCCTTCTAGCAAATTCAATTATCTGCTGAACCCCTTGTGTGGGTTAATGGATAAGAGAAATGGAAACAGACATAACTTATTCACAGAAATGGACATGAGCAGTGTGGAAAAGATTCAATGCCAGGCCCCACAATACTTGTCCTTTTCTGAAGTCCAGATAGTCCACCGGGTGGGGGCTCCATGTTTTAGGAAGCAAGGAAGAAGGGAGAAGTTAATTCCATGGAAGAACCAGACTCTTCTGGCTGGGTTCCCACCACTGTAGAACTTCAGTTCCACACGAATGTATGATCACTAATATTCTGATCTTTTGGGGACATACAGCATTTGCTCTGAATACTTGAAATATTCTCAAATGGTGGTAATGCATAGCTATCATGGATGGAGCATTTATTGTGTGTCAAGCATTGCTCTCTGCCAGGTTTTCTGCCTTTATAATGCTTGATATCATGCACTATGATAAACTGACTTGATGTAACCTAGGACTGTAACTGTGCCACCACTACCACTCGTTAGGTGTTCATTGCCTCCCTAAGACAAGGACATCCCACTTGACTTTAAATTGTATTCCATGCATTTATAATGATGTCAAAATGAATCCTGAAGTCATGTATAACTAAAAAGAACCAATAAAGAAAAATGAACAAATTCCTGTGTCAAGGAGGGACATGGTACCATCTTGTAGATACCCACATCCCAAGGCATAATGATAATATGCTTACTTGGTCATTCTCTGGGTGGTGCTTCTCTCACTCCCTCACCTTGTCTAAAAGGATTTCTGTCACTTTCTGTTGTGACCTCAAACAGTAATTACTTATTAATTTCAAACTGAATTGAATTGAAGCATATATTATGAAGTAGTACAGGTTAAGGCTGTGGTCTTTGGAGTTCTATGGCCTGGATTTGAATTCCTGCCTTATCGTTTATGGTCTTATATGTATGGTCTTCACCAGAACTTGAAGTTTCTGTGACCATCAGTTTTCTCTTTTTTAAAATCAACATTTTAGAAGTGTCTACCTTATAGGATGTTTTGAGGAACAATAAATTATATGTAAAATGTTTGGTATAATCTATGGCACATAGTCAACACTCAGTAAATCTTAGCAATTTTAATTTTAACTGTGTGCCAATATATGTGCTGTGTAACTAAAAAGATATTATTCCTAATCCTTAGTAGTTTACAATTCAATGGAGGAAGTAGATTTAAAAAAAAAAAGGTAACCACAATACAACAGGATGAATGCTAAAAGTCCAAATATCCAGAGGCTTCCAGCTTTTTTTCTACAACAAAGTTAGATGAAGCCCCAGCAGGAGTAGCTCACTATCAGAGAGGCCCAAGTGATGCCTATCATGATGGAGGAAATGAGAGGCCACCTTTGCAACATTTCCACTTCCCAACCAGTCCAAATGGTATGAGTGACTCTGGTGACATAATATAAAAGATTATAGGCCATTGCCTTCTTTGAAAAATATCTGTTAAACTCAAATTTGTAAAACCCTGTTTTAGGCAATGTGCCATTGAAACAATGAACAAAAAATTGTTCAGAGAAAACCAGAAAAACATTGAACAAAAAATTGCATGAGTGCTAAGCATTAGGAAATAGAGATATTGGTGCCACGAAGTTGAAAACTTCCTGAAGGACATGAGATCAATGTTGAGGAGTAGCTAGTTTAGAGAAGACAGTGAGGAGTCTTAAAAGAACTGTCAACATGACAAGGCCTCACACATAATATTAAAATCCACACTATCCTTAAAATTATTATGTTTAAGCAGATGCAGAACTCCATTAAACAGAGACTGAGGACAGAATCTAGCTCATTCTTATTAGTTTGAAAACCAGTCTTAGGAACAAAACTAATGACAACAATCTTAAAGAATACTATTTTAATTTGTGCCTTTAATATAGATTAAGTATACAAGATAATTATAGGAGGTAAAGGTACAGCTATAAACACAGTTGGATGTAATTTGAATGATTAATAAAAACATAAAACATACATACAGGCAAATGTACGCACTGGACCTTGGATCTATTCTTCTCTATCCCTAGGATTTCTCCTGTTGTTGGCAATGAACACTCTATCTCGTGGATTATCAAATCAGGTCATTACATATTAACTCTGCATTTAATGAATCAATAAACTTAATAAAACTGCCAGCTTTCTTTTCCTCCTAGACTGAACCCTCCTGTCCTGAGCAAAACACTGCAATTCTAAATTCCAGTCATGTACCTTCTTGCTTTCTCTGCTCTCTCTTAAGAATTGCTGTCTGGGGCAGTCACATCCTCCCTTACAGTCTGGGAGATTAATGGACCCATCACAGGATGGTTGGAGGTAGCCTGTGGAGGAGGCTCTTCACGGTAGCTGAGTTACTTAAAAAGGAGGTGAAGGAGAGTTTAATATAAAAATCTACAAATAATTTTGAATTAGACAAAATGGAAGCTGAATATACAAAGGTGCTCCCACCCTCAATTCTGTGAAGACAGGGTGACCAGGTGCCAAGGAGAAGGACGTGCCCCCACCTGCACCCTGGCATGTAGGACAATCAAGGTCACAAGCAGGTACGAGAGCCACATGTCAAAAGAAGCAGTCAGGGAAGCAAAGGTTTTAGAACCAGATAGACCTAAATTTGAAACCCAACTTTCCTCTAGCTATGTTGCTGGTGCAGGCCGAACATGGATTTTACATCTGAAAAGAAGAGAGAAATATTACCTATCTCCTAAAAGAAAGAGTGCAGGTGAGGAACATAAAGCATTCTCTTGACTCAGTAAGTCCTGAATTTAAAAAGAAAGAAAAGAAAAGAAAAGAATGTGTAGGATGCCTAAGGAGGAAGTCCAAAGAAAGAACAGGTCACAGGCACTCGAACGTGGTCAAGATTGTTTTCTGCTCTCTCTTGACTCCATTCTGGGCTACTGCAAATGGCTTTCTTCCACGTAGGAGTGAGAGGACAGGAAAATAGTCACAGGCTGCAAGAGGAGCAAAGAGATAGAGCTACTGTCACGCTATCTTATGCATGCAAGATTCCAGAAAATCTATACCATTGTAGCCAGGCTGCATGACATGGGGATGAACTAAGCCAAGTCTCAAGCACACTTCAAAGGTGAGGCAGGTATGATTCCTGTATTCTATCAGCACAATCCATGCAGTACTTAACTTTTTGGTCTTTCTTCATTTGAAAAATGGGATTATCATAATGAGCTAAAGAGAAATCTGAAAAACTATCTTCCTTGATACTTCAAACTAAGCAATAAATGTGAAGACATTAATCTGAATGTCAGCATTTCCCTTGTCAAATAATCACTATCTAGTAGCCAATCATACTAGGTAGATACCTTTTGCTATGGACCAATCATTTATGCATGTTTACTATTTCATTCATTTTCTCGTGCCTTATGTATTAAGCATTTTTATCCACCAGGCACCATGCTAAGCACTTCACATGCATTGTATCATTTAGTCTTCACAATGACCTTGTAAAGCACAGTAATTAATCCCATTGCATGGTAAGTGAACTGAGACTCAGAGAGATGAAGCAGTTTGCCTATTATTTCACAAAAGTAGACTTGAACATGGGTCCAATCAAATCCTGTGCACTACTTGGTAGAGCAAGAAAAAGTGATTAATTTTGTCCAGGGGAAATCTTTGAACTCATTCTTAAAGGATAAGATATCATTTGCCAGCAGAAAATATTATAAGGAGCAATTAAAGCAGAGAAAAGATACTGTATATGTAGCAAATGCTGTTGAGAAATATCCAGTAAATCTTATAGCTCAATTCACTGAAGGAGACAGTTTAAATTAGTGAAAAATCTGGTTTTTCATTTATTAAAAAAAGTGCCATTTTATTATATTTGGTATGCTTACATACATAGTAAATATCTTTTTGAAATTGAAAAAAAAAACTCATACAAACCTCTACCAGTACAAAGTATTTGGGACCCCGTGGACATCAGGAGATGTCCCCAGCCATTCTCGAACCATCTTATTAGACATAGCACAATCTTTCTCTCTTTGATTTCTCTTAACTTTTTTCCCAGTCTATAATTAGAAGGTTGCTACATTTGTTAATCTGCCAATGAAGATACATATTAATGAGATATAACCCATTTCAGATAAAATAAATGATTTTTTACTATAAGTTTTTAAATTAAAAGTGACAATGATTGCCTTTGACAATATCAAAGAAAAGGTTTCAATAACAATGGGAAGTAAGATAGAAAGTAAAGTTGAATATTTCTCTTTTGATGATAAATTGCTTTTCCCCATTCCTCAGTATTACCACCATCTACCCATTTGAGCAAGTGGGAAACTGAGGCAGCACCATACTTATTCAGCCACTTATTCCCTCCCCTGCGCCCCTCAGGCAATTGCCAACTATGACTCCTGCCTCTTTCCTTTCTTTGATTCACTCATCATCACCACCACCCCCTTTGTCACGGCGTCAGTTTAACGCTCATCACTTCTTTCTCCTGCTCTTGTCTTGCTGCCCTCTATCCCTCCCCTGAAGTGAGCTTTTTAATAGCTAGTTTGTCAAGTATCTAATATCACTGACAAGAGAGATCAGTCCCAACCAGCATCCTTCCCTAGAACTGTGACACAGATGCTGAGAAATTAAACTCCTTCTCACGTCTGCTGCCACGTGGGAAGAGCTGTCGGCAGTCAGAGAGGCTAACGCTGACATTCAAAGAGAAAGGGAGATAAGCAGAGATGAGCCATGGAGAGTCCCAGCAATGTCAGATCTTTGGTTCTCATTCCTGAGCTGATTCCTTAGTATTACCTCTGCATCTTTAACAGCTTTAGAAGCCAGTAAATTACCTCTGTGCTTAAAAACAAGCAAAAAACCAATGCTGGTTGTATCCATCCCTGGATCTTTACTCACTCCTCATAACCTTACAGGTGAAATCCAAATTTATAAGCCTGGCAAACTCAGTCCTTGACATGATGCCTTCTGTCTCCCAACCCCACCTTATATCATCATTCTCCTCACTACACTCAAAATTCAAAGCAGTGGCCATACAGAGTTGGTATGGGTTGTTGTTGACATTGTTGTTGACATTGTGACTTCACCACACTCATGTGTTCAACCCTTTTATTGCACATAGGCAAACTTTCATCTGCTTAACTGTTACATTGATCCTTCAAAAAGCTTTCTCTAGACTGACCCCCTCCTCTCTGTAATCTTAACCTCCAAGCAAAACTCGAATATAGCAATGCTAACATACTATTTTATCAATCTGTTTACTTTTCTGCTTTCTCCTTCTCAATGGGAACAAAAAGAACTCTGTCTTCACCAGAACTAACATGTTACCTACAACAGTGGAGCAGGTGGTCAGAGATGTTCACAGAATAAATGCATGCATGAGTACACTGACACTTCAGTTTGTACATCTTAGAAATTATATTCTGCCACCTTGATTTAGAAAGTCCTATAATTTGTAGAAAGCAGGAATGTCACTCCATACCACTGAGTTTGTAATGTGTATGTGTGTGTGTGTGTTCAACTCATAGGTTAAATTTTCTCATGATTGAGCTGATTCTCTTAAAGAATTTAATATTAGCTTTTAATTACATCCTGCCATCCAACTAGTACTTTAATAAATGCAAGAAAAGAACCCCTCTGCATACCAACAGATGTGAATTCAATTCAATAATTTTATTTAATTAAGCATTTTTGTGCTCTAATAGTCAAATTGCTAGAGGAGATGTCATTTTCATAAGCTTGTCAACCAGAGAATACTGAGCAGTTACTTGAATACCTTTCAAGAGTTTCCCATTTCAAGGGGGATGTTCAAATGATTCCAAAGGTATGATGGTTCCCCTGACACTCCCTAAAGGCACCCTGTATTCTTTATTACCTTTACCCAAAGCAGTAGTCATAGCAGGCAGGGACTGTTTCTCACTCCTCCTTCCTTCATGCCCAGGCAATATCCTCCCACTTCCAAACCTCCAATTCAAATGGTGTCCTCCTTTCAAATTCATACCAAAAGTCACCTCTTCCATAAAACCTTCCAGATTTAGTAGGTATTGATTTAATTTATCAAAGTATCCTCACTGTGGCACCTGAATCCATGTCTTTCAGATTAATTTTACCTAGCTCATGACCTCAGAAAGATAAATGGACCCTCCTGATTACTTCCCTGAACAGTAGAAGAAAGACTCTGGTCTGGAGTTGGGGAAATGTGTGTAAAAACATGAGGCTGCTGAATGGCATGCAAAATGTGGCATCTTTATGAGTTTTCATTTGGGTTTCTATAGAATAAAGACAATATTATCTACCTTATGGGCAGTGGAGAGAATTCAATGGCCTAGTACATGCAACACTTCAGTCACAACTCAAAACCACTATGGAACAGCATGTGGAACTCAAAAAGCCATCTAAGAGCCACACTACAGAGGATATCTGAAAGATACACTCAATTCTTCTGAGACCAGATTCTTTTCTCTGTGATTTTCAATGAGGCTATATATGCAAATCAGTGAGTAAAGGGTTTTCAGAATGCAAATTCTGGGTGTTGCTGAAACAGAATCTCCCAAGGTAAGATTTGTCAGAAAATGGGTATGTATTAATTTTCAGTAGTAAGCTACTGAAAACAGCCAATATTGAAAATCTCCAAACAATTAAAAGTAAAAGCACCTCCTCAAGTCAATCAGAGAGCCAGATATGGAGAACTTTCATAAGTACAAATTCCCAGACCACAGTAATAGAGATGCAGTTAGGAAAGCAGGTGGCTAGTGTGGAGAGCAGGCTGTGCCCTGCTCTGAATTACTCGATGATGTCTAGAACAATAATGTTCAGATTGTGCCTAACCCTGAGTTACTCCACTTTATAAAGCAGTAGTTTATCATGAGTTACTCCATTTTGAGCATGTGTACTGAGGTTCAATGACTCTGTATCTTGTTGGAACAAGTAAACAGCCACTATCTGCCTAGCACAACCATAGGGCATAAAGAGATAAATACATTAATCATGCTAATAAAAATGACCAACTTTGAACTTATCAAAATAATCATAAGCACATAGATGCATGGGTGTATAAAAGTCACATTGGAAAAACCAGGCCTATGATCTCATTGAATGTAACAGAACACTGAGTGAAGCAACCTTCTCACTCAAGGCCCATAAAAGGAAGAGCACCCCAAAACCAGATACTGATTTTGATAGCTGATCACTTGTCATGAGCTTTGTCCAGGAAAATCACCACAGCAATGGACCTTAGAATCTCTGTCCCTGGGCTTCAGCAGAGTGTAGTGTCTCACACCAATGACAACCATACACAGCCCAAGCCAAGCTAAACCCTCAAAATGGCACTCTGAACCCACTGTCCACACAGACCCTGGCCTAGAATAATTCCTGCACTTTGACAACTCTGGGCCCTGAACAAGTTTTTTTGACTGGTTCTTAATCTGATCTGGACACTACAGTGACTCTTTGCCTTATATCTGCCCTCTGCCTTTGCTCTCAGTTCAGCCCCCTGAACCCCTGTGGCAGTCTTAACCCTTTCTTACCTTTTCTGTAACCTGTTTCAATAATTGTATAAAGTATAATTTGTGACTCAAGTGTTATAGATATTAATAGTTATGACTAGAATAAAAGAACTTTTGATTGTCCAGTTTATTATTATTAGATGACCCATGAATATTCAGTAAACTACTGCTGCTGAGAGTTGTGTAGCCTGTGAATTTATTTGTATTCAGTAAATTCTGACTTTATGAAAAGACACAAATGTGTTTGGTCTATGTTAATGACATAGCTTCTCACTGCAGCTAGAGAAGGGGGCACTTCCCACAATGCAGACAAGGATGAGACAGTTCGGACAGGTTCATCTGAATCAAGAAGGGAAATTGCCTTTCTGTCTTTCTGGTTAAAAGAAATCTCCTTAGCTGGGACGCTATCAAAAAGACAAATGTGTTTGATGTTCACACCAAAGGACTGGGTCTTTTCCAAACCTCTAACATCCACTTGGAAAGGGGGACAGATGAGGTATGGCAGTGAGTATCAGGCTAGAATGGCCTTGCTTATCTCCACAGAGCACTAACATGTGCCATGTGCTAAGCCTCTTATACATGCCATCTTTGACTTTTCAAGATAGCACTGAGGTGAGAATAATTGTCCCCATTTTACAAAGGAGGAAAGTGAGGCATGGAGAGCTTGAATGTCTTTGTTAGTATGCAGCAAAGATAAACCTAACAGATATCTGTCCAACTCCAAGCTCTTCCCTCAAAGTTTGGAGACTATATATAGCTTCAGCTCTATAGGCCTCCGTCTCTTCATCTACAATAATGAGAATTTTACTACTGTGGAGAGTAAGATAGGAGATTGAGGAGGACCTTACACAGCAATCAACATGTGGCATCTATTATTATTGTTTAAGAATACTAAATGATCCTTGCAAAGTTATACCATGCAGGACTATGGTCTGAGGAGTAGGCATTTTCAGAGAAAATTTGAAAGCCAAGTTTAATTCTTTGAGATGACGGCCCAGGTAATATTCATTGGTAATCTTACTGAAAACACACTCTTTATTTCATTCTTTGTATTTTCTTTCCAATAACTCTTGAAAAATTATTTTAAAAAGTGGAAAAAATCCTCAAATTAGAGAAGAACAAACTAGTTAAAGTTGAAAAGACATGTAATGTGATGAGATGATGGATGAAAAACTGGCATAATCTCCAAAAGAACTGAACCTGGACAGTCTGCTGGTTTCTTCTCTGTGGAATCTTCTGCTTTGGGAAAATCCTGGCCTCAGTGCACCTTCTGGTAAATGTCCAGGCAACAACTGCAGACCAGCTTGTGTCCCTTCTCTTTTTGTTCTTCCTCTCCCCTCATGCCCTGCAATGCTCAGTGGGATTGGAGACCACAGAGCCTATATGGAACAGAGAACAACTTCCACACTAGTTAGTCTTTCAAGAAAGCAAACAAGCCATATGTTTTACTTATATTATACAATTTCTTGCAATGCTTTAAATATAATTCTTTTTTCTCTCTGAAATTCAAGATGACATTTGATTATCATGTAGCACTGTTGGTAGGTGGGACCCTTGAGAGGTTATAAGGTCATGCAGTCCTTAAATCCTTTCTCAAAGGGCTAGATCAGCTATCTGGAGAGTGGGAAGTTATAAAGTAAAGCCACATCACATGATATGTCTCTTCTGAATATTTTTGTTCGCCCTTCCACTTATCCGCCATATGATAGCACAGCACATTGCCGTCACCAAAAGCTGAACAAATGCTGGCATCATCCTCTTGGACTTCCCAGGCTGCAGAACTTCAATTAGTATTGGGAACTGTACATGCTAAGAGCCAACAAATGATGGCCATATCACTCGTGTGTAAGAGCCTACCTTAAGCTATACTTTCAGGTAAATGGCAGAGCGGAGATTGGAACTGAAATTCTCTGGCTATGAGTCCACTATCTTAACCACTATGGCTTTGAGAAGAGAGCCTAATAAACATAAATTTCATATTTAAAAAGAATGAGACATTTAGAATCTAACACACATATTTTACCTATGATACTTAAAGAGATTGATGGGTTAAAACTTCCAGCTTGCCCCCTTGAGAACTATGTGGCCTTCGGTATGTCACTGAGCTTCTCTGAGTAACAATATATTGTTTAAATGGATGTTGACTTTAGACAACTGCAAAGGTAGTATTCCACTGTAACAGTCTTTGCCAGACTTTGAGATGTTGTAAAGAAATTACCAATAAGGGTATCAGGTTATATACTCAGTAAAAGGTAAAATCAATAATTTTATTATTGAATGTCATGCATGCATGCATACATGTCTGTCTTTGCACTTTTTTCTTCCTATTACCTTATATGCCTCATGAATTTCTACTCATGTTTTAGGACAGTGGCTTGGAGCTCAGTCCCTCACATCCACTCTGCTTCCTGACTGAGGCTATCTGTCATTCCCATCTGAAGTTATCCTAGCACCTAGAGGCAATTACAGAGCTCAGTAAGAGATAGAGGACCTGGCTCTGGGGCCAGACCCTTCTCCAACATAGAAAGGAAAAAAACAGGATATTTTACAACAAATGTGCAGTCAGTCATTCAACATTGATTGAGCAACCACTGTGTACCAGACATAGTATCAGACACTGAGGGAACACTGTTAAATATCATGTGGTCCTTGTCCTGGTGCAGTCAAATGCTAGTTGAGGAGAAAAACATAGCAATTCACTGATTAACCTTTAGGTGATAAATGTGAAATCATGCTGGTCAGGAAAGCATGAGAGAGCATGCTGGAACAGCACTTAGGAAGATAGGCAAGTGTTCGCCATGCAAAGGAAGATGGGAGGAAGGACAATCCATGCAGAGATGTGAGGCAAAGAACCAGGCATTTGGGAAACTGCAAGTCAGCCAGACAACTCCTATAAGTGTGAGTGTGGTCAACTGAGTACCTTAGCCAGGTACTCAGTTGTAAGATGTCTGTAAGATGTCGGGGTCCAACAGGAGAGCAATGGGGAAAGACTTGCTTTTTAGACAATGCCAAATCACTCCTACCATCCCGGATCATTCTGTTGATTTCAACGCATTCATTAAGACAACACTTCTTCCAACACCAGTTTTGAGATTGCTGTTACTTCTGGCCTCTCAGATACCGAGGACCCCATCTCACCTAGCACAGTGGAGATTAATGTAATTCAACCCCACAGCTCCAATACATAGAACAATATGATGACAAAAGCTGAGAAAGAACACTACCATGGTGATTGTCACAACATATTTTATCACCCAGGAAGAGAAAGCCTGCTCTCCCACTGTGGAGACCTTTGTTGCCAGTGCCAGCAAATAGTTTGGAATCAATCAAGGAGATCATGCTTGAATTCTGGATGGCCCTTCTGTCCATCTCCTCTTTATGTGAATAAGAAAGACACTTTTCATGGCTGGGCCATGTATTAGGAACAGGACTTCAATACTCCTTTCTATAATGAAGCAGCCACTTCTGACCCATTCTCTAATCATGATTGCCTACTTTTTCAAAGCTCAACACAAAGACTTCTATCAAAAAAGCTATTTATCTAAGAGAATAACTCCCCTAAAAGGCTGTCCTTTGGGAGTCTTCATTTATTAATTTCTGCTTTCTTCTTTGCCTCCTTAGTTTGGCATTTGTTTTGCTAGTTCACAGTCATTACCATTTCTATAGTCAGCACTGAATTAATTTGCTAGAATTAAAGATGTCTTATTATATGGAAAAAATATTATTTGTAAAATCTTTCCATTTTTATTACCTGGTCCCCCAACTAAATGGCCTCTCAGTTCATGTATTTCTTGATTTCATCACTGCATTTGACCATTCTAATAACCTTTCAAAGCCTTCCTCTCTTAGAACTGTTTAGTAGTTCTTCATCTGTGTCCAGGGCTAGTTCCACCCACCTACTGGCCATTCTAGTATATCAGTCAATTTTCACTAACTAATTCTGTGGTAGCAAAAAACCCATCCTCTTGTTGGCTCAGAACCAAATTTTACTTCTCAGTCATAGCGCATGCCAGGTGCAGGTTAACTATAGCACTACTCCATATGTATTCGTTCTTGAGTCCAAATCGAAAGAAAAGACTTATCTGGGATGTGCCATTCTTGTGTGGTGGGGAAAAGAGCGATGACAACCATATGATGTCTCTTAATGATTCTGCTTGACATGCACACTTTCTATCCACATTTTATTGGTTAAAATAAGACAAAAATTCCATGGGATACAGAAGTTTTAGGGATTCAAAAATGTCAATGGGAAATAGAGGTATAATCTTCCCACCAGAAAGGCAACAGAATTGTAATCAGTTATATAATCTACTACACTTGGAATGCCTTCATGCCGTTCACTGCCAAGCAGTCCATAATGCTGTTCAAAAACCATTTCCTTTCCTGTATGTTTTTAACATTGTAAACAGGTGGTCTCCCATATGTGCCCCACCTCAGAAATTCACCCAGTTCTATGTTCTGGTCTTTTCTATCCCACTGGAATCTGGGAATGATGATCTAGAAACAGAATGAGTGATTACTGGCAAGGGTTCCCTAAAAGCAGGTGATGGCAGAAGTAACTTACTTTATGAACTGTAACTGGGTTGAATAAGCAGGATAAGATTTTTGAGAGTTTTTGAGCCAGAGGTATTTTTAAAATAATAATCTTGACTTAATTTTCTAAATTTGAAGGAGGAAGAGGAGGAGGAGAAGGAGGAGGAGGGGGAGGAAAGCCATGAGATCCAGAAAGGTCTATTATTCGCTAATGCTTAGAGACTATAAAATGATAAAGCAAAGACAATGACTCAGATTTTTGTAGATCAAGGGCCTTTTTATCACTCCAAGGCACCTAACCTATTGCATAAAATCTTCAGTAAGGACTTGGCCTTCATATTTCAGAATACTCTGATGAAGATGGGAAAATGTGATGCAAATGATAGTACCCCAAGCAGAATTATATCTAGTTAAAGTACTGATTAACTCACCCATGCCCATCATAAAGGATACCCCTAGGAGTATATTATAAAAATATCCTCTGGGTCTTATTTTTTTAAAGAGAGAGAGAGAAAATTTTTAATATTTATTTTTTAGTTTTTCGGCGGACATAACATCTTTGTTTATATGTGGTGCTGAGGATGGAACCCGGGCCGCACGCATGCCAGGCGAGCGTGTTACCGCTTGAGCCACATCCCCAGCCCAAAGGGTCTTATCTTATTTAGTCAATATTTTTTATTAGTTACTATGCCAATAACATAAAGATCGTGTTGTGATAGTCACTGGCACTGTCTATGAAGTATCTCTAAGCACATGAGAGAATTACAATTTCTGACCTCCATGAGGTTGTCGAGGCCATGAAACCAACTCCAGCTAATGAGCAAGAGTGATATGCATTACTTTAAGGATGGAGCATCTAACAGCTAGTGTAAACCTTCCAGAGTCTTTTTTCTACCACCATGTTGATCAGCAACATGGCTCCCTGCAGTGAGGAAACAAGAATCACAATCTCAGCTGATCTGCAATGAACACATAACATAAGCAGTTAACAATCCTTTGGATTTTATTAGCCTCTGGGATTTGGGATTTCTCTATCCTTCAATATAACTGATTCTATCTTGACTAACACTCAGACTTTAAAAATCTATTAATACAAAACAAAGTTAAGAGATAATCAGTATAATGGAAGACCTATTCAGGGTGAGAAGCATTGCAACAATTTGGGATTAAGGTCTAAATATGTCTAACAATGTAGATCTTTAGAGTGCAAATGTAATTTCCTGTACTTAAGTTTCAGAAATCAATAGAAATTCATAAAAGCAGAGGTTTGTGGCCTATAAGCTCAATAGGAATCAATTTTGAACTTGGTTGCTAAAAATACTAAACTCACTGGTAGTCTATTTATATAAAAACAAAAAGGAGTATTTATAGATCAACAAAATTAATAGTCTTATAATCCATAGAGAACACACCAAATGCACCAGGCTTCAGTTAATGAGAGCAAAGCCAGTGGAGAGTGACAGAGATGTCGAGGGGAGTTGGGACCATGTCAGGCAAGGAATTTAAAAGGATCTGAGATAGTTTGTCCAAACATGAGACTTAGGAGGGACATGATCCCTTTCTTTGAATATCTGGAGATCTGTGATGAATAAGAAAGTTCTATTCTGTTTTACATCAAGGTCCAAACTGTTCAGAAGAAATAACAAGAGCAAACTGTTCAGAAGAAGAAATAGGCCCAGGAAAGTTTTCCCTGGCTCCACAGAAAAGTCTAGCATGGGCCCATAGATAAGTTTGCCTTCATAGAAACAAAGATCAAACTGAATTTATCTATATGAAGATGTCAGAAAACTGTGAAGCTCTCCAGAGAGACTATATTATTTATCTATATTCCAATATTCAGTATGCATTCAGTATTTATAAAATGTAGTTTAATCAGAAAGAATTTTCAAAGAAGCAGAGTCCCACAGCAATGAAAATGACACAAATGCCCACTTTCAGAGGGAATTCATCAAATAAGGAAAGGCCTGAAGAAGATTGACCTTCTAACATTTGTTGCAATCCTGCTTCCAGCCTTCTGCAACTCAGCGAAGTCTGTCCTGAAGTCTTCCATCAAAGCCTACTTCTAAGTCTTGTGCTCTTAACACAGATAATTTGTGCTGCCTTATAAGAAAATGAAGAAAGGGCTAGGGTTGTGGCTCAGAGGTAGAGCGCTTGCCTACCATGCGTGAGGCACTGGGTTCCATCCTCAGTACCACATAAAAATAAAAATGAAGATATTGTGCAGAACTATAACTAAAAGATAAATATTAAAGAAAAAAAGAAAATGAAGAAAGAAAAGGAGAAGCATGGAGTTCAAAATGGCAGGTTATACTGTGTGCCTGTTCTCTTTGACTGCTTCTAATTGCATTAAATGAATGTGTGCATAGATTAGTGCTACCCTCCTGTCAGATACTCATTTGACTTTCAAAGTCTTTATGTGTACATATCAGTGTGTATGTTTAACACATATAAAAATCTTACAGCCCTTTGCAATGTATCTTGTATAGAGACCACTATGAAATCTCAAAGCTCATGAGGAAGTAAAAATGTATTAACTTAGCCAAAACATACACACTAAGTATTTGGGGTCATTCTTTCATAGGGCTTAAAGGTTAGGGGCTCTTATAACACATGAAACTATAATATATAAAAAAATATTTTAAAAATCAAATGGAAGGAGTTTCTTTGCAGTGCTATTACAATCTACAATCAACAGAATGGGATAAAAACTTTAAATATCTACAATTGATAATTGGTCTAAGAAATTATATTTACATACATTAAAAAGAATACTAAATTTTTATAATTGACTCATTTGGTAATATATATGAGATAAAAACAAAAAGGAGGGTTTCTTTTTAATAAATCTTATTTTTAGAACATATTTAGGTCCACAGAAAAATTGAGAAGTATGAAGTTCCCATATCCATCTTCTTCTACAAACGCATAGCCCCCTACAATCAACACCCCACATCAGAGTGTTACATTTGTTACAATGCATGAACCAGTATTAACATGTTATTAACACCCAAAATACATAGATTACATTAGGATTCACTCTTTGTATTAAATGTTCTTTTGGTTTTGATAAAATATACCATGATATGTACTTACCATCATAATATCAACAAGATAATTTCACTGCCCCAAATATCTTCCATGCTTCACCTTCTCATTTTTCCTTCCTTCCAAGCCTCTGGCAACAATCAATCTTTATATTTTCTCTGTAGTTTGGCTTTTCCAGAATGCTATATAGTTTGAATCATTTTCAGATTGATTTTTTTTGCACTTAATAGTATGTATTTAAGGTTCTCTATGCCTTTTCATATCTTGATGGCTCATTTACTTTTTTATTACAGAGTAGTATTCTGTCTCCAAGTAGCACCACATTTTATCAATTCACCTACTGAAGGACATCTTGGTTGGTTCCAAGTTTCAGTGATTATGAATAAGCCTGCCAAAAACACTTGTGTGTAGCATTTTACATGGACGGAAGTTTTCAATTCATTCTGGTAATTAACAAGGAGTACCATTGAGGATCATATAGTAGGAATATATTTGAGGTCTGGGGATATGGCTCAAGTGGTAGCACGCTCGCCTGGCATGCGTGTGGCCCGGGTTCAATCCTCAGCACCACATACACACAAAGATGTTGTGTCCGCTGAAAACTAAAAAATAAATATTAAAAAAAATTCTCTCTCTCTCTCACTCTCACTCTCTCTTTAAAAAAAAAAAAGAATATATTTGATCTTGTAAGAAACATCAAATTACCTTCTAAAGTGACTGTTCATTTGTATTCACACCAGCAATGAATGAAAGTTTCTGTTACTCCATATCCTTGCCAGGATTTAGTGTTCTCATTATTTAGGATTTTAGTTATTCTAACAAATGTGTAATGACATCACATTTCTGTTTAGATTTCCCCAATGAAATATCATGTTCAATCGTGTCTTTTCATATACTCATTTGTTTTTTGTAATGTTTCAGCTTGATTATTTTGTCCATCTTCTATTGAGACATTTGTTTTCTTATTATTGAGTTTTGAGGGTTGGTTCTATATTTCAGATCCAATGCTTAATTAGATAGGTGTTTTGTAAATATTTTCTCCAGTAGGTGGCTTATATTTAAATCAGAATTCTTTTATTTTAATAAAGCTCAACTTGTCAAGTTTTGTGTGACTATGTGTGATTCTAATTCTGGGATCTCTATTCTGTACCATTAATCTATCTATTATTTTGCCAAATCAATTGGTCTTGATTATTGTAGCTTTCAACTAAGTCTTGATGCGGGTACTATCTTTCATCCAAGTGTTCTTCTTTAGTGTTGCATTGGCTATTCTGGGTCTTTTGCCTTTGCATTTCAACTTTAAATTTTGTCAATACTCACAAAATAACTTGCTAGGATTTTGACTGTAGTATTGAGTCCATGCATCAAAGAAGAAATGTCATCTTAACAATATTTAGTCTTTGTATCTAGGAACATGAAATGCTTCTCCATCTATCGAAATCTTTGATTTTTTTAAAATAAACTTTTCCAGATTTCTTCATGTAAATGCTGTACATATTTAATACCTAAGTATTTCATTATTTTGGTGATAATTGGAATTATGATTTTAATTTCACATTCCAAGTGTTCATTTGTTGTATATTAAAAACCAATTGACTTTTTAATATTAATATTATATTCTGTCACTTTTATAATCAGTTGTTAGTTCCAGAAGTTTTGTTTTGTTTTTTAATTGTTTGGAATTTTCTACATAGATGATCATATCATCTGCAAACAAAAACAGTTTTATTTCTTTCTTCTCAATTCATAGTCCTTTTATTCCTTTTTCTTAAAGACTTAGCTAGGGTATCTAATACAATATTGAATAGGAGTGGTGAAATGGGAACTTCTTTATCTTGTTCCTAATCAGAGAAAGTGTCAAGTTTCTCACTATTAAGTATAATTTTATGTGAAGATTTTGTGAATTGTTCCTTATCAAATTGGGGAGCTCCCTTTTACTCCTACTTTGCTGTTTTTATAATGAATGGATTTTTGTCAGATGTTTTTTCTGCACTAATTTAGCCTGATTTTCTTCTTTAGTCTGTTAATGTGTTGGTTACAATGACTGACGTTCTAATATACCTTATATACTTGGATAAATCCTGCTTTGTTGTGGTGTGTGATTTTTTTATACATTGTTGAATTTTATTTGCTTATATTTTTGTTGAATATTTTTGTATCTGTGATTATGATAATATTGATCTGGAGGTTTTCTTTCTTATAATATCATTTTTAATATAACTGGGGTTTTTTTTGGGGGGGTAGTTGTAGATGGACACAATATCTTTATTTTATTTATTTATTTTTATGTGGTGCTGACGATCGAACTTAATGCCTCATGCGTGTTAGGCAAGTGTTTTCACTGAGCCATAACCCCAGCCCCTCTTAAAATACCTTCATCTGGTTTGGGTATCATGACAATGCTGCCCCATAGAGGGACTTGGGAAGTATTCCCTCTGCTTCTATTTTCTGGAGGGGATTGCAGAAAATCAATATCATTCTTAAGTATTTGATAGAATTCACCAGTGAAATCATCTGGGCCTGCTGCTTTCTTGATTAGATTATTAAAATGATTTGATTTCTTTAATAAATATATGCGTATTAGATTACATATTTCTTCCTATGTGATTCTTACTCGTTCGTTTCTCTCAAAAAAAAAATAGATCCATTTCATCTAACCTTAAATTTTTAGACTCAGAGTTTTTCATTATATTATTGCATTATTCCTTCAATATCCATAGGATATGTACTGATATTTATTTATCATTTATTTCTGATATTAATGATGTGTATCATCTTTTTTTCTTGGTTAACCTGTCAAGAAATTTATCAATTTTACTCATATTTTCAAAAAGTATGTTTTTGGTTTCGCTGATTTTTCCTATTGACTTCCTGTTCTCAATTTCATTGATTTCTGCTCCTTTCTTACTTCATTTCTTCTATTTGCTTTAGGTTTACATTAATCTTCTTGTTTGATTTCCTATAATGCAGCATAAATTATTAATTTTCTTTCTTTTATAATATTTGCATCCAATGCTATCAATTTCTTTCTAAGCACTACTTTTCCTGCATTATCACAAAATTTGTGTGTGTGTGTGTGTGTATGTGTGTAGCTCATGTCAGCACTCTACCACTGAGCTACATCCCTTGCACATGCCAGCACTCTACCACTGAGCTACATCCCTTCCCAGACTTCAAAATATGTTTTTTAAATTCTCTCCAGACTTCTTATTTGACTTGTGTGTTATTTATAAGTGTGCTATTTAATCTGCAACTATTTAGAGATTTTCCATGGATCTTTCTGCTCTTGGTTAGCAGTTTAAGTTCATTCCTACAAACTTATTCCTAAATAGAGTCTGTTTCTTAAAATCCTATCTGTTTTAATCTATTGTTATGATATTGGACTACTGTTGATGTGTGTTGAGGTATTGCGAAGGGGATGTATTCTATAATCTTAGCACTAAATGTTAGTTTTTTAGTGGACCTGAATCCCTGGGCTATGACCTTCTGAAGTGCTTCTTAGATAATCTAGAAAGAAAAGACAGGTGGGGCTGAGTTAGCTCACACCCTTTCTTCAGACCAGAGAAGGATCTGGTAAAATAGTTTCCTTGGGAGGTCAGAACTTTAGTAGGATATATTTCAAAATGGTCACTTTCCTTTCTTCCTGCCTGCAACTTGAGGTGATCCCCTCTCCTCTTTAGGAAAAGAAACTGGGATCCTGGAAATTAAACTATGAAATTTTGTGGTGCCCTTGTTACTGAGTTCCCATGGGTTCTTAATCTTAGAGTTCATTCACCCTCAGCCTCCCACAATTTTCTCTAGATTTGGGGGTAGTGGTTTGCCCTGTAATCACAATTCTCATATAAGCCTAAGAAATACCACTTTTTTTTCTATGTTCTTCTTATTGTGGGGATGGGAAAGAACTTCTAATCTGAAACATCAGACCTGAAACCACAACTCAGATTTTTTTAAAGCACAAATACAAATAAATGCATATTTAAAAATATGGATTAAATGTATATTTTATGCCAGGAAAATATCTAATAAATATAATATCAAATAAAACCATGAACAGATGTATTTTGTAAAATAAATGAATAAAGTTTATTAATGTATGTATAAGAAAAAATGGTTATATCAGAGTTGTGCATCACTTAAGTGCTTTTTATTTTATTTTTTGTAATATGTTATATTGAACATATATGAATTTTATAATGGAAGACAAAAGGAAGATTCAAAAAGAGAGAGTATGTAATGCTGTGGTGGAGGGTTCCAGATGCTATGGGGTAACATGGGGCAACTACACTATTCAGATCAGGAAAGGCATCTCAGGATGACCTTAATTCAGCCCAAATGTGCATCTTCCTCAAGTAATGGCACGAATGCAAACTACACAGCTTCTTTTATACTCCATCTGAATGGTTTGGAAAGCATATTAAAACTCCCAGTGTCCATTAGAAGTTAAGCATGCAGCCATATGACTGAACTTTGCAGCTTTCTAGTCAATAAAAAGCCTAGAGGAAAAAAAAAATTAAAACAACTCTGGATTGCTACCTGTTGCTTAAATTGGTAGTTCCTTTTGTTTCTCCTTATAATGTCTTATCATGCAAAGTTATTATTCATTCTGTTTCTAAACTCCTAGCTGGTGTGCAGTTGCTTACAGAGGACAGTAGCTTCCAAAGTCATGTGTAATGAAGCACAGGATGAAAACAGCTATACAAAAGGAGGCAGCACTATGCAGATCAGCACAGAGCTGGCTCATCTCAAAAGAACAAGATGTGTGGGTGACAGAAAATTCTCAATTCATAGTTGAATAGGGTAGCTATAGACTCCTAGAATCAGAAAACAGTTTTGGATCAGCCAAATTTCAGCAACTCAAATCGAATCAGCTGGAATGCTATTTCAAATTCAAGATTTGCCTTTCAATGTAAAATCTGCAGAGAGAGAAAGAGAAATTTAGTTATCAGAAGAAACAGTTCTATTTTAGCATCATATCTTGTGCTACTGTAAAGTGATAAATAGAAGAAAATATCTCAGGCAAAACAGGATAAAATCACTTTAATAAAATGTCCATCAGGGCTTCTCATTTAAAAGGATGGATTGAAACCATGTCTGTCACCATTTTCTCTCTCTAAACCTTTCTAAAATGATCTTACAAGAATTTGAAAAGTATGAATCTGCAAGAGCAATGAATGGACTAGAGACAAGAATAAGAGGTGGCGAACAATTTTTGGATGGTGGAATGTAGAAGGCAGCATTGTTGGACCTAAGAAAGATGAATACCAGGTTCTGCAGAAAAGGATGACCAGAAGACATGGTCATATTAAACCACTGAGCTTCACAGCTCTGGATAGAAAGAACGGAGCATCCAGCTTCTACCACGGCCAAGGAAAGGAGGCTAAGACGTCCCTTTAACAAGTAATGAAAAACAGATACCCATTCTTATTGTGGGGTAGCCAGCACCCCACCAGGGTATGTTCCTGCTCAGGATGTGTGAGCCGCCTAGGAAATAAAAAGTCTGAGATAATTAGTAAGAAATAGAGACAGAGCCAGAAATCAGATATAAAAATGGGGGCTCTGATTCTTTAGTTAAGAGGAAGCACATCAAAGGCAGGGATAAAGTTTTAGCAAGAAGAATTTTAGGTACTTGCTTCTCGGTGTGGCAGGGTCTTGCAGTAAACAGGGTGGCTGGCATTTTGGCAAGCCACACCCATCTAGGAGAGGCTGTGTAGCTCCAGCAGGTCACCACATCTCTGGTGCTGTGCTGAACTGAGTTGGAGTTAGGTAGGACACCACATGAACCAGACATTCTCAAACCAGGCTCTTCTACCTAATGTCTTCAACATTGCCTTAGTTCACACACACGGCTCAATGCACACATGAGTTATGGATTGCTTTCAGCACAACCTGTTCTTAGAAACCAAACAACTACCTCTCCCACACAGGCAGACATTGGAGGTTTATCACGTCAGAAACTGATATGGAACAGTTCCTAATTTGGAGTTTCTAAATATCCCTGAAAGAGGCTGTACTGAAAATTAGGGAATTAGGTAAAAATATTTGCATTAAAATATGAGATCCCCATATACTAGTATCATCTGGCTCAAGACATCATTTGAACTCCATCTCATTGGTTTGGAAAGCCATTATAGGCATTACATTATAGCCAATATAGGCATTATATTATTAGTCAAATGTGTTCTTTCCAGGCAAGAGGCTAGTTCCATAGAGAAACCAATGGTCCACTGAAAAGATCTATAGATACTTGAGTGTTTCTTAACAAAAATAAAAATGATTTCCACCAAATTAACCCACCATGAAAGGAATTCACCACTTGTTAAGCTCATCCCATGGATAGTTAGGACTTAAATCACCTGTTTAGAATATCTCCCTTAACAATAATGAACAGCTAAGGATCTCCAAACATTTTCTAGTCTTCAACAAGAAAAACAGAGACAAAATAAACATGTTTAAAGATAACTCCTAGGAAGCAGATAAAAATATAGGAAAAAAAATCTATAAAATTATAACTGAATGCTGAGAGCCATTGTTAAGTAGGAATGACATGGCATGACCCAGGTCATTTGCAGTGACATTGCATGTAAGGTGACCTTGCTCAAGGACCAGGATCCGGGTTTAGGGCGGATCAGGGTTTAGGGCTCTCCTTGGGTTTAGGGCGGTTCCAGGTTTAAGGTGTACCCTGCTGGGAATAGGGTGTATCCTGCTGCCTCAGGTGCGCCGCTCCTTGAGTTCTCCTTGAGTTCTTGTATTTTTGGGATACAGAGCCAGTGGAGGCGTGAATTTTGCCCAGAATGTGGATTTCCCCAGAACCTGTGTGTAAAGTGCCAGTGACAGTTCGAGAATAAAGAGTTGCTGTTTGAATCTACAAGGTGTGAGTGGCTCGTGATTTTGTGCCCAGCCAGACTGCAACAACTGATACTATTATATCTACAAATAAAGAATAGGAGAAAATTTTGTAAAAGAACATTTGTAATAGAACATTATAAAAATGATGAAGGGAGAGATTCCAACATGGCGGCAGGCGCAGAGAGATCAAGTCTCTGACCTCTTCAGCTGTGCAGGCATAGGGAGTCATAAACAACCTAAATCTGTTTGCTCAGGATCACTAGGCAATGCTGAGCTGACGTGGATCTGGGGCAAACAGACTGGGCCTCTCAGAACACACTCTGAGCCCGGATCGGCTGAATTCAAGCTCCCGTTCGCCTGCTTCCCACAGACAAACAGTTGTGACTCAGCACTAATCCATCCGGCTGAAACAACTGGTCAGCCCTTCTGATCCTACGGAGGTAAATGCCTACCGAGCCTTCATAGGTAGTGGCCACAGGTTTGAAACGGGGCTTGGGAGAGACAGTAAGGACCCACCCATTGCATTGGTCGCCCAGCAAAGGGAAACGAACTGTCGCCATTTACAAGAGATACCACCATGGCAGAGAACTGACGTCATCAGACTGCGGCGGAGGAGATACCTTCATTGAAATCTGTGGCTACAGGTGTGTAATTCCCTAGCCTTCCCTCTCCACACAACGGGGAAACCTTAAGGGCCCCTCCCAGCTCTCCCGTAAGGGCCCCTCCCCGTGAGCACGATAGCCAGACCCAGGGAATCAGAGGTGGCGCGGGACTCGCGGCGGGGAACTACCGCTCCCACCAGTGCTGACAGCTGAGGTCTCTTGTACCAGCTACCGGGGAAGTGGCAACCGGAGGGCAAGTAAAATTTACTGAGGATTCTCAGCCCCAAGCTCTACAAACTTAGGGTCTGAGGGAATGGCAAACTGGAAGAGTGTGCCCAGTCGTTCATGAAAACAGGGCTCCCGGGAGCAGCAGACCTGGCGTGTAGCCAGTATTGTGGTGAGCGGCACCCGTGAGAGGGGCCTGGCTAGAGGAAAAGTGGGAAGTGACTAGACACAAGAGGAGGCCCTAGGCACTCAGGATTGGAGACTCGCCCAGTCTGGGAGGAGCTGCTGCACAGTGATTGGTTCCCACGTATTGACAGGAGAAACTTGGCCTGGTGGGCACAGCGCCACCTACTGGAAGAGAAGTTAATCAAACACTAAGACTGCATTTATTAGTTTTTTTTTTTCTTTTCTCTTTTTTTTTTTTTTTGATTTGGGTTTTTCTTTCATTTTCATTTTTCTTTCTTGTTGTTTTTTTAAATTTTTTTTACAATTTTTTTTAATTTTTTTCTTCTAATTTTAATTTTAATTTTTTTATTATTATTTTTTAATTTTTTTTCTTTTTTTATTTCCTATTTTTTTTCTTCTTTTGTCTTTTCATTTCTTTTCAATTATCTTATCCCCCTTCCTTGAATTCTACCTGCTTACTCTCATTCTCTTTAGTGACTTCTTCCCTTCCCTTCTAATACCTTTCCTCCCAAGCATCTAATAAATTTATAGGAGTAAACAGTAACTCATCAGTCAAACAGAACAAGAAGTAACATGAGCAGCTTCAAAAAGCAAGGAAGAAAAGGAGTACCAACAATGCAGGACAGCCTAAATATTCAGGAGGACCTAGAGTCATCAGAAAAATGGTCATATAAAGAACTCAAGGAACACCTTAGACAGATGGAATGGAACCTTAAAGAGGATACAAGACAGCAAATTCAAGCAGCAAAAGAACACATTGAGAATGAATTACATAAACAGATAAAAGAAGAAGTTAAGCATCTTTATCAGGAGATAGAGATTATAAAAAATAATCAAACAATAATTCTAGAAATGAAAGAAACGATAAACCAAATTAAAAACTCAATTGAGAGTATCACTAACAGAGTGGAGCAAGTAGAAGCCAGAACGTCAGATAATCAAGACAAAATATATCATCTTGAAAACAGTCTAGCCAACTCAGAAAGGCTGGTAAAAAACCACGAGAAAAACATCCAAGAGATATGGGATAACATAAAAAAAACAAACTTACGAGTCATCAGGATAGAAGAAGGTACAGAGATTCAAACCAAGGGAATGAGTAACCTGCTGAATGAAATAATTACAGAAAACTTTCCAGAAATAAAAAAGGAAACAGATATACAAATTGAAGATGCATACAGGACACCGAGCACACAAAATCACAGTAGACCAACGCCAAGACACATTGTTATGAAGATATCCAATATACAGAACAAAGAGAAAATATTAAAAGCTACAAGAGAAAGGAGGCAGATTACATTCAGGGGTAAACCAATAAGGTTAACAACGGATTTTTCATCACAGACACTGAAAGCAAGAAGGTCATGGAACAATGTATTTCAAACACTGGAAGACAATGGATGCCAACCAAGAATTCTGTATCCAGCAAAATTAAGCTTCAGGTATGACAACGAAATAAAAATCTTTCATGATAAACAAAAGTTAAAAGAATTGGCAGCCAGAAAACCAGCATTGCAAAGCATTTTGAGCAAAACACTACACGAGGAAGAAATGAAAAACAATAACCAAAACCATCAGTGGGAAGTGCCTCGGTAAAGACAGTGGGCGAGGGGAAAGATAATCATGGAGAAACAAACTAAATTTTTTTTAAAAAGGATAAATAATCAAACATGGATGGAAGTACAAACCATATATCAATAGTAACTCTGAATGTTAATGGCTTAAACTCTCCAATAAAGCGACATAGGCTGATATCATGGATTAAAAAAACAAATCCAACAATATGCTGCCTCCAGGAGGCACATCTGATTGGAAAAGACATACACAGGCTGAAGGTGAAAGGATGGGAAAAAATATACCATGCACACGGTCCTCGAAAGCAAGCAGGGGTGCCATCCTCATATCGAATAAAATCGACTTCAAGACTAAGTTAATCAAAAGGGATAAAGAAGGACATTATATACTGTTAAAAGGAACCATTCACCAACAAGACATAACAATTATCAATATTTATGCACCAAATAATGGTGCTGCGACATTCATAACACAAATTCTCTTCAACTTCAAGAATCAAATAGACCACAACACAATAATCATGGGTGACTTCAACACACCTCTCTCACCATTGGACAGATCCTCCAAACAAAAGTTGAATAAAGAAACTATAGAACTCAATATCACAATCAATAACCTAGACTTAACTGACATATATAGAATATATCAACCACCATCAAATGGATATACTTTTTTCTCAGCAGCACATGGATCCTTCTCAAAAATAGACCATATATTATGCCATAGGGCATCCCTCAGTAAATATAAAGGGGTGGAGATAATACCTTGCATTTTATCTGATCATAATGGAATGAAACTGGAAATCAATGATAAAAGAAGGAAGGAAAAATCCTACATCACATGGAAAATGAACAATACGTTACTGAATGATCAATGGGTTACAGAAGACATAAAGGAGGAAATCAAAAAATTCTTAGAGATAAATGAAAATACAGACACAACATATCGGAATCTATGGGACACAATGAAAGCAGTTTTAAAAGGAAAATTCATTGCCTGGTGGTCATTCCTCAAAAAAAGAAAAAACCAACAAATAAATGAGCTCACACTTCATCTCAAAGCCCTAGAAAAGGAAGAGCAAAACAATAGCAAATGTAGCAGAAGGCAAGAAATAATTAAAATCAGAGCGGAAATCAATGAAATTGAAACAAAAGAAACTATTGAAAAAATTAAGAAAACTAAAAGTTGGTTCTTCGAAAAAATAGATAAGATCGACAGACCTTTAGCCATGCTAATGAAGAGAAGAAGAGAGAGAACTGAAATTACTAACATACGGGATGAAAAAGGCAATATCACAAAAGATGCTACAGAAATACAGAATACAATTAGAAATTATTTTGAAAACCTATATTCCAATAAAATAGAAGATAGTGAAGACATCGATAAATTTCTTAAGTCATATGATTTCCCCAGACTGAGTCAGGAGGATACACACAATTTGAACAGACCAGTATCAATGGATGAAATTGAAGAAGCCATCAAAAGACTACCAACCAAGAAAAGCCCAGGACCAGATGGGTATACAGCGGAGTTTTACAAAACCTTTAAAGAAGAATTAATACCAATACTTTTCAAGTTATTTCAGGAAATAGAAAAAGAGGGAGCTCTTCCAAATTCATTCTATGAGGCCAACATCACCCTGATTCCGAAACCAGACAAAGACACCTCAAAGAAAGAAAACTACAGACCAATATCTCTAATGAACCTAGATGCAAAAATCCTCAATAAAATTCTGGCGAATCAAATACAAAAACACATCAAAAAAATTGTGCACCATGATCAAGTAGGATTCATCCCTGGGATGCAAGGATGGTTCAATATACGGAAATCAATAAATGTTATTCACCACATCAATAGACTTAAATATAAGAACCATATGATCATCTCGATAGACGCAGAGAAAGCATTTGACAAAGTACAGTATCCCTTTATGTTCAAAACATTAGAAAAACTAGGGATAACAGGAACTTACCTTGACATTGTAAAAGCTATCTATGCTAAGCCTCAGGCTAGCATCATTCTGAATGGACAAAAGTTAAAGGCATTCCCTCTAAAATCTGGAACAAGACAGGGATGCCCTCTATCACCACTTCTATTCAATATAGTTCTCGAAACACTGGCCAGAGCAATTAGACAGACGAAAGAAATTAAAGGCATAAAAATAGGAAAAGAAGAACTTAAATTATCACTATTTGTAGATGACATGATTCTATACCTAGAAGTCCTAAAAGGGTCTACAAAGAAACTACTAGAACTAATAAATGAATTCAGCAAAGTGGCAGGATATAAAATCAACACGCATAAATCAAAGGCATTTCTGTATATCAGCTACAAAACTTCTGAAAAGGAAATGAGGAAAAACACTCCATTCACAATATCCTCCAAAAAAATAAAATACTTGGGAATCAACCTAACAAAAGAGGTGAAAGATTTATACAATGAAATCTACATAACCCTAAAGAGAGAAGTAGAAGAAGATCTTAGAAGATGGAAAAATATACCCTGTTCATGGATAGGCAGAACTAACATCATCAAAATGGCAATATTACCAAAAGTTCTCTATAGGTTTAATGCAATGCCAATCAAAATCCCAACGGCATTTCTTGTAGAAATAGATAAAGCAATCATGAAATTCATATGGAAAAATAAAAGACCCAGAATAGCAAAAGCAATTCTAAACAGGAAGTGTGAATCAGGCGGTATAGCGATACCAGATTTCAAACTATATTACAGAGCGATAGTGACAAAACAGCATGGCACTGGTACCAAAACAGGCGGGTGGACCAATGGTATAGAATAGAGGACACAGGGACTAATCCACAAAGTTACAACTATCTTATATTTGATAAAAGGGCTAAAAGCATGCAATGGAGAAAGGATAGAATCTTCAACAAATGGTGTTGGGAAAACTGGAAATCCACATGCAACAAAATGAAACTGAATCCCTTTCTCTCGCCATGCACAAAAGTTAACTCAAAATGGATCAAGGAGCTTGATATCAAATCAGGGACTCTGCGTCTGACAGAAGAAAAAGTTGGCTCCGATCTACATATCGTGGGGTCGGGCTCCAAATTCCTTAATAGGACACCCATAGCACAAGACTTAATAACAAGAATCAACAAATGGGACTTACTTAAACTAAAAAGTTTTTTCTCAGCAAGAGAAACAATAAGAGAGGTAAATAGGGAGCCTACATCCTGGGAACAAATTTTTACTCCTCACACTTCAGATAGAGCCCTAATATCCAGAGTATACAAAGAACTCAAAAAATTAGACAATAAGATAACAAATAACCCAATCAACAAATGGGCCAAGGACCTGAACAGACACTTCTCAGAGGAGAATATACAATCAATCAACAAGTACATGAAAAAATGCTCACCATCTCTAGCAGTCAGAGAAATGCAAATCAAAACCACCCTAAGATACCATCTCACTCCAGTAAGATTGGCAGCCACTATGAAGTCAAACAACAACAAGTGCTGGCGAGGATATGGAGAAAAGGGTACATTGTACATTGCTGGTGGAACTGCAAATTGGTGCGGCCAATTTGGAAAGCAGTTTGGAGATTCCTGGGAAAGATTGGAATGGAACCACCATTTGACCCTGCTATTGCCCTTCTCGGACTATTCCCTGAAGACCTTAAAAGAGCATGCTACAGAGATACTGCCACATCGATGTTCATAGCAGCACAATTCACAATAGCTAGACTGTGGAACCAACCCAGATGCCCTTCAATAGATGAATGGATAAAAAAAAATGTGGCATCTATACACAACGGAGTACTATGCAGCAATAAAAAATGACAAAATCATAGAATTTGCAGGGAAATGGATGGCACTAGAGCAGATTATGCTTAGTGAAGCTAGCCAATCCCTAAAAAACAAATACCAAATGTCTTCTTTGATATAATGAGAGCAACTATGAACAGAGCAGGGAGGAAGAGCAGGAAGAAAAGATTAACATTAAACGGAGACATGAGATGGGAGAGAAAGGGAGAGAAAAGGGAAATTGCATGGAAATGAAGGAAGACCCTCATTGCTATACAAAATTATATATAAGAGGTTGTGAGGGGAATGGGAAAATAAACAAGGAGAGAAATGAATTACAGTAGATGGGATAGAGAGAGAAGATGTGAGGGAAGGGGAGGGGGGATAGTAGAGGATAGGAAAGGTAGCAGAATAAACAATTACTAATAGGGCATTATGTAAAATTGTGGATGTGTAACCGACGTGATTCTGCAATCTGCATTTAGGGTAAAATTGGGGGTTCATAACCCACTTCAATCTAATGTATGAAATATGATATGTCAAGAGCTTTGTAATGTTGTGAACAACCAATAAAAAAAAGAAAAAAAGGAAAAATAATAAAAATAAATAAATAAATAAATAAAAATGATGAAGGTCTTGTAAATTAAAATCACACGAATGGAAATACAACTTCAATACAATGGTAGAGATAGGAAGTATAGAATAGCATTTTAATAGATGAAGGGATGGTGTATATGAGGAAAATAGATAAGTCAATCAGAAGATCAATCCAGGAGAACCAACATACAGTATTCCAGAATCAAGACAAGAAAACGGGGTTGGGAGAAGATCTTATTAGAAATAATACTAAAAATTTTTCTACAAGACACACTTTTCAAACTGTTTCCATGAATTGCTTAAAAAAATGAATGAGAAAAAGAAATATTATTGTCAAATTCAGAACTTTGGGGATACAGAGAAGACTCTAAATCCTACAGAGGGGAGAAGAAAAACAGAAGCAATATGCTAAAGACTAAAAATTGACATTGTATTATTTGTGGCAACATTGGAAGCCAAAAACCAATGCAATAAAATCTTCTAAATCTGAGGTTTCAAGTCTAGAGTCATAACCAGACTCCACTGTCATTTACACGTAAGCATGGAAAAAATACATTTTTATACATGCAACTTTTCAAAAATATACTTTCTTTAAATTTGTTTTCTGAAAACAATCAGATGATATTCTCCAGCAAAGTGAGAGGAAAAAAATTAAGATTTTTTTTTTAAATGGTACCTGGGAAACAGGATCTCTAACAGGAAAAAGAGGTGGAGAAAAATATCTCAGGCTGATAACTGTGAAGTGGGTCTGGAGAGCCACTAGTCCTAACTGGAAAGAAAGGGGAATTCCCAAGGGAAGTTTCCAGGGAAAAGAAAATAAAAGGAAAAAATAAATGAATTTATAGAATACTTGGTAAGTTTGATCATGTGGTTGATAGTATTTCTTAATTAAGTTGAAAATTTTAAAGAATTCATAATAATGTAAAATGTAGGCCAAAACACTGTAATTAAGCATTTCAGATAAAAGACCAAAAAGTTCTTCAAAAAAGAAAATGTAATCATAATACCAGAATTATCTCTCTATAAAAAGCCTTCCATTTGACCCACCTAACATCTCACATGGTTGCAGTAGAGAAGTAAGGGCTCCTTTCATTTCTCTGCTCAAAACAGTTTGGTGACTCTCCATGTCTTTCCTGACACTCAGTTTTAAGAACCTATGGAAACTCTGTCACTCTTCAGTGAGTAAACTAAGTTCCAGAGAGGTAGTAGTCTGAGTTGGCCCAGTTTCTTAATCAAGTTAGAGGTAAGCCTAAAAGAATTCCAGGTCTGTGTCTTCCCATTTTCTGTCCTCTCCCCTGCCAACCCAGTTGACAAGAATGTGTCTCTTGTTTTTGATTTAGTGATGTGAGTTTTGAAATCACCAACCATGTATGGTTCCCAATCAGAACATACATTAGATTCCAAGAGCTATTCTCTCTTATTCAGTTATCCCCTGAGGTTAATACAGATCAGAGAGTTATTCCTTCAATGTGGTTTTTTCTTTGTGTTGTTTTCTGTCCTTTTTATTTCATTTGAGACAAGGTCTTGATAAATTGAGATCCTCCTGCCTCAGCCTCCTGAGTAGCTGGGATTACAGGTGTGCACATCTCTGCCCAGTCTTCAATACAGTTGCTTTAAAGCCCACAGAGAGACTTGAAGAACAGGAATGAGCTACGGTGAGATGTTCATTGGCTGTGTGCAGGCTCTGGCCAGCCTCTACCAAGTTGCAGCCCCAGAGGAGGTGGGTCAGCCAGGTCAAGGCCATGCAGACAGCCTTAGATACAAGCCTTCTCATCTATCTTCCACCTCAAGGTCCACCTCCTCCAGAAAACTGACCCCTCACTCCCCAGCCACTTTGACCCTATAAGGAATTGCCAGTAGCAGACAGAATTCTCCAAGGGGATTTAAAAAAATAAATATGGCAATTCACCAACAACTGCCTTTCCTGCAAGTTCTCTTGGTGAATCTACTGTCCAACCAAGTTTAGGAATCATTACCATACACCATTTCCTGTTAGCATATCCCACATAAAGCTATGTTCATTTTCTAAAGAAATTTTAATGCTGTTTTTCTCACCTCTGTAAGAATCATTTTGATCTTGAAACTAACATCAGTTTTCTGTCATATCTGCTTTCAGCCCTGTTTCTAGCACTATGCTGTCATCAAAATAGACATTTAGTAAACATTTTAAGTCAAGAAAGATGGATATGCATGAGTAAAAAAAATAGAAAAAGATAGATGTTTGCCCTTCAAGACTAAAAGTTGTACTAAGTCATTGAATAATTCTGATATTTGACACTTATATAGAGTTTGAAAATGTACAAACTATCTTCCAAAATGAATAACAGTTGGTTGAAACACCCTGGGAGATGGGAGATGGGTATGCATAGTATTATTATTATTACCACTACAATTTATAAATTATCAAACTTTATTAGCAAACTGAGACTCTGAGATGTTACAAGTCTTGCTCAAGTTCAAGAAAGGATCAGAGTCAAGTCTTAAAAATTCAAAAAGCTTCCTGTCACTTCTCCCCCACCTTGACAATTTTTCAAAAGATTTTTTTAGTAAATACTTGAGTCTTTCTTAGTTTAGATGGAGGACAAAAATATTGGAAGTGGAAATAAATTTCATGTAAGGAATATACTTGTCTGTGAGCTAGTCAGAGATAAATTTGTGGATACGAGGGAATCATTCTAGTCTTCCCACAGGAAGATGAATGCTTGCATTTCGCTAGGGAAGAAAGGATGGTGATAGCAGATAAAGGCCCAGGAGTCTCTGGAAGATTCTGACATTGCCTTCTGTGACATGATATCTGCAGTGATTAATGGAGACTTTTACAGTGATACTTAATCTCTGAGTTTGGGGAGATACATTTATATGTACAAGCAGTAAACAAAGCTTCTCATCAAAGATGCAATCTTAGGTCACAGGCCCTGCTTCACAGAGAATGTGTCAACAGAAGAAATTTGAATAGCACAAGGTCACAGAAGAATGTGGACAATCACTGCTCAGTTTACTCCCCCCATTAATTCTGGTAGGGTTTTCAGAGAGGATGAAGTCATTTTTGTCAACTCCCTGCACAGTGTTTTTACCATGAAAGATGATATAACCATATAACCATTGGATGGCTCTAACCTAGGGTTTTCATTCATTGTGGGAACATACCGCAGGAAAGAGATAGTTCAGGAATCACCCTGTGGTTGCTTGATCAAGCAGCACACTGCCTAGAAACTGTGAGCCTGTCAGAGTCTGGGAGACTCAGGCTTTCGGTCCAATTAGCTAGCATATGATTCATAGCACTGGAGGCCTCCTCAACTCCTCCCTCCTCCTACTCAGCATCAGGTGAACAGTAACTTGTGTCAGCAAGTCCCCTTTTCTTTTTACTTGTGCTGTGACCCTGGTCCTAGTTTTTACTTGGGGCTTTTTTTTTTTTTAAGGTGGGAAGCAGAAGAGAAGGAGTGGGGATGATAATTCCCATTTTATTATCCTCCTGAATGGCTTCTTCCTTTAGGTTTTATTCTGTTTCTTCTTCTATCTTCTTGCCTGAGGCATCCTTCTAGAGCAGACATGACCAAGTTGTTTCTGTACTTAAGATACCTGGAGAGTTCTCTGTTATTTGAGAGAGAGAATTCAAAGATGCTCACAAGCCTCTCAGATCCCTCATACTTGGAGTCCACCTTACCTGGCCAACCTTAGCTGCCATTTGCCCTCCTGCACCCTCTTCTTCAGTGCCCCATCAGCCCTGTGGGTCATCCCCACCAGGGCACATCACAAGGCTGCATGCTCTAGGCTTTGTTCCTAATGCATAGCCTATGGCCCAGCAATTCACTCCGTCTAGTATACAGCTAGATTACACTTCCCAGCCTTCTTCATAATTGAGGAAGAAAGGGTACTTCCTGAGTCCTGTCTTTAGGAGCATGAGTAAATAGTAATATGTGCCATTTTCGGGACTGGTCTATCAAAACCACCATAGGGATATATGTGATGTCCCATGTTCTTTAATGAAACTGTGCAAATTAGGTGTTGATAAACTGAAGTGCATAAAAAATTGGAAATAGATTTTAAGCAATGTAGTTATATTCACTGCATTTGAGAAACTCAAATAACTCAGGATGATTTGATCACTGGACTTCTATAGAGCCCTGCTATATCCCTGTAAGAATAAAACATAATTGTTTCAAAGGATTCCATACTATTTAACAAATCTTTAGTGAAACACTACTATGTGTCAGGAAGTGGGCTTAGTGAATATAATACAGGTCCTGCCATCAAATAGATACTAAAGTACTAAAAAGTTACCAGTGGAAGAGACAAAAAAATAAACAGCTACTTTCCAACAGAGTGCGATTGTGCTTTCATAAGATTAGGAGGCAGAAAACAGGGATCCCAGCTCCTGCCATCTTTTGCATCAACCATCTTAACATGGATAGTGCAAAGTGAACAGGGATCAGGCAAAAAGCCTTAGGTAAAGTAATACAAGATAGCAAAGAGAAACGAGGTAAATGGAAAAACTCCCTAAAGTGAGTCATGAGTAAAATAAGTATTGTCCTGAAAAGGGGCAGGGTGAGATGGGAAGAGATGACAAAGAGAACAGTGTATAAAAAGAACATGTTATGGAATCTGAAAGAATAGCAGAAACTCCTCCATAGACCTTTGCTATAGGTACTCTTTATGTCCTTCAATGGTGCTCTTCATTTCCTGTGAAAATATACTGACCAATGGCATCAGATACCATGCTAGTAGTCTATTCTCTAGTGGCAAAGATAAGCACAGCTGGACATCAAAGTGATAAGGACAAATTGTAATCAGAAATAACTACTGCAATCAGAAAAGGAGTATGACATGAACCAAACTCAGCTTTGATTTATACAGAGGTAACTGAGCATTTTAAAGGGAGAATGAGGGGATATAAAGGGAGTAAGCAGGGTCTGAGAAGAGTCACAGAAGGATAAATCCATAAAATGCAATTAGGTCAGGTGTCTATGAGCTAAAACTTCTGACCGCCCAGAGACAGAAAGGCAGAGGCCTACACTCAGGTGTTGACTGGAACAAATCACTTTTTGTTTTGGCATCCTTGAGATTTTTTTTAAGCTTTAACAGGGGTTAGGACATTTAGGGATGTAGGCTTGAGGTGTTAGAAACCATGTTACTGTGTATTCAAGTATGTGTAGACCAAGATTGAGGCCTTATCAACAAGAGAGCTCAGAGAAGCCTGGTTAGAGTCTGGTCAAGGAGTCTCTGTCACTAGTCTGTCTGATCACTCTGTGTCCTCAGTGGAGTTGTAATACCAAGAATCAGTTTTGTTCACACCAAAATCTGTTCATCTCAGTTGTAATTAAGTCATTTTACTAAATCCTGGATAAAATTATGAACTTCCAGTGTGAAAAAGAAGATGATAGTTGTTTCTATGGAAACCTAAGCTTAAACATTTTGGGAAAATATTGATCAAGGTGTGGGAGAGACAACAGTAAAATATAAGGAATCATAAACATATAGAAGGATAATAAACTCAGATAGCTTTTATGTATCCTTAGTCCAAAGGAATCAGTGCTTGCAAATATAAATAATGTAGTGCAGGTGTGGATTGTACAAGAAAGATAGCATGTAACTCCAATATATGGCACATGCCCAAAGAAACGCAGCCTCTGAATTTCTATCTGGGATGAGGTGAAGGAAGAAAATCTCAACACTGCTGCCCAGTATTCCAGAAGCATCAGCATTATGCCAGCCAGGACTCATCCAAAAATAACCTATCTCTGTCCATATCATATTTTTGTTGTTGTTGTTTTCTTTGTTTTTTGTTTTTCCTTTTGTTTTTTCTTTGTCTGGATTTCCCCCTACATCTTTCAAGGAAGATCTGTCTGTCTACATAGAACCTGGCCTTCAGCCATTGTGAGGGAGCCTTGGGTGTCAATAGCAAGAGATCTTAGTTAATTTTCATAGCAACCATGTGGTGTGGAGCTCATTACCCCCAAGTTGCCGGTGAAGAAACTGAAGCTCAGAATGGAAGGTCCTGACAGATCATTCAAATTGTGACTGTCCTAGGCTAACAAACAGTGTGTCTGAGATGCTTGGTCATCCTTAGGAACTTTGAACATTATAAATCTTTTGAAATGCTTAGCAAGGAATATACTTAACAAACAATAGTAATCAGTACTATGAAAATACTAACATTTCTTGAGTGCTTAGAAGGTGCCAAAGAGAATGCTAACGTTTAAATTAAATAATTTAACCTCACAATAATCCTCTGAGGAAGGTGTAGTTATCAGTCATGATTTGTGGACCAGAAAGCAGAGGCTTAGAGAGATTAATGATCTGATTCATTCATTCTTCAAAGCTAGGATTCCCATCCTCAGGTCATACTGTTCCCTCTCTTCTCATCGAATCTGCCTGTGGATGCCTCTCTTGAGTCATATTGTGATAAGCCTCTGCTCTTTGTTTTTTGTATCTCCAAAATTCATTCCATATAGGAGTGTCCTGGTGGGTTATAATTAGGCCTTGCAGCTTGCCAACTGGGCCAAAAGTGGCTTGTCATCATTTCCCACCCCATTCTCAGAATCCAGGGTTTCACCATCTGCCACTCAGCAAGAAAGCCTGAGATTGCTCTCTCACTTAAAGGAGCAAGCCTATGACAATCTGCCTCAAAGAAACCCTGCTCAGAGAAGATTTGGTCAACATCATCTGTCCTGACAACCCTGGCCCTTTAGTATCTTCCAGCCAGCATCTGGAAGCTTCATTTACCTTGAAGCAGTTAATGACATGGGGTCTTCAAAAGCGCAGCATACTTGGCAAGGGAGCCCCCTCTAGTCTTGAGAGTGTAGAGCTCATTTTCCATCCAGCCTGAGTCACATCAGCAGGCAAAGATGCTCCATCAGCCAGAAAGATCATTGTATAAAGGGTTGGAATAGTAAAAACACAACCTCTGTTCTCCCTAAGATTCAACCTATCACTGGCAGGACAGGTTTTAAGACCAGAAAGATAGGAATCACGAAATGAAGTTAGAAATTATGAGAGCTGTAGGGATCTCAATCATTATCAAACCCAAATGTTGTTTTGCATAAGGCTAAGTTTCTGCTACCTATGACTTGCTGAATCTATAGCCAACTTTTAGACCTCAGTTTAGATCTTGCTACTTCCTCATAAAACCCGTCTCTGCTTCTCACCAAATTAGGATGGGGTTTCCTGATGTGCATGTCCACAGTCCCTGCACTCTCCCTAAAGTTCTGCCTTTTTTTTGACTCCATTAGACTTGAAGCTGCTTGCTAGTCCTACTCACAGCTGCATCCCAAGTACCTAGGACAGCAGCTGATACTTTAAAGGCATCTGATAAACACTAACTGAAGAGTTGTGAAAACATACTGCTCAAGTCCCCAAGGGGAAGCGAAATTAAGACTCAGTAGGAAGCGAAATTAAGACTACAGGACCCTCTGTCTGCCCAGAGACCTGAAGTGTTCCACATAATCCTAGAGTGACATTTCCTTCACCAGTTGTATCTCCCTACCTTCTCTACCCTTGGCATACTTCAAGGACATATTTCACAGTTATCTTGGAGAAGTCCAAGAAGTGAATCATCAGAAGATCCCTGTACCTGATAATGACAGAACTTTGCCCTCCAGAAAAATTTTCACAAAAAGAGAAAAATTGTAGAGATATGACATGACGCTTTCATCAATCTTTAATCGTGCTTAGTTTTTCCATCTTTATTACTTTCATGACCTTGACAGTTTTGAAGTTATTTGGTAAAATGTCCCTCAGCCCATGTTTACCTGATATTTTCTCATGATTATCAGAATTGCCTTTCTGTGGAGGGAGGGGTCGGAAGGCCTCAGAAGTGATGTTTACCCTATTTAGTGAATCATTTCAGGAGTCACATAATATTGGCAACTGTTTACACTTTTCATGGTGTATATTGTTTCACACCTCTTCATCCCTGGCAGGTTGGCAGATTTCATCCTGTGGGGTAGCTATCTCTGCACAGCATTGAGCTGCCCTAAAAAGGATCATGAAGCCCTATTGGTATTTGGTGGGAAAAGGAACAGTGCTGTCTGCTTTGAATGCAAGTCAACAAAAAGCCACTAGCATGATGAATGCGCTGTCCCTACTTGGTTCATTCAGTCTTGATAGGAAACCTAAGGGTAGACAGGTCAGGAATCCAGAGCCCATCTTCCCACCCCTGGTGTGAAGGAGGCAAAGGCATTAGCAGATTGAAAGTGGGCAGAAAGGATGACTGATGCCCTGGACAAAGAGGCCACCCTGGACGGGTGAATGATTTTTAATTTCATTTCACATTCACCAAAGTCTTTTTTTCTGGGTGAATTTCATGAACAAGGGTAAATGGCCTTCCATATCTCTGCTATACATAGGCCTTTTAAGGAAACATATGATTTTAATTAAAATGAGAAAAATTTGAGTGAGTTGCTAAGAAACAAGACCCTATCTGTGCCCATAGGAGCTCTCGCCAATAACATCTGGTTATGGATTTGTTTCCTTGGAAACAATTCCTAGGCACTCTTAAGCATTAATGCTGAGAAAGATTAAGATCTGCTTAATAGTTGGAGATGAGGATAGTAAAAGAAGAATTGCTAATTGAGCAAATTTGCCAACTGTAAAAGTAACGTGCCAGTAAAGTACAATAACCTCTTTCTAATATTTTCTCTGTTCTGTTCTATTCTGTTTTCTTAGATGAAAGTAGTACATAGTTGTGGGGAAATAATTTCAATAGGAAGACAATGAGTTAAAAGGAGAGCTGTCCTTTTCCTCCTCCACACCTGCATTCTGCCTCAGAATTGACCACTATTAATTGCTTCTTAAGTGCTCATTGAGATATTTGCTATATGAGCACAAGCATGGATATAATATTTGTACAAATGAAAATCATATATTGCATTCACAGACTAGCTACTTTCCCCCCTCTCATATGTTTAATAGATCTTTCCACGGCAGCACATAGAAATCTACATCATTCTCTTTCATCTGCACTCCAAGTTGGACAAGGTTGAAAGTAAATTTTTATTCTCTAATGTTGCCTTCAAGTGTTCTCATTGTTTGGATATCACAAACAATGTTGTGATGAACATCCTTGTGTATATCTTTGCAGATTTAGGGTGAATTCCTAAAAATAAAATTGCTAAGTCCAATTTCATATGTATATTTTTATCACAATAGTCAAAATTACTCTCCAAATATATCACACTTTTATTCTCCCCCCAATGGCATACAAGGATTCCTTTTCTAGCTCCTGCTCCCATCTCTAAGCAGCACTGAGTAATATGGAACCTAAAAGCTTTCATTGATCTGATAGAATAAAACAAGCCAAATGTCACATGTTTTCTTTGATATAAGGAGGCTGATTCATACTGGGATAGGGAGAAGGAGCATGGGAGGAATAGAGGAACTCTAGATAGGGCAGAGGGGTTGGAGGGGAAGGGAGGGGGCATGGGGTTATTAATGATGGTGGCATGTGACTTGAAGACATGAATTGGTATGAGTATACTGTGTACACAACCAGAGATATGGAAAATTGTGCTCTATATGTGTAATAAGAATTGTAATGCATTCCACTGCCATATATAAATAAAAATTTTAAAAAAATCACTTTTCATATTTTTCATTTTTTAATTTGAAATGATATTATACATCTTTTCATGTTTGTTATCCATTTACATTTTTCTCAGTGGATTTTCTGTTTGTGATCTTTGCCCACTTATTTATTGAGTTACCTTTTTCTTATTGAAAAGTTTTTTTTTTGTTTTTTTTTTTTTTTTTTTTGCTAAGGAAATCAGCCCTATATGTTTCCAAATATTCCTTTGCCTTTTTTCCTTGGACAGGAATAATTCTGCCATCATCACAGGGTTGTTTTAAGTCTTGAATAAAATGGTACATATTAAAATGTTTTCATGGACATACAGTCCTACTTAATTTATATTAGTTTTATCCTGCTCTTATTACCAAAACAAGAATCTGGTAGAAAAGAACACACACTTTGGAATTTGGAGAATTCAGCTTGAATCTTGGCTCTGTCACTAATTGCAAGGACATCAGGTGACTTAATGATCATGATTAGTAGCCTCCCTGTAGCTGTGCCTTTTTCCTTGTTACCTTTAGTCCCCTCCCACTCTAATTCTGACCTCAGCAATGTGACTTGCTTTGGCCAAGCACACCATAGCAAATTTGAAGCAGACTTGGAAAGGTGCTCACATGATTCTGCTTCTTCTAATGCTTCTTTGCCACTACTATGAAAACACATTCAAGTTTGCCTGAGAAAACCAGTAGAACAGAGTTAGATTGTTTTTGCCAAGTCTCTGGACATGTAAGAGATCCCAGCCAAGAGCAGCAAAGGCATTTGGCTACCTATAAATTCATGAGCAGTAATAAGTCACTGAGGTTGAGGGAGAGCACATTTGATTTTACAGCAAGAGCTAACTATCTATATGTGATTGACCTGCAACTCAGTTTGCCAAATATTGATGTTGGAAATAATATCAACTTCATAGGGCCATTACAGGAAATAAAATAACACTTATCTCAGTTATGAGAGCCCAGCTCTTACCATCAGGGAAAATACTCAACTACAGGAAGTATTTGAGAACTGTGTTGTTTTTGCAGTTCCATGACATAAAGTGATTCTTACAGAATACCCTTGTCTTTAAAATCATCAGACAAAATTTTCAGGTCTGCTAAAAGTTGCTATGCTTCTTTAAGCAAGTCACTTAACCTCTCTGAGTTTCCCATAGTCATCTCCATCCCTAGCTGCTTTTCTATCTGGCCAATTTCCTCAGCCCTTTGACTTTTTCTGGCTTTGAAAAAGTTTGTCTTTGTCTCTGCCTTCATTGACCTGAGTCTTCCCAGACCCTGCCCTTCTACCTCAGTGCATCTTTCAACCTTATATCAGAGTCATATTTCTAAACTATAAATTTTCTTTTGCAATTAACTACTTAGTCTTCAGTGGCATTCCTTAGCCTTGAAGAAGAAATTCACTCTTCCATGCAAGGGGCCCTTGTCCTTATCAGTCCTGCTGGCTTCTTCTCCCACTGCCTTTACCAGCTTGTACACAGAGCTCTTTATCTGTACTTGCCCAGAGACTCTGGGCCCTCAGAAGTGGGGGTTTCTTTGCCTCCCAGTAACCTTCCCATCACTCCCCACTGTGTGCACCTGATCAGTTTCGCACCCTGGGAAACCTTTCCTAATTCAGAGTTTTTGAAACTTAGCATGATTGACATTTGAGGCCAGATAATTCTTTACTGTCCTTCATGTTCCTGTATTTTAGGATATTTAGCAGCATCTCTTTCTAGTCTCTACCCCTTAGATTCTAGCAGGACCCAATCCCAATTTGTGACAACAAAAATATCTGCAAACATTACCAAATATCTCCTGGGGGCAAAATCTACCCCACTGAAAACCAATCTCACATCTACCCCTAAAAGCAAATTCAATTTTCTCAGGCCTTATTCTACTCCAGCAATTATGACACTGTATGGCAAGAATCTGTTCCCAGTCTGACTTATCATTAAACTGGACTGAGGGTAAAAAGTGTGTCTTTGATCCCTATATGCCTAGATCTTTGCCTAGTTTCTAAAACAGGGAAAGTGCTCAGTGAATACTTATGAGAGAAATAGAGATAGAGAGATAATAGCAATGTAGAAATGTGGCTCATGTTATATATCACCTGGGGATATTTTAAAAATACAAATTCCTATACATATGCCTAGACTCTTAATCAGTAGCCCACTTGGGTGTGGGAACCCAGGCATATTTCCTGTTTAAACCACAAGGTGTTTCTAGTGTCACTGGTCTATAGGAATACCTGATCTATGAGACAAAATACTAGCAACCAACTTTTACTGTCTTTGTAGACCATCTAGCAATTCCTCCAGAGAAATCTTCTGTCCCCATTTTAAACTGGTTGGTTTTCAAAGTGAGGGAGGAAGATGCAGAAAAGGCTTAGAGAACATATGCATATAGTCAGAGGGACCCCCATCCAAAATGGCATGTGGCATTGAAGAAACATTTCTCTCTGGGGCAGAGTGTTTGAATCTGCCTTGATTTCCCATTCTTATGGCCAGCGGAGCTGTTTCTCCACAGGACACAGATGGTTCCTTCCTCAGGTGGCCTGTTCATTCTTAGTAGCCTTTTCTTCCAGCAAAACATGGGAATTTTTTAGTGAAAGCTAAAGAGTGGACATTTGCCCCTGTAAAGAAGCTGATGAGTGTCTGCAGTACAACGGTTCTGTTGCTACAAAAGCATGCACTGTCCAAAGCAAAGCTTAAAATGCATTTAAGTCTCGTGGAGTTATGCCTGGTGAAAATCTTGTTGTAACAGGGCTATGGAGTTCAGGCAGAAAGAATGGCTTGTGACCAGAAATTCAACAGAAGGCAGGGCAGTGGGGAAAGAGCTGGATTAGAAGGTTGACAGGCTTGCAAAACATCCTCATCCCCTCTGCCCTGGTGGACTGGTAAGTAAATGTTAATGGTGTTGAACGACCTGGACAGAGAGGCAGGCAGAAGGTCCTCTTTCTCCCACTGGGGGAAAATAGTTGCCACTGAAATCTTTAGGAATATAATTCTCTGTGACTCTGTAGGGGATCCTTTCAGTCCAGGATTGCTGTATTAGTTTATTGGGCTGCTGTAACAAAGTACTACAGACAAGGTGATTTAAACAACACAAATTTATTGTCTTACCATTTGGGAAGTTGAAAGTTCAACTCAAGGTCCCAACAGGGTTGGTTTCTTCTGAAGGCTGTGAGGGAAGGACCTGTTCTAGGTTTCTCTCCTTAGCTGTTCATGCCCATCTTCTCCCTCTATCTCTTCATTTCAGCTCTGCTATTTGTGTGTTTGTCTCCAAATGTCACCTTTTAATAAGGACACTAATCCTATTGAGTTAGGCATCAGTCAGATTGAATTGGAATCATCTTAATGATCTCATTTTAACTTGATTACCTCTAAAAAGACCGCATCTCCAATGAGGGTCACATTCGGAGGTCCTGGGAGCTGTGACATCAACATTGAATCCAGGTGGGAGGCATATTTCAACCCATAACAATGTCTGGTGACAAAGTCCCACTCTGTCAACTCCCCCTCATTTCTCCACCCCCTGAGTAATTGTGGGACGGTAAAGATCATGAACTCTTGGAGAAAAAAGACCTGAGTTTAAATCCTAAAGGACATGTTGCTTAAACTAGCTGAGCCCCCATTTCCACACTTAATGGTAAAGACCTGCCTGGTGAGTTATATATTTAAAATGTTAGGGTTGGGGTTGTAGCTCAGTGGCAGAGCACTTGCCTAGCATGTGTGAGGCACTGGGTTCAATCCTTAGCACCACATAAAAATAAATAAAATAAAGGCATCCTGTCCATCTAAAACTACAAAAAATATTTTAAATAAATAGGTAAAAATAAATAAATAAAATGTTGCCAGTTGTTTCTGTACCTAGAAGCCAGAGCCAGGAGTCACCAAAGAGCAAATTTTGTTATTGTGGGGAAATAATCACATAAGTAGTGTTTTTGGGTGTGCAAATGGGAAGTGAGTCTACACCTCATGGCCTGGGGGAAAGTATTTGAGTTCACCTGTGGCCTGTCAAAGTCAAGTCTTTCACTGTATTGCATGACACGGAGGTGAACACATTTCCATAGGGTTAGGAAGGCTCCTTAACAACAACAACCAAAAAAAAAAAAAAAAAAAAACTAGAAATAATCTACATCCATTGCCTTCTTTTCAAGTGTAAAAAAGAGAACCTCTCAAACAACCAGTAGTAATTGTTTTATCCATAATCTATCACAAACTCATACTTGCAGAAAATGCAATTAAAATGTACTATAAAAAAATTAAAAGGACAAACAAAATGCCAGCCACTCTTTTTTATTCTTAGATTCAACAGATATAAAAATAACTGCAAAAATTTCCAACATTTCTAGATGCTTACTGTCAATTTCTAAATTTATCTTTTTTTACAGGCTAGTAACAAAAATTTGTGGACAGTCCACAAGTACTATGTTTTGATTGGCACCAGTTTGATGTATAACGGGAAAGTCTTCAGCACAAAGCATTTATCTGTGGGGTTATAGGTGATTAGAATTGTAACATTAAAAATATAATATGCAACTCCTGACATTCAAAATCAGTTTTTCTCATCCACAGCAAGAAAATAGATTTAAAAGTCAAGCTTTGTCGAAGAAGCAAAGAGAAGCTAACGTTGTTCCCTTCCACCCTTGAATTACCAAAGTGCAAGCACAGAAAACAAGACCAGTTTGGCTTTATTCTTAGAGTAGGAAGTTGGTTCACCTTTCAACTGGGTATGAACATCGCTACTAATATGTAACATCAGAGTATTAATAGAAATAGCAACTCCCATATGTTTTAGCAGCTTATAAAATGTTTTCACATCTATGATGTACACTTACTTCTCACTTCTCTTGAAGTCATATTTTTATTTCCATCTTACAGTTAAGGAAACTGAGGCAACAATAAAATCAAAACACTATCATCTTTCCCAGTCTTGGAAGAATGGAATATTTTACAGAGTCCCTAGTGGAAGGATCTTTGTCTGATCACATCTAGTGACAGAGCAAAGGAGTGGAGGTGTAGAAGAGAGTCCTCTCATCTCAGTCTGAAGTCATTGTCATCCTCACCTTCCTGTCCTCATTAGCCAGAATTTGTTTAGCCCTATTATGTATAAGATTCTGTACCAAAAAGAGAGAGAAGGGGATATGGCAAGATCCCTGCTCTCGAGAACCTTAGACAGCCTGCTGTATGGTTTTAGGCAAGTCACTGAGTTTGTTTCCATAACCACAAATTGAGATTTTTGTCAAAATTGTCTACCTTGGAGCATCATTTTATTAAATAATAAAATGCACATAATGTACTTAGCACAGTGCAAGTCCCACAAAGTCCAGCTGTTGTCCCCCAAATATTTGCAATTAGAGTTATGCAAATCAACCAAATATAGATCTGTTTGCTAATTAAAATAACTAATGGACCATTTTGCATTTAGTCACTTTGTGCATGCCTTCATTTCAAGGGCATAAAAAAAAATCACTAAAGAAAGAATTCTTCCAAAACCACTAAAATGAACAACCATACAGCAATTGAAGGGATATCTTGATGTCCCTTGTACAGAAACAGCGAGAATGTATCTCTGGGATATCTTGATACCACATCTCTTTCCAGCAAGAATTTCAGCAAATGGATAGCAAGCTCTGCTTCCATTCTGTGTTCACAGTGATAGGTTTTGCTGGAAGAAAGAGATAGCTGCTCTGCACCTGTCTCAGCCCTGGTAGAGCCTGGAATTGCCTTTGGGGAATGAGAACCTTGGGAATTTGTGTGTCTGGGAGAAGTTAATGGAAAAGTCAGGTGACAAAGCATCTATGCTGAGGGGAAAAACACATGTTGAAATCTGGAGTCAAAGAGGGAAATCAAGCTTTCCAGGAGGGACTGGACCTCTACACAGAGTAGCCAAGAAGCCAGCAAGGACAACTCTTCTGTGACACCTCCACTGGGCAGCTTTGTAGGACACAGAGCAGGCTCTCCCAGCAAAGCCCCTTGACAGGAGCCTGTGGACCATGGATTTCCTCCCAGGGACATTCTTAGGCTCCTCTCATCACACACATTTCCTCCTCCCTCCAGTGCTGTGGTCTTGGCAGCTAGGGACACAACAATGTCTGAGCCCTTCAGATGATTCTCACATACCCTAGACCTTCCCTTGAACAACATTTTTAAGTGTACAACACAGTATTGCTGACTATAGGCATGGTGTTTGTGTTTCTTATCCACTCACCCATCTACCCTGTAGACTTGCAGATCATGGCAGTCCTGTGGGAGCCTGAGACAGCACGCACCCTGCTGCAGGTGCCCACCAGTATCATCTCAGAGTCCCAAATCTCTGAGATGAGCGGGAAATCTGTCTAGACATGGAGGGAGCCAGCAAGTTCCTTTTCCACCAGTAGGTGGCACTATCCTTCCTTAAACTCCCCTCAAATTCTTAACCAGATGGAGAATCTGTGGAATCTCTCCCCAAGGCCTTTTGCATTCTTGGCACTTGACTCCAGTTTGCATCTACCTTTTAGACCTTTTCCCAAAGATTTAACCCTACTATTTACAGGTGTCTGGTCTCCTCACCTCCCTGCCTACTGGGTCTCTGGACTTGACATGGAACATATGGAACACATCTACCCAAACTAACAGGTCCAGCCCTTTCCATTCCTTCTTTCAGTCATAAATTTAGTGAGAACTTGCTATGTGACAGGTTCTGTGTTGCGAGCTGAAGACTCAAAGAAGAAAAGCATTTCTTCCTGTCCTTGGGAGATTACCACCAACATGTCTGAAGGACCTCACATCATGAGTATACAGGAGAAGAACCCCTGAGGCCTGACCTGGGTAGGCAGAGAAGCTTCTAAGACAGACAGCACTTAGGCTGAGATTTGAAAAATGCATCAACTTGATATGCAAACCCTGGAGATAACTGATCCCAGAAGAGTGGGACAGCAGAGGCAAATAGACCAACTTATTATGCTTAAAGTAAGATTTTCCTATTAAAAGATGAAGCCATATTGAAACCAACTTGGATCCAATTACATTTTATGGGAGAGAGAGGAGGCTCCGTTCTCCACAGATATACAATCACCATTATCTGCCTTTCCCCTGAGAGCTAAGATATGACTTTCTCCATTTCTTGTACCCTCAAAATTGATCATGGTGGAGGTATGCAACATATTTTGAGTGCATAAATGAGCAATTTACTTACCTGCTGAGCTAAGAAGCTAAAAGACCATTAGATCTTGAAGAGGTTTTTTTCATAGGGGAAACTGAGGCCTGGGCCCCCTCAGGAGACCTATACATGTCTCCTGGCTGCTCTTACTGCTTCCTGCAGAGTTGTACTAAGCTCTTTACTTTTCTCCCATTAAGCAACTCTGCAGACTCACCAGGCCCAGGGAATTGGCTGCACCTATTTTACTTCGAGATATTCATTTTACCACTATCTTAGGAACCCTGCGCAGAGGTGTATGAGGAACTAATAATGTAATGAAAACTTGGAAGTTGTGTGTGCTCAACCAAAATAGAATCAAAGACCAGAGAGTGAGGTCATCTATATGCTAATCTCACAATCTAGACCTCTCTCGACCTTTGGCAGAAGTTAAACAGCTCAACAATCCATTCTCTGGAGTGATTTTTTTCCTTCCAGAAAATAATTACCAGGTATTTCTTTCTGCCAAAATTTATTAGGAGCTTTGACACCTGGAAGAGCATACACTGGAGAGGAGAGGAGGAGTTAAATATGCAAGAGCCAGGAAGGAGAAATCAAAGGGGAAATGAGAGTAACTGGCTCTGACCAGGATGCTGTGAATATTGGCTGTGGAGAATTTAGTTTTAAGTGTGGGAGGAAGGAGATCAAAGTAGGCAGAAATAAATTCTGAGCCAGAGAGTGATTGAGTCTCATTTCTGCTGAAATCCTTCCACAGATAGCCCCGTTCCCAATAAATGCCTTAGACCAACATTCATGGCTACTGTGGTTTAGCCTTGACCTACCTTTTCAACCTTCATTGTTACTATTTTCTTTTATTTTTTTTCCTACTACTACTTCACTGTGCACCTTCCCTACTAGCCAAGTGGGCCCACACACTCTCACCAATAGAAAGGCCTATTGGTACCCAGCTACCCTAAAGCTCAGCTCTTAGGGTTCTTCCCAGAGGCACACTGCCTGAAACATCCACCTCACCAGATGCACCATGCTCTCTTTAATTGACAGGCTCCTATTTAACCTTCACTGAAAGTCAAGAGCCTTCCCTTACCACTCCCCTGATTAAGCTTGAGGATAATTATCTTGCACACTTTGTAATGCAGTTATCATGGGTCTTGTTACCCTGCTGAGAAATGATTAGTGTATGTGCCTCTGAACTCCCACCCTGTCTCTTAGTGACAGGTGTCGTGTTGCTCATCTGTTAGAGTACCAGCTCCAGCTTGAAGCATAACAGACTAGATAATTAATATTGAAGCACAGAGTTCTAAAGGCCAAAACCCAGATGTTATTTGTCTTTGTGTCTCTAATCTTTTGACTATTGCTTGACATGGAAAAAGACTTTAACACAAGCCGGTTGAATTAAGTCATGGAAGGATAAAGGGATTGTACAAAATAAATATTTGACAATTAACAAGTTTTATCACAATCTAACTACTATAATCTAATGAGTAAGTTGAAAGGACTACTAGATTTTTTGCATCTAGTCTTCTCTGTACTTGAGCTTCTAGCTATCTGAAAGATCCAGAAAGGATATCACATGTCCATCTAGCTATAACTGTTGCTCTGTGACCAAGTCTTCCACCACAACATTACTCTATTGCAGAAGAAAAGGTCTGTTAAGAGAAGTTGATTTAACAGGCATTAAATTAGTAACTGTTCTATACCAAGCACTATACTGACACCAGAGCTACTGCAGTGAATAAGGCAATTCTGGCCTTTGCCTTTTTGGTACGTATAGTCTAGAGAATGTAGACATTAAACCAATAAATACAACCATGAAGTGTGTCCCAAAGGCAAATTAGAAGACACCATACAGAGAACCTAATGTACCTTGAGGCATTCAGAAAAGGTCACGTAGGTGGAAAAACACATAATCTAGGATAAAATGAGTAGACATCATCAAGAGGGAAAAAGGTTAAGAAGTTAACCCAGGGACCCTGGACTGATTGCCTGTTCTGGCTTTCCTGCTCTCATTTTCAATCTAATAATTATAGCCATTTTTTTTTCTGAAGCATATCACTTGCTCCTGTTATTAACACTGGATATTTGAGTGCCAATATCAACTACAAATTCAATTGCATGCTAAAAGGCTTCTTGGACATCCACATGAAAAGGGTCATTGTAATTAAGATAAGCAACTCATACAAGGTCAAGTACTGAGAATCCTAAGTCCTTGAAAACCCCTCAGTCCTGGGACAACCAGCATGATTTGTTATCCTTTCACTATGGCCACACTCACTACCAGAATGGATCAGCAGAAACTTGACACAAATATTCCCAATACTTATTCATTCATTTATTGTTCAATCAACAAATACTTTCTGAATATATACATCCCCAGCACCATATAAAAATAAACAAATAAAGTAAAGGTATTGTGTCCATCTACAACTTTAAAAAAATTTTAAAAAAATAGACATGACAGCTTAGGGGGCTGAGGCAGGAGGATCACAAGTTCAAAGCCAGCCTCAGCCAAAGCAAGGCACTAAGCAATTCAGTGAGAGACCCTGTCTCTAAATAAAATACAAAAAATAGGGCTGGGGAGGTGATTCAGTGGTCGAGTGCCCTTAAATTCAATCTCTGGTACCCTCCCCCCTCCAAAAAAAAAAGAATTAGGGAAAATATAGTGAGGTACAAACACATGGATACATTTTATTACATTTCTAATTTAATTGGCTGGAGAAGCAGAGCCAGCAAAATCCTGAGTCTGTGCTAAAATTGTCCAACCTTAGACAAATGAATAAAACTGTCCTACTAACTGGACAGAAGATCATAAAGGATTTTATTGAAAGGCAACATCATGGTTTGCAAGACAGCCCAGGTGCCTGGCTCTAGACCAGATGGTGGTGCCTGGATAGTTGGTTTATATTTAAAATAGAGACTGGCGATGATATTGATGCTTCTTTGTAGAATTTGTATAAAGAATTAATGTTTTAGTCAGCCTTTTCAGCACTGTCGTCAAAAGACCTGACAAGAATAATTTTAGAGGAGGAAAATTTTATTTGGTGCTTACAATTTCAGACGTCTCAGTCCATGGGCAGCAGACTCCACTGCTCTGGGCCTGAGGTAAGGCAAGACATCATGGCAGAGGGGTGTGGAGGGAAAAAGCAGCTCAGGACATGACAATCAGGAATCAGAGAGGGTTCTGCTCATCAGGTACAAAATATAAATCCTCAGTAACACACCTCCCCCAGCCATACCCTCCCTGCCTTTAGTTAATCTGTATCAATGAATTAATCCACTGATTGGGTTACAACTTTCATCATCTAATCATTTCACCCCTGAACTTTCTTGTATTGTGTCACACACAAGCTTTTGTGGGGAAAGAGTAAATGAAGCCCAATGAATAAGAGGGTTTTCTAAATTGAGAGGCATAAAGCAAATATTAGCAGCTTGGGCTTCACGGTCTGTAGGCTCAATCATAGTCTCATTAACTTTATTGCAAATTCCTGATGATGGGCAAGTTCTGCTTCTGGCTTGATCACGGGAAGCCAATTGTTTTATAAAATCTTCCTTCCACAATGTTTCTGAGGAATTCCTAGGAATGCTTTATGCTCTTGTCTCATAATCAGTACAAACCATCACTCCATGCTATAACCAGCACCACTCCAGTTCCTAACAATTCCACAAACGGTAGGTGGCAGCACTGAACTAGGGTCCAGAATATCACAGCTGATATGAATCAAAACCACTACCCCTTTAAGTCAGGAGGAAATGGCTCCTTCAGTGTCATGCCTAGCTGGCAGGGAGAGATATCACAACATAAATGCATAAACCCAAAGCATCATAATAATTAGTGAACCAATCTCTACCTTCCAGTGTGCATACAATCCCAGGGGGTGATTAGAGTAGGGGAGAGGGATGCTGAAATCAGCTACCTATATGCATCCAGCACCAGCTCTCCCTCCCAGCATTCAGGCCTGTCTTGTTTGATGTGTCAGTTCTTCTCTTGGGTAGTCATTCTCAATTGAGGACAACTTTTTTTTTTTTTTTTTTTTTTTTTTTTTGCAGATGTAGATGGACACAATGCCTTTAATTTTATTTATTTTTAGGTAGTGCTGAGGATCAAACCCAGGGCCTCATACATGCTAGGCAAGCACTCTACCACTGAGCCCCAGCCCCAGCCCAGTTGAGGACAACTTTGTTCCCCAGTACAAGTTTGTACAGTTGGCCATGCCTGGGACAATTTTTGGTGGTCTCAGCTAGGGGGAAGTACTTCTGGAATTCGATGGGTAGAGATGAAGGATGCTGCCAATTCTTACAATTTACAGGATAGCCCCCTACATCAAAGAATTGTGTAGTCCAAAATGTCAATAGTGCTGGTAAGCAGAAATCCCATCTCAGGGTGATTTCTGTCTCAGGAATCTTATTATCCCTCCTTTTGATTTAGCCTCTATGGAATCCATTCTTGTCTATTGAGCATGTTATTTTATGTCTAATCTCCAAGATGGACAGAACTGAAGTCTGAGGCCCAGCCCTTGAGCCTCATGTAACTCAGCCAATAAAAATGGTTATGTAGTGAGTCTTTCTCCCAACTCTCCTACCCAATGCATCTAAGCTCTAGTCCCTGACCATTATTATATTGACAGCAAGTCACTGAAGATTATTCATTCAAGAAGCAAATGATGAGCACATACTATGTAGTTGACACAGGGCTTCTGCTTTCATGGTATTTATAGTATGAAGGGAGCATAAAACAGCAAATAAATAAACCTATAATTCCAAATTTAACACATGCCCTGAAGGAAAAGCATAAGATACTAAGATGAAAAGTAATGGAAAGAACAAAATTTAGGTAGGAAAAGCAGAAAATTACTCCCTAAATAAGTAATGTCTGGGCTAAGGCCTGACAGAGGTATAGAAGTTAGTCCAGGAACAAAAAGTAAAAAAGAATGAGCAAAGGTCTCTGTGGAAGTAAGAGATTGGCATCATCGAGAATCAGGAAAAAAGAATGTGTGTCTGCACATGATGTGATCTAATCTATATTTTTTAAAAGACCACTCTGTACAGCGGAGTTTTACAAAACCTTTAAAGAAGAATTAATACCAATACTTTTCAAGTTATTTCAGGAAATAGAAAAAGAGGGAGCTCTTCCAAATTCATTCTATGAGGCCAACATCACCCTGATCCCGAAACCAGACAAAGACACCTCAAAGAAAGAAAACTACAGACCAATATCTCTAATGAACCTAGATGCAAAAATCCTCAATAAAATTCTGGCGAATCGAATACAAAAACACATCAAAAAAATAGTGCACCATGATCAAGTAGGATTCATCCCTGGGATGCAAGGATGGTTCAACATACGGAAATCAATAAATGTTATTCACCACATCAATAGACTTAAAGATAAGAACCATATGATCATCTCAATAGATGCAGAGAAAGCATTCGACAAAGTACAGCATGCCTTTATGTTCAAAACATTAGAAAAACTAGGGATAACAGGAACTTACCTTGACATTGTAAAAGCTATCTATGCTAAGCCTCAGGCTAGCATCATTCTGAATGGACAAAAGTTGAAGGCATTCCCTCTAAAATCCGGAACAAGACAGGGATGCCCTCTATCTCCACTTCTATTCAATATAGTTCTCGAAACACTGGCCAGAGCAATTAGACAGACGAAAGAAATTAAAGGCATAAAAATTGGAAAAGAAGAACTTAAATTATCACTATTTGCAGATGACATGATTCTATACCTAGAAGACCCAAAAGGGTCTACAAAGAAACTACTAGAACTAATAAATGAATTCAGCAAAGTGGCAGGATATAAAATCAACACGCATAAATCAAAGGCATTTCTGTATATCAGCAACAAAACTTCTGAAATGGAAATGAGGAAAAACACTCCATTCACAATATCCTCAAAAAAAATAAGATACTTGGGAATCAACCTAACAAAAGAGGTGAAAGATTTATACAATGAAAACTACAGAACCCTAAAGAGAGAAGTAGAAGAAGATCTTAGAAGATGGAAAAATATACCCTGTTCATGGATAGGCAGAACAAACATCATCAAAATGGCGATATTACCAAAAGTTCTTTATAGATTTAATGCAATGCCAATCAAAATCCCAACAGCATTTCTTGTAGAAATAGATAAAGCAATCATGAAATTCATATGGAAAAATAAAAGACCCAGAATAGCAAAAGCAATTCTAAGCAGAAAGAGTGAATCAGGCGGTATAGCGATACCAGATTTCAAACTATATTACAGAGCAATAGTGACAAAAACAGCATGGTACTGGTACCAAAACAGGCGGGTGGACCAATGGTATAAAATAGAGGACACAGAGACTAACCCACAAAGTTACAACTATCTTATATTTGATAAAGGGGCTATAAGCATGCAATGGAGGAAGGATAGCATCTTCAACAAATGGTGTTGGGAAAACTGGAAATCCATATGCAACAAAATGAAACTGAATCCCTTTCTCTCGCCATGCACAAAAGTTAACTCAAAATGGATCAAGGAGCTTGATATCAAATCAGAAACTCTGCGTCTGATAGAAGATAAAGTTGGCTCAGATCTACAGATTGTGGGGTCGGGCTCCAAATTCCTTAATAGGACACCCATAGCACAAGAGTTAACAACTAGAATCAACAAATGGGACTTAATTAAACTTAAAAGTTTTTTTTCAGCAAAAGAAACAATAAGAGAGGTAAATAGGGAGCCTACATCCTGGGAACGAATTTTTACTCCTCACACTTCAGATAGAGCCCTAATATCCAGAGTATACAAAGAACTCAAAAAACTAGACAATAAGATAACAAATAACCCAATCAACAAATGGGCCAAGGACCTGAACAGACACTTCTCAGAGGAGGATATACAATCAATCAACAAGTACATGAAAAAATGCTCTCCATCTCTAGCAGTCAGAGAAATGCAAATCAAAACCACCCTAAGATACCATCTCACTCCAGTAAGATTGGCAGCCACTATGAATTCAAACAACAACAAGTGCTGGCGAGGATGTGGAGAAAAGGGTACACTTGTACATTGCTGGTGGGACTGCAAATTGGTGCGGCCAATTTGGAAAGCAGTTTGGAGATTCCTGGGAAAGCTGGGAATGGAACCACCATTTGACCCTGCTATTGCCCTTCTCGGACTATTCCCTGAAGACCTTAAAAGAGCATGCTACAGGGACACTGCCACATCGATGTTCATAGCAGCACAATTCACAATAGCTAGACTGTGGAACCAACCCAGATGCCCTTCAATAGACGAATGGATAAAAAAAATGTGGCATATATACACAATGGAGTACTATGCAGCAATAAAAAATGACAAAATCATAGAATTTGCAGGGAAATGGATGGCACTAGAGCAGATTATGCTTAGTGAAGCTAGCCAAACCCTAAAAAACAGATACCAAATGTCTTCTTTGATATAATGAGAGCAAGTATGAACAGAGCAGGGAGGAAGAGTAGGAAGAAAAGAGTAACATTAAACAGAGACTTGAGATGGGAGGGAAAGGGAGAGAAAAGGGAAATTGCATGGAAATGAAGGGAGACACTCATTGCTAAACAAAATTACATATAAGAGGTTGTGAGGGGAATGGGAAAATAAACAAAGAGAGAAATGAATTACAGTAGATGGGGTAGAGAGAGAAGATGGGAGGGGAGGGGAGGGGGGATAGTAGGGGATAGGAAAGGTAGCAGAATACAACAGTCACTAATATGGCATTATGTAAAATTGTGGATGTGTAACTGACGTGATTCTGCAATCTGCATTTGGGGTAAAATTGGGAGTTCATAACCCATGTCAATCTAATGTATGAAATATAATATGTCAAGAGCTTTGTAATGTTGTGAACAACCAATAAAAAAAATGTAAAAAATAAAAATAAAAAAAAATAAAGTTTTAGACAGGGAAAAAAAATAAAAATAATATGAACAAATGGTCAATGAAAAAAAAAATAAAAAATAAAAGACCACTCTGGCAGGGCATGGTGGCACATCCTATAATCCCAGATACTTTGGATACTAAAGCAAAAGGATCTCAAGTTCAAGGCCAGCCTGGGAAATTTCTCAAGACCTTGTCTAAAATAATTTTGTTTTTCAAAAGTCTGGGGATGTAGCTCAGTGGTAGAGCTCTTTTGTAACAAGTGAGAGGCCTGGGTTTAATTCCCAGTATGAAAAACAAAGTCTCGCTGGCTGCCATGTGGGTCACAGTTTGGAAGGTCACAAGTATAAGTGAGAGATGACAAATGCTGTGGTCCAGGAGCCTGCAAGATAATAGTGGAGATAGGAACAGAAGTCTGAAATGAGGTTCTGAGACAGAGGTCCGTACCCAGGGATTGTCAGTGGCTGAGACACTTTGGGAGACTAAATAGCACTATCTGAATAATTTCCTAGAGTTGCAGTGCATCAGAAATTATTACCCATATTTCTTGCTCAGCATTTCTATTGGGGAGGAACTATACACATTATGGATAGGTATCTTTTCCTACATTGCTTTTGGGATTTTTGCTGCTTCATCAATTGACTGAAATATTAAGTTGTATTTATTTATTCATTTATTTATTTATGGCTGTGAGGATGGAGGGAGGGGTAAAACAGATAATGGGTCACAAAATCCAATTTTCTATGTTTTCAAGAGCTGTTCCTCACCATGTTTGCTCAATTCCATCTTTCTGATGTCAGGCTAACCAACAGCAGGCCAGAGCCAGGGTCTTGGGATCATTTCTGTGGAAAGCTTTGTAGTGGGCCTGGACAAGGCCTTCAGAGAAGGCATACTGAAGCCCCAGCCAAGGTCCACCATGGGTAATTTGCTGAGTGATAGCCACAGCCTCTCCCCCCAGGGGTATCCTGGAGAACCAAGGGGAGTATGCCAGCACCAAAGAACTTGATTCCACAAAGAAAATTAGCTCATCTTCTTCAGAGGGCTCCTTCCTACATCTCAGGGCCATTATAATCCAGGCCAGAATGGTTAAGCAGACATAGATCTAGATTTGTACACAGAGGAGACTGCCCCCAGCAGGAATGACCTACTTGGGAATTGCTGTGCAGATGATTCCAAAGCTCAACTCTGTTCAGCAAAGTCCAGGGGCACACTATAGGGATATCCCCATAGGAAGATTTAGTGAGCATGAACAGATAGTCAGGGCTAATCAAAGGTAAAAACCATAGTCCCTGCCCTCAAGAAGTTGACATTTAGTACAGAGAACATACAGGTAGATTAATGGTAAGAATATGATAAGTCCTATACTAAGAGTGAGCACACATAGATACAAGAGTGGTAGGAGAGAAAGGAAGAGCACTCTAGATCTACCAGGAGAATCAGGGAGATTTGGGGTAGGTAGTTATAACCCCAGTGAAATCACCCAAGTTTAATTAACTGCACTTAGGAAAAAAAGAAATAACAGTGTATTTTAAGGGTATACCTGCTCCATTATTTATTTTAAAAGACCGATTGGCTGAAATTAATTCCCCCCATGAATTTTTTTCCCTTAAAATTATCCCAGAGGGGTGAGTTTTCAAACACAAAATATTCCTTTAAAGATAGATTGCTTTAGACTTGACATTTGAATCCAAGTTCTAGAATGTTAGTCTATGGAAGAAGTCTGCCCTTCAAGTATATTTTAGGAACCTTGGAAGGAGGAGATAAGAGACAAATAAATTGTGGGGTGAGCCACCCCTAACTATTTCTGATGTTCTATTTGCAGGGTTCATGAGTGGGGTTGGAAAGTGGTAGCAGGCACCATTTGTTGCATATTTTCCCTGCTGCTGAACACAGCGAATTCCTGAATCCCTCATCTAGGACTTCTTTTCAAAAATTAAGAAATTCTGTGATTATATTTTCAAAGCATTTTTTTTACTTTTTAAAATTAGAGCTTTATAGTTATACATGGTAGTTAGATTCACCCTGACAAACTCATACATATGTGGAAATCAATTCCATTTCATGATCTCACCTTTTCCCTACACCTAGAGAATATTTTAAAGAAAATTTTAAGTGTTATACTTTATTCTGTTTATTCGAGAGAGGAAACATTATGCAAAGTAATGCTTACAAAAAAAGGGTCATTACTCTACTTCCCTCTCAGCACTCCCCCAGTGTTTCAAAATGGAACCAGTAAGTTAACTTGCAGTGTTCCTCAATGTGCATAAAGTTGGTGGGGAGGGAACAGCAAAATAATTTTATCAATGTATAAGACAAAACATTTTGCAATTTATAAAGCCTCTTTGCTCACATTACAGGAATCTCTCCAACAGTTCTCTCAGCTAGTACAATAAATGCAGATCACTGATTTATTTGAGAACTGAAAGAAGACTCAAATAAATTAATGAAATAAGTGAGCTATAAAATGAGTAGAAATTATTCTGACATTGAGATGCAATTATAACAAAAACAAAATTTAGATCATCAGAAAATGTAGTTAATTATGATCCCCCCCCTCTTTCCCAGGATAAGATAAATTTCAGACAAAAATAATAAGTACACTTCTGGATTATTTGAGATCATCTAATTAATGAAAGGAAAAAAAATTAAATGCAATGGAACATGTTTGGCTGATTGACATGATGACATAGGACATTGGTAACAAACTCGTAAAATACTGAATGTTTAATATACAAGAATACCTGAAATCTTACCATATGTAATTTGATAGAAGTTTTTCAATTTCTAAACATTCACACAATAATTAGTGATGCCAAAAAATCTCTAAATACTCTCAATAATAAACTTAAAATTTAATCAATATGCAAAAGGAAGAAACTTTCTCTTTATAAGCCTCACACACTTCCTATGGGGAAGCAAAGACAGAGTCAGGTAGACTATTTTAAAAACCCCAAGAACACACTCACTTTTCTCAAGAGGGACTCAATGTGACTGATGCCACATTCCTAATCATCCCTCAGGGTGTTGCTGGACAGAATTCAGATTACAGTCAGTACCCACATTCCAGACTCAAAGCAACCCCTGTCCCAAGTACACTCACAGGAAGTAAAGATGGGTCCCATAAAGCACAGTCTGGAAGTGAAAGCTAACTCTGTGTTCCTGAGCATCTACTGCAGGCCCAGAACTAGTACTTGCATTTGCTTTACCCACATGAGCAATTGTCATTTTCCAAGGATAAGGTAATAGGAACTCAGAGGTAGTATGCCTATTCCCAAAGAGACAGTAAGAAATAGTTACAAGCTACAAAGCCAGGTCCCTTCTTCCCCCAGAACCCAGTTCTATAGGAGTAGTTTTAGTGCAATATAGGCATGTCCCTTCCAATCAGATAATCAATGACCATACCAAGCATCCTTGTCTCTTTGCCCCACACATTTCAAGCAGTCAAGTGGTCCTGCTCTGCTGCCAGCCAAGGTCGGTACATAAGAACGAATACCTTTAATCTATGTCTGATACTGACTTGCCCAGAAACATAAGATGATTCCTCCCAACCTCACCAGATACCAAAACCATTTTTGCAGGGTAAAAGGCACCAAATCACAAGAATAACCCTAATGTGCTTGGATCATACCACAGTGAGCATGTAAGGTCATACTACCTACAAATGTTAGCTCTTTGCTCTTCCCCTTACCTGAGATAAAAGGTGGGAGTCCAAGCTTTATTTAAGTTTGGTAGCATGGCACACACCTGTAATGCCAGCAACTTGGCAGGCTGGGACAGAAGTTTTGCAAGTTCAAGGCCAGCTTCAGCAACTTAGTGAGTCTCTAAGCACCTCAGTGAGATCTTGTCTTAAAATAAAAAGTAAACACTGGGTATGTGGCTCAGTGGCAAAGCATCCCTAGGTTTAATACACAGTAATAAAACAAAACAAAATAAAAGTTTGATGGTCAATCAGATTATTTAAATAACCAACATACTGTGCTTCACCTTCAGGACTTTCTTGGAAGCCAGGTATGGGGCATCAGGAGTCTTTCAATTTCAGTGTCTCTAATGGGAAAGTCCAACTTCACAGATTGGAGTCTCATTGCCTCCAGGATATAAAGTCCTATTTCTGGTGGCTCTGACTGTTTTCACTTTGCCCTAGGGTGACATGCAGCTATGTTCAACAGTGACCTCATGCCTAACACAAGGCCTCCACTTCAGGATATCACTTAATAGATCCCACAACCCCCAAGAGATGCAAATGACAGTAGGGCCTTAAGTCTCCTATGTCAGTATGTACTTTTCACTCCACTGTTGTCCCTCTATAAACCATTATCTCTTCCTGGATAATGCAATACCTCTTCACACACCTCTCCCCCTCCATCCTTGTTCCACTACAGTGTTTCCACAACCAGGCAACCAGAATAAATGTTCTTATTATGGTAAGAACTCATGGCATGAGGCCTACTGAATTGTCCTTTGAACAGATAAGGAGTATAATACAACATTGTTAAACATAATGTTTAATAGCAGATCCCTAGAACCTATTTATCTTTTACCTGAAACCAGGCACCCATTTATCAGCAACTCCCTATTTATTTCCCCTTCCCTAGCATCCCCGTAACTACAGTTAAGAGTATTAGCCATTTCTTCCCTGTAGAAGAAAAATCCTAGAGGCAATGGATTTAGAGGCAACCCTAGAGGCAATGGATTTAGGCAATCTAGACATTTTATAGAAACTGATACTTGGTTAATTATCTGACCACCTGGGCAAACTTGTGAGTTAGTAATTTTAAAGATGTCTGTACTCTTATCTGTTTATCCAATTTAAATTGAACTTTTTTTTAAAGTCATGTAAACTAAAAGATATTTGGGTCCATTTCTCATAGTATTGATTTATGAGTGCTCATTTATCTATATGCCAATTTTGATACCATGTACATGATATAAGGACATAAGCACATTTGTAGACACAACAATGCAATACATAGGAGTACACACATACCTAAAACAGACAGGAAACAGAGATTTTGTAGTTTTTTGTACGTAGATCTCCACAGGTAAGGAGGTACCACTACAGATATTTATTAAAGCCTCTATAAGATCTGACCTGTTAGAAATTAACATAGAGCCTATCTGACTTTTACATTATGACATAAATATAGGGCAGGCCTGTACAGTTGGAAATGTTAGGTGTAAAGTCCAACAGCCATAGCAGACAATGAAATCAAAATTTCAGGTGACCACTTGTTCTCAATGGTTATCAGATTTATTCCCAACATCACCATGTCTATGCCCTGCTTAAAATTTTGTGAAAGGAGGTTTTACCAATGTATCTGAGAGCTGACCCTTGAAAAATTATCCTTTGGACAAAGAGTATAAAAATTTCTATAGTTAAGTAAAATAAGACTAATCAAAAAAATTATAAATATATATAATTTAGGTATGCAGGATCAAATGTGAATTCACCATTAAACCATGAGATCAAAAACATAGAAATTAAAAAAAAAATAGGAGTTCTAAAACCATGACAAGGCCATAATTACTCTAGCAAAGGAGCATGCAGAACATCTTTACCAGATCAAAGGGCACTTTGGGGTCAGATTAGAGTCAGTCCAGATAATTAAAGAATGTGAAAGTCCTGAAAACTTCAGGTAAAGATTCTTAAGGTAAAGATGACTTGTATATATGAGATAATTCTATTTTTCCTCCCTGTGCTGTAGTGTTTAGGTAGAAATGTTTTAAAAAAGCAGGTGGTAGAGTGCAAGAGCAAAGATAGCAAACCATTTAGGTCCCACATTGGCTTGAATTTAAAAGGGATTCCTTTTTTTCTTTTTCCTTTGGTCTCAAACTAGTTTTGGATAATTGCCTCTCTTGCTTACATTTCTGATGTAAAGCTTGGAGAGAGAGAGAGATCTGGCAGAAGGCTAACAAGTAAGGAAAACTACTGTTTTGAGCTTGAGAGGCAAAAATTCATACAGAGGGTATTTTAACCATTTTTTCTTTTGTAAAACCAGTCTCTTAAGGTGTGGTACTAAAGCTTGTTTTCTATGAAGACTGTTTTCTGTTCCCCTAGATGATAATTAGGTCAGGTTTGGATGCAGACAATTATGAGACCTCTCATTTTCCCATCTGCAATTAGGTCACTTACCAGGCCTGGCAGTTGAAGAAACTGGGGAATAATTTTAAGCACTTGAGGGTCAAACTTATCTCACTGTTTCAGTATGCAGGCTAGTGGTGAACCAGGTGTAAGTGTTAAGAACAAAGCACCCATCTGAGTCCATTTTGTTAGAACTTCTCCCTAAATGAGTTCCTGACGGCCAGTAAACCCCTCTCTCACTACGTGGTTCTGCTGGATATATTGCTGCCTCACCAAAAAGAATGAACCAATGTCCCTGTTTGCCACATGACAAAGACCCTTAGCAAAATCAGACTCAATGGCATGATTGATCTCCTACCACTATTAAACTTTCAAATGTGATGACCCATGAGGGAAAAAACATGAAGTATTGTGGGGTATATTCCTCTGCCCTGTGGACAGAGGAATATATCCCACAATATCCAGAGGATATGAAGGGTGTCTAGTGGTTGTTAGATGCTTATCATATTTTTCTCAGAGGAGTGATTAAAAATGCTCCCCTTCTGAGGCAAAGAAACTCACAGAGCACAGAAACAACAATGGGGAAAACCCTTACAGACTTGTTAGGGCCTAATATGTGAACAATGAGAACTTAGGCATTTCCTTATGAACCATGTCATATAAAGTGTCCCTCTCTCAATGACTAGGATCTGAATGGCTACAGTCAGATGGGCTAGAGTCTGTTCAGGGAGAGAAGGAGAGTGCTTAGGAAGAACAAGCACAGAATAGTACAATTCAGCTTACATGGAGGTGTATGTCACTGGAGTACTCGCACAGTACTGCTTGATCAGCCAGTCACCCTAAGATATCTTATTATAGGTCAGGAGAGGAGGTTGGGAAAGAAAACTCTGAGATTCACCAGGGAGTCAACCCAGCCAGAATTTCAAAGTTGTTTCAAAATTTGATTAGTCTCTCTGGGCATCTCAAAGCAGACTGGGATTAGGGATGCTTTCTACTGATGCCAGACACACTATGAGCCTGGATCAGACAGAAATGGATTTGGTAGAACATGCCTGACCCACAGTACAGGTGATTAGTAGCCACCAATGCCATGAATCCTATCACCCAATTCTTGTAGAATGGAAGCTTGCACTAATCACATTAATTAGGTAATGGGTGAGATTATTGTCCTCCAGAAAAAAAAAAGAAAGAGACAGGAAGGCACACCTCAACAAGATGTGAGGTGAGGAGGAGCTTACCTCAGTGATGATCCCAGCTGAGCCTCTATCTGATATCTGTCTTGAAAATCGGATTGGATCCTTGTTTCCCCAGTGTTGAAGATTAAACACACAAGAAATGCTGAGGCAAGACTAAAAACTAAATGTTATTTAAGAGACAGAACAGAGAGAGAGAAAGAGAGAGAGAGAGAGAGAGAGAGAGAGAGAGAGAGAATGAATGCTCTGAAGAAGAGGGGATTCAGAGTTGGTGCCTATGAATGTGGAGGTGTTTTGCCTCATTATAGTTTTTAGGTTTCCTTTCTCCTCATGCCTCCATGACCAAAAGGCATGAAAAAAGTTGTACAGGAGTTGATTGCATGTTTTGGAAAATGCAATCCTTCTCCTCCTCTGGAGGTATTAGCAACTGGCAGACAGGAAAGTTCTATTACTGTTTTTTCCTTTGATAATCACCTATCTTTATTTTGCTCCCATCCCATTTGGTTATTAGGCTGGCTGGCTGGAAGGATGGGAGTGCTTGATACATATAATAAATTATAACTGTATTTATGTTGTCTCACAGCATATAAATGCCTTGTTTTCATATAGTGAAACATTTGTGTCTAAAAATGTCCATTCATCTAACCTATTTTAATACTGTACATGGAATACTATTTTCCTCATGATAGAAAAAAATATATACATTGTTTCATATGTGTTTTATACTTTTGCAGAGAACCAAATTACAAATGCATTCTGCATAAAACCTACCATCTTATGTTACACTGCTAAGCATTAAATTATTAAAAAATAAACAAGTATTTGGCATAAATTGGAACACACAGATCTGCTTTTTCCTCAAGGACATAAGCTTTTCCAATAGGAAAGTGGAAGGGGCTTTAACTACCATCAAAATCTGTTTTGGATATTATTGCTGAATTAAAACCTGCCTCAAAACTTAGTAGTGAAAAAATATCAATTGAATTATGGTTACAAGCTCTGTTGGGTCAGAAATTAGGACAGAGTAGAGGGGGGATGGCTTGCTTCTGCTTCAGGTTCTCTGATATCTCATCTAGGAAGACTCAAAGACATGAGGAGGACTTGACAGCAGGGAACTAGAATCATTAGGAATCTCCATTCATTCACATGTCTGGCACCTGAGTTGAGATGTCTTGCCCACTGCAAGACCATCAATCAGAGTGCATGTGAGATATCTTTGTGCAGCTGTGCTTCCCTCAAATATGGTGGCCTCAGAAGAATTGAACATACAACTTGACAGCTTGTGGCTCCAAGGGTTCCAAGTAGGCAGGAGAAAAGCCTCATTGCCTGTTATCACTCAGACTTGGTGGTCACATAGTATCACCTCCATCGTATTTTATCATTTGAAGTAGTTATCAGTCTACCCCAGGTTTCCAAGCAGGAGACATAACCCTCACACCTTGATGAGAGGCATGTGAAGAAATTTTACAGCCATTTTTAAAAACTCTCACCTCATGTGTAGAAAATGAAGCCTAGAATCCCTATGGAAGACAAGCTTATCTTAATTCACTTCACCCCCATTTAGGTCTCATTTTCACCAACATATATCATTCACTTTTTGTGAGAAATCAAATCTCTAGCCTCCCCATCATGCATGGAATGTGCTGGCAACATGAGCAAGAAAACTCTACCTCCTTTCCTGAGTTCAGTGCTTATCATTGATTATGTCAATTTTGAGAGAAGAACCCTTGGCATTGGTTGGGTCAGCAGCAGGGAACTTTCTTAATGTTCTGAACATTGACAGAACCCCTGTTCTGTTCAGGGAAAAGTAGCTGGGCACAGAATAGCAGGCCACAACTGGGAAAACCGTGATCTGCCCAAAGCCATGACACACACCATACGTCCACCTACCCCACAGCACTCCTTTTTCTTTGGAACTTGTTTACTGGCCTTAATGCTTCTTCCAGAGTACAACAGTTTTCTGGAAAGACTCACAGCCAGGGGGAAAGCAGCAATCTCCTGTGGATGCAGATTGTTTGAGACAGGTTTTGAGGGCTAAAGGACCCTTGTGAGAGATTCTTCCTTAGCCTTATCAGGGGTCTTTAGAAAAAAAGGTGGGTGAGTTCTAGGACCTTGAGTCAGGACACAGAGATCTTGGGACTTGGGATTCAGTGGCAACTAGAGTTGAAGAAATCACAATTGGAAATGTCAGGATTCCAATGACACCCTACATCCTGTCCAGCAGAACATCAAAGTAACTCATAATGACCCATGAGAACGGGAGGTGTACCTGGTTCAGCTAGTGTGCACACCTGGACTGAGTACCAGAGGTGGTGCATCCTGCCTTCCCTGCCAGAGACTGATTTGCCTGTCTTAGGCCTTCAGCTGTGGCTAGTAACCCTGTGCTTAGCTGGATTAACATCACCTCGTCCACTGGCCCCAACAGCCTTATCACGTAAGAGAAAAAGTGTCATCCAGGAGCAGCTGGCAGATCCAATTGTAGTCTTCTTTTGTGTGCATTGCTCAAGACACAGCACGACCTTTACCTAAGCTCGATAATAATCATTTTACCTTTATTGAGCCCTGATTATGTTTTTTTGCACTAGAAACTATGTGCAATTTCTATTTTAATCAACATAACAATCCTAAACTTAAATATAAAGTATCCCAAACATGAGTACTGCTAAATATTCATTGGTTTTACATAGTGACAGATAAGTTTGAAAAATGCTGATAGTCTAAACAGTGATATAAATGATAATTCTCCAAGAAAGAAATACATATACAATTTTCCAAACTTACTTAGTCATAGAGGAATTTGGAGTAACTGGGTATTTTAAGGAAAAAAAAATTTGGAGCTTGAGCGAATGGTATAGAAGTGAATTAGCAGAAAATATGGTGTCCTATTCCTAAAGACACACTGCTTTCCTTTTCTCCTTCCCATATCATTAACATATTTTGGTCTACTTTTGCAGAATGTATACGTCTTTTATGCAACTTTATATTCATTCCACCAAATGCCTTTGAAGATCTCCCATTTGTGATTAAAATATTCCACATCTTCTTAACTCTAGTGATTCTGATCAGATTATAGCAGTACAATTCACAATATCTAAACTGTGGAACCAACCTAGATGCCCTTCAATAGATGAACGGATAAAAAAAATGTGGTATATATATACACAATGGAATATTACTCAGCAATAAAAGAGAATAAAATTATGACATTTGCAGGTAAACATTTGGAGTTAGAGAAGATAATTCTAAGTGAAGTTAGCCAATCCCCAAAAAACAAATGCCAAATGCTTTCTCTCATATAAGGAGGCTGATTCGTAGTGGGGTAGGGAAGAGGAGCATGGAAGGAATAGACGAACTCTAGATAGAGAAGAGGGGTGGGAGGGGAAGGGAGGAGGCATAGGGTTAGAAATGATGGTGGAATGTGATGGACATTATTATCCAAAGTACAGGTAGGAAGACAAAAATTGGTGTGAATATACTTTGTATAGAACAAGAGATATAAAAAACTGTGCTCTGTATGTGTAATAAGAATTGTAATACATTCTGCTGTCATATATAAATAAAAAAATAATTTAAAAAATGACCATATGTTAAGGAATTGTGACAGGTCAGGAAGGAAATTTCATATCGCATAAAGCAAAGGTAGTCTTAGTTAACACTTTCTTAAAACCAGGCCTTACCTTGAAAATGGTGAAATCATGAAAGTTAGTTTATTCATTAAACTATATATGCATAGATATTTGTGGGAAGGTGACAAGCGTAGGTCTGAGCAATATCCAACTTATAACTCAAGTTGAACATTCAGTCTGCTCTAAGGGGCCTACTACTGTTCACATTTCACATTTGTGAAAAAGAGTCATGTTATTTTTAATGGAGTCATGTTATTATAAGACTAAAGTTTTTAAAAAATTGAATTATAAAACTTGGAGTTATTAAAGTGCTTCCAACCCAAATCATTATTGAAATGTACAAAAACTGAAATTCTCACAGCTATATTTTACAGATTGAGAGCAGTTTTCTGGATAAATTTAATTGGAGAAAATCTATGTTATATGAACATGATAATACTAATTCTTTTACTTCCTGATTCTTACAAATATTATTATATGGTTAAAACAGCATTATAGAATATTTTTACTTTAAAACGTTTTTCTTGGCTCAAGGTGAAAAAGGATGAACCATTAAAATGACACATGGGACATCTTTTTAAAGGTATCAATTTCTGACTACTAAAGGGAAGGGCAGGAAGAAGCTGCCAGAGCAGCTCTGAGAGTCCCAAAGTCACAGAGATGCCAGGGCTGGAAGGTCCACAAAGCCTCCTGTCCTAACCTGAGTGTTTCTTTTTATTTGTGTGCATTTCACTTTACAAAATTTACTGTCAACAGAATCTAGAGATAAAAGAAATTCTGTGTGGGTGCACTATGTTTATGTAAGTAGCATCCCTGAGATTTAAAATCTCCACTGACCAACTCCCATGTGTTCACTCTTTCCATGACATTTAGCTCTGACCAGGGGGAGCTTTGGGGTGGGCAGGCTGCATGGCATGTGGTGAAACACCTCGCCACTGCTGCAGTCAGGCCCATCCCTGTCCACTGGCCCACCTCTTATTCTCTGCACCTGGGATAATGGAGATGAAGCCAGAGGACTCTCTGGAGTCTCCAGTGTCTTACCAAAGGTGTCTTCTTCAACAGCTGCACCGACCCTCCTCACATACTTCACAGTAGGGCCTAAAGACCAGGAAAAGGATTCCTCTGGCCAAAGTGACCAGCTCAAAGTGAATCAAGTCTATATTAGTTCAAGGGATTAACTTCCATATACATTAGATCAAGGGCAGCAAGTCTTCATCTACATTGGCTCAAGGCAAGTGAGTCCCCATTCACCCTGGTTCAAGAGGAGAGAGTATATACACTGAGGAGAAGAGGGAGGCACAGTGGTCCAGGCCTTGGAGAGGATGGCTGCTGGACTCTAGGTTTTTCTCCCTCTTAAAAAAAAAGAAAAAATAAAAACTGCCTTTTTGCCTTTTTAAAATCTTTGAAACATAAATTTTATTATACAATGTCTGTGGAAAAAAATCAATTAAGAATAAAATTCTCCCAAAACATGGGAGAAAGGACAAAGAGCAGGGCAGAGGGAGGTGTCCTAGGGAAAGAGTCTCTATGATGTGTCTTCACAGGTTGGGACAGAGGAGACTCCTGGTGGATCCAGATGCACTCCTGCCTGGAATCCATGTGGAGAAGCCTGAGTCAGTTGACGCACCTCAAGGTCTTCTGGCTGTCCGTTGGTTCTGTCACTCTTGGCTTGGCATTTCCTTTAGAGCCACTCTGTTCTTCAGTGCTGACCAGTCAAAGCATGGCACACAGCACAGCTGTTGAAGGCAAGTGGCATTCCTCTTCCTTACCCTCTTCCAACCCCTGATGCAGTCATAGGGTTTCCCTTTGGAGGTACCTAGGGAGGATGAGCTGCTGTCTTCAGCTACCCACCTATTGAGGCTCATCAATGAGTCAGCTCTGTTGACACAGGATCTTGACTGTACCAGTTATGGTTAACTTAATTACAAACTTTTTGAAATTTACCCTCCACAAACCTTCTGCAACTTACTTGGGCATTCTACAACTTTTTTCTTTAACACACAAAATACTTTCTCATCCAGAAACACTTCATTTTATTTATCCTTTCATATTAAAATATATTTCATACCTAGAATCTTCTTATATCTCTTTCCTAGATCTTGACCACTTTTAAAATTCACAATTTGAACAATCCTTATATTTTTAATATAAACAAATTATTACACTTTAATAAAATTTATTAAGGTTTACATACTTTATTGTGGTGAGCCGTTTCTTCAGACCGGTCGCCATTACAAGATGGCGCCGGCCTCGTTGTGGTCTGTGACAAACAACTCCTTCTTTGGGAGAGTTGGCACTTGGTTCTTTGACACCCTATGAGAAAGCTCCACGTGGCAGCTTCACATTGGGTGTTCGGATACTTTATTAAGGCTGGGAGGGGCTTCCGGGAGAGGAAGAACTCTGCAGAGCCTGAATAAACAGCTGTAAGAAGATTCCCGGTGTTGCGTCTTCCTTGCGGGCAAGGGGGTCGCGACAAGTGGTGCCGAGACCCGGGAAAATCAAAACTTGCAAGTCGTCAGAGGTGGTGCACTGAACAGTCCCGGTAAGTGGGACCCCACAGTCCCGGTGAGTGGGACCCGATAGTCCCGGTGGGCGGGACCTGATAGTCCCGGTTAGTGGGACCCGCGACCAAAGCGGAATCAGCTCCTCTACAAAGACAGAGAGAGCCTCATATTTTATTGCAGCTGCACTGTGTACTTTCACTTTTGTTTTCTGTGTTTCTTTTGTTGCTGTGTCCTGTTTTATTTGGCTACTGTCTGAAAAGATCAGCACTCCAGGCGCTAGACACTCCCTTACTAGTTTTTCACACAAATATGTAACAAGGCCTCTGGCCTTGAGCTGGGCTTCACAGTGCTGAGTACATTTCTAAGATAAGGGAGTTACTAACTGGGCTCCATGGTAACAGCTGGCAGGAGGAGGAACTGGAAAGGGAGATAGAGGAACTGGAGGGTCGAATGAAGAAGTCAAGATTTAAAGCATCTACGGCCCCGATCCCTGTTGCGCTCCCTCCTTATAACCCCGATTGGAACGAGGACAACCCCAGAAGGCAGGGGGGGTGTTCAGTGGCAGCCTAAGATATCCCAAACTTTTCCAGTAATTGAAAACCTGGATGCCGATGGACAGCCGGCCAGAGTGTATGTTTCTTTAGCCTTTAAGGACATTAAACAACTAAAGGAGGCAATTACTAATTACAGACCCCATGCCCCCTTTACATTGACTCTCTTCGAGTTTTTCTCTGCCAATCAGCTGACACCTAGTGACTGGCAACAACTTTGCAGGGCTGTATTGTCCGGAGGGATTTTTTGTTGTTGTTGTTGTTGTTGTTGTTGTGGAAAAGTGAAAATCAAGAGAGGTGTCGTGAGCTAGCCTGAGTCAATCAGGACGCCGGCTTCCCACAGTGTAACCTTGAAATTTTAACAGGCTCAGGACAATATGCTATCATAAATCAACAAATTAATTATGGTCCTGGGGTCTATGCTCAGATAGCTACAGCAGCGAGCGTAATTCCAAGTTTGATGCTCAGGGACGCCCACTGCAGCCGGGAAACGGGAACAGGGGCCCACCCCGGGCCCCGGAAGCCAGAGTGTACGGGGCGGTCCAGAGACAGAACAAGCTGCTACCGCAGTAAGATCTTGGCCAGGCGGGGAAAAATGCAGACAAAATCAAACAAAATGCAATCGGCTAGGAAACCTTGGGGAACTTTTGCCTCCAAAATGAGCAGCGGACTCCATGTTGCTTGCATCACCATGGTAACCATGGGGTGCCTAGCCAGAAGAGCGGCTTCCTGGTCCCACCTCCCACACTTTTGGGGGCTACCGATTGGTTCTTCCACAGTCACTCAGACAGGACTTCTAGTCCCGCCTTCCAGCCACTGACCTGTTTTGCTGTGTTTCAGATTTCTACCGGAGCTACTCAGAGCCTATATTTTTGAAACATGCCTGCCTATCAATGCTAACAAAAGATATCTTTTTCAGACAAAATTTAATTCCACAGCTTTCTATGTTACAGTCCTAAATTTAAGCTAGTTCCAAGTTAAATAACCTGACTTTTCTCTGTAGTTGTGTTACTAAATAATGTTCTATTGATGAGAGATATCAAATATGCTTCTTTATATTTTACTTTTAATTTTGGAAGTTATGAGGATGCATTTGCTTGCCACAGGAACAAGCCGGCAAGGTTCCTGTGATGACCAAAAAATCCTTATTCTAATTGCTAACTATAAAAATAAAAATGTATACTCAAGGATCTTATTTCAGTACATCAAGTGACGTCACATAGAAGAGTGCACTCCTAGTTAAAAATAAATTAACATGGATCCAAATATTTTAAGACCACGTGGTTACATAAAGTTAATACAATTATAAGTTAAGTTCTTATTCTTAATATATATTTTTTAGATATTTAAATAACCTATATTTGTTAATCTATAAATTAATTAGCACATGCCTAATTGATTAATTAATATATATTTGCCTAATTGTTTTTCTTCAACAGAAAACCCATAATTTATGTTTTATATTTACATTTATCAGATACTCTGCCTTTTCAGTTACAGATATTTAAGATAAATGTGTTTACTGTAAATTTGCTTTTAAGTGAAAATGCAATCACGTAGTTTCTCCTTCTCAAAGTTACTGTTTAAACTCATAAGATGATAAATTATTATAATTATTTCTACAAAATATCTAAGGGTTTTAACTATATTTTCATTGATATTTCTTATCAAAGTATAATAATTTGTTTATAGATCCTAAGGTTTTCAGAAATTGTTCCAAAGTGTATTTTTTTTTAAAGAACAAGATGTTCCAACAAAGACAAAGCACACATGGATCCTAAGAAGAAGAAAGAAATCATCTTTGGGTAAAACAAGGTCTTTATATTCATTTCCCTAAGTAAAAAAGATTTTTATATTGTTATCTAACCAGATGATATAAAAGGTTAGAACGAAAAAAAAAAAAAAAAAAAAAAAAAAAAAAAAAAAAAAAAAAAAACAAACAACAAAAAACCAAGGGGAGATTTTCATATACTAAACTGACTATAATTAATTTAAGGGTATTTCAGTTTATTTTCCTAATTTAACTATACTAATGTGAGCAAAAATTTTGTCCATATTTTGACATGACAAACACCTATTAAAATGTGAGTTTATTTCTTTAAAGAAAGATCCTTATTGCCTAATAATTCTTACTGTTTCAGATAAAGATTAATTTTAGTAAATAAATTCGCATTGTTGATTAAACATTAAGTATATTGAACTACTAACTTAAACCCCTGTATGACCTTTTGAGAGGAGACCCCTCACCCACCTCCCTGTGAAAACCTACTCCAAAAGCCTTGAAGGCACTCAGGTTAATGGAAACAGCCTTACAAGAGATGCAGGTTACCCAGATAGATTATTCTATACCCCTATCATTTATAATCCTGCCTTCAAAATTAACTCCTACTGGAGTGTTTTGGCAAACAGGTCCCATCTATTGGGTCCATTTACCCGCTTCTAACTCTCGGGTGATAACTCCCTTTTATAAACTAGTGATAAATCTGATCTGGAAAGCCAAATATTTGGGTGATGCATTGTTTGGAAAAACTTTTGACATTCTCATTCAACCTTATACCCAGGATATGATTTTAAAATTACAACAAGAACATGATTTTTGGTGTCTTTTTCTTTGTAATTTCAAAGGTCAAATTGATACTTACTTTCCCCGACATAAACTTCTAGGAGGCCTTAAACAATGTCCTATTATTTTTCCTAAAATTATTAAAGGGGAACCTATCCCGGGAGCTCAGACTGTTTATACAGACGGAGCAAAAGGGGGGTTTGCTGTTGCTTTTGATGGATCTCACGTAATTCGACACCCTGTTCCTAAACTGTCTGCCCAAAGATCAGAAGTTCAGGCTCTACTTATGGCCCTTAAACCATACAATTCCATCCCACTTAATGTGTATACTGATAATCTCTATGTTGCCAATTTAGCCTTAGTTATTGAAACAGCCCCTTATATTGGCAGGCAATCTACTATTATGGAACAATTACAAACAGTTCAGCTCCTTGTTTGGGCTAGACGAGATCCTTTATTCATTGGACATATCCAAGGACACTCAGAGCTCCCTGGGCCTCTGGCGGAGGATAATGCTAAAGCAGATGCTGCCACTCATAATATGGGCCTAGTATACACTATAACCAAGTATGATGAGGCCTCACAACTCCATGCTAAATTCCATCTAAATTCACAATCTTTACGCTTCCGCACAGGATGCTCGCGTGATCAAGCTTTACAAATTGTCTCCCTGTGCCCAGTATGTGCTCCATTTCTTCATTTTCCCCAGTTTGGGTGTTAATCCTAGAGGCTTACAACCAAATGATATCTGACAAACTGATGTTACCCACTTCCCTAGTTTTGGTAAGCTGTCTTTTGTACATGTTTCTATTGATACATACTTTGGCTATATCTTTGTTACATTACACACTGGGGAAAAGGCCAAAGATGTTATTGGACATCTCTTAAAAGCTTTCTCTTGCATGGGCAGTCCACGTTGTCTCAAAACAGACAATGGACCTGCATATATAAGCCAAACAGTTCAACGGTTCTGCACCCAATGGGAAATTGAACACAAAACAGGCATTCCTTATGACCCCCAGGGACAAGCAATTGTGGAACGAGCCCATCAACATTTAAAACTTTATCTACAAAAAATTACGGAGGGGGAAATATATAGATGCTGCCAGGGACCACAAACGTTATTATCCATAACCTTGTTCACTTTGAATTTAGAAGGATTCCTATCCCCCTTGTCGGTTCTGATCATGGTATTTATGCCCGGGACGACAACGTACTTGGAAGTGTGGAGGACCTGAGGCCTATTATTGTGCCTCGTGGGGATGTGAAACCCCTAGTAATGGGTATTGGCTTAAGAATTCACCCAGGAATAACTATGCCCACTTCTGGCAAACAATAGAGGGAGAATCAAATATTACTATTCAGTTTATACTTCCAATGGAAAACAACAAACAGATTGGACTCAAGGATATCTCTGGGGGCTGCGTATTTACACCCCCGGACAGTACAATCCTGGCCTGCTTTTTCGACTCAAATTGACCACAGAACAGCCTACTGGGAGTCTGATAGGACCCAATCAGGTGCTCGGAGACCAAAAGGCCTCATCTAGACCCAAACAGCCCATAGCCCCAACATTAAAACCTTCCCCCAGTGGTCAAACAATAACTATGGGCTATCAAACCTTTGATTATACCCCTGAGCCCATACACCCTGGAACTGGAGATCGTCTTCTTAATCTGGTCCGAGGAGCTTTTTTCGCTCTCAAGGCCACTAATCCTAACAGGACCCAAGATTGCTGGCTATACTTGACCTCCAGGCCGCCCTATTATGAGGGGGTAGCAATACTGTCTAATTTATCCTCTAATACCACTACAGATCCTAAATGTTATTCTCTGCCCAGCTGTAAGTTAACTATCACGGAGGTCATGGGACAAGGGGTTTGCTTGGGAAAGGTACCGCTTTCACACCAACATCTCTACAACATCACCCGACCAATAAATCAATCTCAATCTGATTATTTGTGGGGTCCCAAAGGGTCCTATTTTGCTTGCAATACTGGGTTAACTCCCTGTGTTTCCATGGCAGTCTTAAATACAACTACTGATTTCTGTGTGTTGGTACAACTATGGCCGAGGATATCTTATCATGGGTCAGACTACGTCCTGGGACGCCTTGAGGGACATACTCGGCTCCCCAGAGAACCCATAACTATGACTATTGCCCTCCTATTGGGCATAGGTGGAATAACAACTGGAATAGGAACCGGGACAGCCGCCTATGTGCAGGGAGGTCAATTATTAAATCTACAAATGGCTATGAATGAGGATTTAACAGCCATGGCCAAATCAATTACCGCCTTGGAAAAGTCCCTCACCTCCCTCTCAAAAGTTGTGTTACAAAATAGGAGGGGACTAGATTTATTGTTCGTAAGGGAAGGAGAACTATGTATAGCTTTATAGGAACAGTGTTATGTTTATGCAGATCACACTGGGGTAATCCGTGAAACTATGGAAAAGGTCACGGAAAGATTGGCTAAAAGACAAAAGGAGTTTGAAGCACAACAAGGATGGTTTGAACAATGGTTTAAAAATACCCCATGGCTGACTCCTTTGATGTCCACTGTAATGGGACCGCTTTTCGGTCTCCTTCTTGTAGCTGCTGTAGGCCCCTGCCTTGTCAAGAGAATGACACAATTTATTAAAGACCAAATTAACATTCTGACTTCTAAGCCAATACAGGTCCATTATCAACACCTACAAACCAAAGATGATCTTACTGAAGTTTGTCTCCGACCAATTCGAAGATGATTTTTCTACAATGATTCCTGCTTCATGCCTTTCTCCTTTTGCCCCCTTTTCTTCCTTATTTTTATTATTCCTCTCCTCTGACTCTATGCCCTGTTGAACCGGAACCAATTAAAGACCTAATAATGACTGGCTGAATAGATACCACTAAACGCCTTGGCAACAACGAGCTGATCTTGTAGTACCCAGAGACGGGCAACTTTCACGCTTGCACTGCAACCTAAGACAGGGGAATGGGGCCTCCCCAGAGACGGGTAAGCACTGTAAGGGCAGTGAACGACCTAAGACAGGGGCTACTTGATTCCCTTTGACGTGCCACAAACAAAAGAGGGGGAACTGCTGGCACGGACTCCCCCCGGCCCCCAGGGCTTGGATCCAGCCCTGGTTTCTTGTTGTGCACGTCAAAGAGGCCAGCTCACAAGGCCTTGAGGCAGCTCACCAGGCCTTGAAGGACTTGTGGTGTCTGTTTTCATATTATTCAGCCTATAACGGTCATGTGGGAACGTCTTGACCTGCTTGGGTCCGATAAGGTTCCTGGTTGAAGGCTTGGTATGAGTTAACAAGAACTTTCTGTCTCCCCCCGCCCTTGCTCCCGCCTACTGGTAACTTTCCATTCTATCTGCAAGAAATATATAAGTATGTGCTGAGCCATACTATGCAGCCACTTCTGCACAGTGGGATAGGACCTCTACTCTCGCCTGTGTTGTTTTTAGAAAACAAAAGGGGGAACTGTGGTGAGCCGTTTCTTCAGACCGGTCGCCATTACAAGATGGCGCCGGCCTCGTTGTGGTCTGTGACAAACAACTCCTTCTTTGGGAGAGTTGGCACTTGGTTCTTTGACACCCTATGAGAAAGCTCCACGTGGCAGCTTCACATTGGGTGTTCGGATACTTTATTAAGGCTGGGAGGGGCTTCCGGGAGAGGAAGAACTCTGCAGAGCCTGAATAAACAGCTGTAAGAAGATTCCCGGTGTTGCGTCTTCCTTGCGGGCAAGGGGGTCGCGACACTTTATAAATGTTAAAGTACTTGTATAGTACTTTAATTGAAATCATTCTCTGCTTCTATGAATTTGACTATTTTAAATTCCTCATACAAATGAAACACCTCACAAAATATTTGACCATCTGTGACTGGATTATTTCATTCAGCATAAGGGACACCAAATTGTTCCTCCTCTCAGAATCCTTCAATGACTGCTATTACACTCCAGGGTAAAAGCCAAAGCCCTGCAGTGCCTTGTACTGTGCATCTGTGGCCTCTGTGATATTGTCTGCTTCTTTGCCCCATACTCTCATTGCTCCAGCCACCCTGGCCTCTGTGCCATTCCACATACCTGCATTTCCTGCCCATCATACTTGTTGAGAGCAGTAACTGAATGATAGGTTTTGCAACTGTCCTGTGACAGAGGTTATGCCCCTCTGGGAACATCCTCAATTCAAAGGTGCCAATTGAAATGGCCCAGTTTCATGATGATGCCCTGTTCTGAAGAAAGTTCTATGCTAGCCACAGAGCCATTCAGTTCTTTTTTTTTTTAAGAGAGAGAGAGAGAGGGAGAGAGAGAGAGAGAGAGAATTTTTTTAATATTTATTTTTCAGTTTTTGGCGGACACAACATCTTTGTTTGTTTGTGGTGCTGAGGATCGAACCCGGGCCACACGCATGCCAGGTGAGTGCGCTACCGCTTGAGCCACATCCCCAGCCCGCCATTCAGTTCTTGACATAGATTTCAGACGCCAGCACCCAGGGATAGAGGATTCTGAGCATAGCAAGGAAACTACACTATTTCAACAGCTACTTGGGAGCCTGCCTGCGTATCAGCAACTGTAGACAATGGGCTTCCTGAATGCTGTAGGAAGATACTAGAATTGCAAGAGTAAATTAGCTTCAAGAATGTTTCTAGCGCTATAACTTTCTAGTGCACAAAGAATAATACCTCTATAATCCTTTATGAGACCATATATAAATAAACTTGCTGAGCCAATTCTTTTATAGATTCTGTTCCTCCATCAGAGAGCAGTGTCCCTCCTGATCACAGCCTTTTGTCTTCATATTTGTGTGTGTGTGTTTTTCTTAATCCCCCATTGCCCCTCACCAGTCCCTCATATTCAGCTGGGCAGGTTGCCACACATCCTGACTGGTGCTTCTGCATGCAACTGTCTTCTTGCAAATGATCACACTGGTGTGTTCTTCACCTCCTTCAAGACTTGGCTTAATGGTCACTTTCTAAATAAGTGACCATCTTAATTAAAATGGCAACCTGGCCCCCAGCTTCTCTTTCATATCCCTGATCTCTATCTGTTTGTTGATTTGTTCTTTATTTATTGCTTTCCATAGCATTTATCACTTTAGAATGTGAAAGCTTCACAAAAATAAGAATTATTATTTTTGTCTGTTTTATTCTCTGAAATACTCCATAATTGTATAAGAGTAGCCTTGCACATAGTAGGTCCTCAATAAATTGATATTAAATAAAGCCAACTAGACCTGGGCTCAAATTACAACTCGGTCATATATAAACTGTATGATCTTCAACTAATGTATTAAGCTCTCTGTGCTTCCATTTTCCCAAATGAGGAAAGTCCTTTAGGTTTAAAAAGTGGTATAACATCAGCCTTCTTCTTTATTCTGAGTAGCACTCCACCCTACTTTACTATTGAAAAGAATGAAGTCTCTGAAATGTTATATAGTCTACCCAGAGATGCACAGCTAGAAATTCACAGCTTGGATTTGTCCAATATCTTCTTATCTAGAAGACTGCTGTTCTTTCCTCCACAACTCATCAGCTTTGTGAGCATCATAAGGACTAAATACAATGAAGACTTGTCTTCATGACATTTTGGAGTTAGAAGCAGACAGCAGCTTGGGTTAATTGGGGTGCCTTGGAATTACCTTGAGCAGTTTTACCATGTGGTCATCTCTATTTGCACCTTCAAACCTCTGCAGTGGGGACTGTGCACAGGCATGTTAAAAACATCTCTCAGATGATTCTTATGCACTGTCTGGATAAGAATCACTGCCTTAAATCACTTCAACTGGGCCCCCAAAACAATCTAATAAAGTGTACACTATTGTTATCTCAGCTTTAAGGATTAGAAAATCAAGACCCAGAAATAGGGAGGGATCAATGCTCAACCACATGGCTGGTCAGTGGGGAGGCCAGGAAGCCAAACTCCAGTCCCTCTGGTTCAGATCATACTTGGTAGACAACATGGGAATAGAAGTTCTAGGTCCTGGTTGTGGCCTCTTCCTCAAAAGCTAAGTGAATGATGTGAGTTATTCAATGCTTGTTTTTCATTTTTGGGGAAAAAAATGAGGTTTTTAACTTCCTTGAGGTAAATAGGGTGAGTAATAAATGGGAAAGTGGCTGTAAAATAATAGGCACAATTTACAGATTGCCAATCAGAGAAGGGAAACACTCTGCATTATCATACTCAGTCTTCTCACCTGTCTTGCAGGATAGGTTTATCACCTTCATTTTATTGAGGCAGACAGAACCATAAGCACATAGCTTGTATGTAGTAGACACACAAATGTATCTTTCTGACCCCAGAGCCCGTATACTTTGTAATTACCACAGTCCTACCACAAATGATATAGGAAAAATTAATAACCATGAGATACACGTTAGATATAAAAGGGATGGAAAACCATGTATTATTGGTAAGATCACATGAACATTGATTTACAGCTTAAAATCATACCTGGTTGAGATCAAATAATATTTACAGAGTACCTTCTAGGCTCCTTGGCCATCAGAGAGATGAAGGAGACCCAGTTCTTGGTGTTTTGGCATAGCACATTTGTCAGCCATGATATGCATAGCCCAAGTCTTCAACTCAGATTTGTAACACATAACAGCAGCCCCTTGTAGCTCTCCAATTAGGAATAGCAAATGCAGGCTTGTCAGATGACTTTGCACAGACCCCTCCAGGGTACAGAATGTAAGCCTAGAAAACATCGTCTACTCCTAGACCTCAGGTTTCTATTAGTCCTCTTGACCCTCTGACCATATTTCCTCTGAGACTATAGAATTCAGAAAGATACTCATCTAGTTACTCCTGAAGATAAGAAAATAACTGTTAATAGAAGTCAGACAGTAGATAAGTAGTAAATATTATTCCATTCTTTCTGGTTCCCATTCAAAGACTGGGGCAAACCGGATAGCAACCACATCCTTCAAGGTTTCCCAGGAGCCATACAGAAATATGAGAAGCCCTTCCAGCAGCCACCCCAAGCCCACACCCAGTGGGATCATGTGAGTTGTAGCTGACAGTAATACAATAATTTGTGTCTGACAGGAGGTAATAAAGATTAAGTCCAAATACAAAGCAAGAGATCTTGAGCTGGGGTCAGAAACAGTTTGGAAAAAGAAATCAAAAGTTTCAGAAAGTAAGCTACCAACAACTTTATCTTCAGAAAGTCAGCAGCCACAAACTAATTCCTGTTGGCTTTTTAAAGGGATCAACATGTTAAATACCATATTTCTATAGATAATGAGAAAGAGAAAGATGCTTTGTTTTCCAATAAATCCTGGTCACCCATAAATCCTTCAGGAAGATCATGTGAGGCATCATGGAGAATGTTGTGCCTTGGCCTTCTATTTATTCTAATCTTGGAAGCATAGACATTGGGTAGGTCATATCGGGACAAGGCCATGGAACACCTACTCTCCAGAGAATCCTAAAGCTAAAATCAGATGGGACTTGATATTTAGTTCATAATAAAATTTGACAGCAACTCTATGATCATTTTTACTTATTTTGTCCAGTTCTTGGCCATATTTCCAAGGCCTTATTAATGATACAAACCCCCAAGGATGCCATGTCCTTAGTAACCAGTCATGGACTAGATTGAACCTAATGCAATTGTTTGGAAAGTTAGAAGCATTAAGGAAACAAGTGATAGTGACTTCCAAGCACATTAATTGACATGAAGCCCTTGGAATTCAGACAAGAAAAGTCTGCAGGGAGGCTTTGCTCTGTAGGGAAATGTAGAAAGGCCTGGGAGCATTTCCAAGCTTGGAAGAACTTGGATAGATCTGGAGGGTGATGAAAAGTCACTCCTTTCCATCCTCAGCCCAAGCCTCAAAACAGCCTAGGGGGCCAAGGTCAGGAAAGGAACAGCGTGTCCCTCTGATGGTCAAGTCGGAGCTATTTTGTTTACATTGGGCAGACTTTTTTCAACCCACATAGTTAGGATGACTTTCCCTCTTCTCATTAGCAGCCTTGTGGGGCAAAGTATCTGAACCTTGGCCTGACAGAAATGCCAGTTACCAGGGGAGGTTTCTGTGCCTGAGCACTGCAAATGTAATCCAGACTTATGGATATGTGAAATACTCTAATCCACTACTCACACAAATCTTTTTTCCTTTGCATGCTCTCTGCTTTACTCCAAAAAAACCAAAACAATGATTATTTTTTTTAATTTTTAACAAAAATTAGTGATAGAAATAATTACTCAAAATACAATCAAAACTGACAATAATGAAAACTTTACAGGATAGTTTGTTATAGGTAAAACCTAACTAAAGAACTATGCACTAATGATCATATTTTAAGATTCAAAAGAAAATAATCTGTTTAAGAAATAATCAGGTTTGGAGTGTATATCAAATAACACCAGAAACATAAAAAAGAAAAGAAAAAATGATCAGCAAAAACAACAAAATAGAACTTTCAAAGAATTTAAACCACATCAGAAAAACTAGCAAAAGAATAAACTCTTGCCAAATTTACATTTAAAATCTTTTATCTGGAAAAAAAAATCAGATTTAGTTACTACAAAGACCCAAAGTGGAAGAAACACTGATTGATAAAAACTGGCAATAATAAAACAATTGGCAATAGCAGAAAGTAACAGGTACATTAAGGTTTATTTTTAAAATGTGCACAGAAAGAATTACTCAAAATCAATAGTAGTAAAATACAAGTAAAACTAGAACTGGTTTAACTTCACTGCATAGAAAATTGATAAAGGAATTAAGTTGGATTAGTGCAGAACACTCCAAAAGAATAAAAGTACTTTTTCAATTGACATTTATTCACTAAGGAATAATTCTGGTTTAAATATTTAGTTTCCAAAAATATGGACAGTAAATATGCACAAGGCCCAAACTGTCAGTTCAAAATACCCATGGAGTTCAAATAAGACTGAATACCATAGGATCAAAATGCCTTGTACTCAACTTCCAGGAGTGAATCTTGGCTCTAAAACACATTACTTTGATACCTGTAAATTGTGTGACCTTGGGAAAGTTGGTTAACGCGTCTAATTCCCAATTTCTTCATCTGTAAAATGAACATCTTAATTCCATAATATACTTCCTCTTTGTGTTTATACCAGATAGTGCCAGCAAAACCACAAGAAGACTTGTGCATATCTTTCTTCTAAAAACTTCCTTATCCCTCAGTTTCCATGCTATATATCACATAACCTCAGGTTGTAACCAAGACCTCTAAAACTAAGGATTTGAATACCTTAACCAAAGATACCTATTACATTGACCAGCAACCTGTCAAAAGCAGAGTCTAACAAAGATTCTTTATACTCAGTGTCTTTTTATACTTACTAGCTAATCCAATCCATTAAGTCCACTCTTGGGGAATTTTAATATCAAATGTGCAAAAAAGTGAGACGAGAGACATAAGCAGAGAGGGCCAACAAGAAAACCCAAGGCAGAAGTCATAAAGTAGTGAACTAAGGCATGGTTTAGTCATTTTGCATTGCTGCTACCAGAATATCTGACAAGAACAAGCTAGAGGAGGAAAAGTTTATTTTGGCTGATGGCTCTAAAGATTTAGTCCATGGTCAGCAAGTTCTTTGCTCCGGCCCCATTAACATGTGAGGCAGCACATAATGACAGAAGGTCATGGCAGAGGGAAGCTATCCGCCTCGTGGCAGCCAGGAAACAAAGATATGGAGAGGGAAAGGGGAAAGGACCTTAGGGAAGATTAACCTTTCCAGGGCATGCTCCCAGTCACCCACTTCCTCTAACCACACCCCACCTGCTGACAGTAACCACCCAGTCCATTCAAACTATGATGAACTGCTGAGGCTACAGCTCCGATACATTTTTCATTTCACCTCTGAATAGTCCTGCATTAACACAGGAGCTTTGAAGGGACACTTCACATCCAAACCACAACAGTGAATTAGTAAAAACCAAGAGTAAACTGAAAGCAAGAAGGTTGAAAAGAGATTGGTTAATCCATGAAGAATGAAATGAAAGAAGTTGATGGAGCAAGAAACAGAGATAAAGCTCTGCATCATTCTATTAGTTGATATTCTCTAAGAAAATAGAACCAACAGAAAATGTCTAGTTATATAAGAGAAGATTTATTATGGGCATTGGCTCACGTTATTATGGAGGTTGAAGTCCCACAATATGCCATCTTGAAGCTGATGAATGAGGAAAATCCAGTGTAATTCAGACAATCTGAAGGCCTGAAAACCAATGTCTGAGAACAGGAGAAAATGAGGGTCCCAGATCAAAAAGAGAGAGGAAGTAGACCTTTCCTATGCCTTTTTGTTCTACTTAGGTAGGCCCTCAATAGATTGGATAATGTCCACCCACATTGGTGAGGGTGAGTTTTCCTTACTCAGTCTACTGATTCCAATGTTAATCTCCTCAGAAACATCCTCATAGACACATCAAAAAATAATATTTACCAGCTATCTGGGTATTCCCAAACACAATCAAGTTAACACATAAAATTAACCATCACAGTCATAAGGTCAGAAGACTTGTCAATTAATGAAGCACAGAGCTATTATTAGTCTCAGGATGCCACTGCTGACTTTTATTTGATATACACAATACTCCAGGTCTCCAGAGTCCTCATTGTAAAGCCTTTCTCATTTTTCTTATTCATCTCTAAATTAATGCCCATTACTAGTGATACAAACTACCACCACACCAAAAGTGGTCTTTAAATATATAAAAAATATATTCATCCTCACTCATAAGAGAAATGAAATTAAACACATTTTATTTCTCATATGTCACATTGGCAAATATTCAAATGCATTAAAAGAAACTTTTTGATCATAGATATGGGGAAACGGGTACTTCTCTGTCAGTGGGAGGGCAAAATAGTACAACCCATGGGTAGAAAAATTTGGGAATATCCAGAAAAATAACATATACTTTAACATAATAGCCTTATTTGTAGGAATTTATGCAAGTATACACTGACAAAAACAGAAAGATGCATGCACATGAGTATACATTTCATTTTAAGCAATAGAATTATAATTAAAAAATAAATGTTTATCAAAATGACTAACTGGCTAACTGGTCTAGTCAGACAATTGTGTGCAGTTGTTTAAAGGATAAGAATGTTTCTATGTATTTCCATGTAATGATTTCTTGAATTTACTATTAAGCAAAAAACAATCAAGGCATTAAAGAGTACATATATTACATTACTGTTTACCTAAAAGGTGAGAGTGCTGAGTACACACATATGTACACACATTCACATTTAGTAGATTCCATTATTCTCACTATTTGTAGTGGTTATGTTGCCACCACAATTAATTCCGTCAGTATTGAATTAGAAAACACTGAGCCATGGCTCCAAGAGGAAATAGAGGTTTATATTTTGGTTGTTTAAGCCACACCTTGTGGTATTCTGCTTTGGCAGCCTGAGAAAACTATGTATTAATTTGCTAACCTCACCAAAAGAGAGAACAGATATTACTTCCTGATGAAAATACACAATACTATCTATGAAGTAATTATATTTTTAAAATTATGAATTTGAATTATTTCAAGGTTTTGCTATGACTACTGTTTAAATGCAAATGGAGGAGACAGAGAAACTTGTTTCATGGTACCAAGAGGATGCAACCTGGAAAACTGGGAGTGGAAAACTCTGGAAGACAAATGACTCAGATTCTTGAATAAATAAATATTAAAGAAAAAAATGCAAAGGAAAAGATAGATGAAAAGACACTTGAAATATGCCAACCAAATGCAATATATGAACCTTCTTTAGATGCTGGTTCAATCAAACTGTGTGTGTGTGTGTGTGTGTGTGTGTGTGTGTGTGTGAAAGAAGGGGGGAGAGAAAGATAGAGAGAGAGATATTAGAAACCTAACTGGATATTTAATATTATTCAATTCATTTTAGGTAATCTTTCATATTCTTGATGTAATACTTTTGGACTTACTACAAAATCCAATTACATAACCAAAGGGAATAAGAAAGAATGTAATTGAAACAAGGACAGTGGTGAACTAACATAGGAATATAATGGGTTCAGAAGTTGCATTGTACCACTTCCTCTAAGTTCAGCATAATTTTGAGATTTTTTCATATTAAATTTAAAATTTTGATTTTTATCAACAAACTAAATATGTTCCAGTTTCTCATATTTTGAATGAATCCAATTATTCATTTATTAATTGATTGATTGATTTTGGTACCAAGGATTGAAACCAGGGATGTTTAACCTCTGAACCACATCCCCAGCCCTTTTTTATATTTTATTTAGAGACAGGGTCTTGCTGAGTTGCTTAAGACCTCACTAAGTTGCTGAGGCTGGCTTTGAACTCTCAATCCTCCTGCCTCAGCCTCCCTAGCTGCTGGGATTACAGGTATGCTCTACCATGCCCAGCTACACCATAGAATTCTTTTCAAGATTAAACAAAGGAGCCCATGGAGAACAGGGAATTCAGTGGCTGGTGGAAAGGAAGGAATGAAGGAAGGAAGGAAGGAAGGGAGGAAAGAAGGAAGGAAGGAAGGAAGGGTGGGTAGGAGGGATGAATGGAAGGAAGAGAGGGAGGGAAGGAAGGAAAGACAGCAACTCCAGATAATTGTGGTTAGAACATTATCGATTTGGTTTCCTGTGGTATTCAGAGAAATTTGAGGTTAACTATGCTGTCTGATTTTTTTCTTTTTTCAAAACATGAGGACCAGGCATATAGTCAGTTTGTTAATCAACTGAAATTTAAATTAAAATTTAATATGAAAAATTTCAAACTTATACTAAACTTGGATGGACTAGTACAATGCAAATAATATAGACAAAATGGAATTCTTATATATCTTGCATACATTCAGAAACAGAATCTCAAGCTCTAAATCTTTGTTTCCAAATGTTTATTATTTTACTGTCCATTGTCCATCCCGGTGGGCTTCTTTAAGCCCCACTTGCCCAATGCATGCTGTGTTCCCAGACTCGGCCCTGAGTAATTCCCTGAGCAGCTTCTGACATCCCTAACTTTATTGCTCCCTTCTCTAGACAGTAAACACCTGCTCACTGACTTCTTCAAGTCTGACACATCCAGTTGTTTTTTCCATCTTGACTTTGTGTTCTTTCAGGGCTAATTTAATTCCCCCACCTACATTGGTCTTCTCAGACATCCCAATTCCTAAGTCATAGAGAGCCCGGCCACCAGCTTCATTCTGGCTTCCCAGCAAAGCTGACACACCTTCAATATGCCTCCTTCCTATCTGTCCTTCCCACCCTCATCATCTCACTATCCAGCTTAGATGGGTCAGGACTTCCAACCATCCTTTTAGCATTTCTCATTGGCTGTCTGCTGACACTTTGCTTCCATTTTGCATATACTTTGTCCAGATTTTGTAAACAGTGACAAGTTCAGTACACCAAGTAAAAACTCTCATGTGGCCTCCTTAAGATTGATAACATGTTGCTGTTGACCCAGTTACTACATTCCACTGTTACCAGAAATCAACTGATTAGGCAAATTGGGAAGTATTTTACTGTCTTTGTTTGTTGTTTGTTTAATTTTCTCTAAGCAGGATGACCTTGTAGAATTCAATTGATTATTCCCAAAAGTAGGCCTCAGAGCTGGCAATCTGAATGCTTATGTAATTTCCAAGATGACTGGATTCCATATTCTCTTAGAAGTTAATAATGTAACCTCTAATTTTCTACCACTGTCAATTACAGTTGGGCCAAAGAATTCAGAATCATTTAGTGTTCAAATAAGATGTATATTCAGGATGGAAATAACAAAGATTTTTAACATTAAATCTTTGATTAAATCACACTCCCTATTTTAGACCTCAGTTGTATCACCAACAAAATGATATTTAAAAAAAATTTATCTATACCCTAAAAGCCTAAGAGTCCTTCAAGATCAGGAATTGCAGGTATTAGATTAACCTTGAATGAATGAATGAATGTCCAAAGTTTTGTGAAATGATGACTTCCATAGAAATATCCAAAACCTCTGACTTCATCCACAGCTCTGTAGGTGACAGCCAACCATTTATGATGAAAAAGAGCCTTGGACACAATCAAAGCCTGCTCAGAGTTGTGAAATTCAGGTCTAAGCCATGATCCTGAAGGGGAGATGGAGTGCAGTGGAGAATGTGCCAGGTTCTGCTTTAAGTCAGGCAGTGCTTGATTCTGATCTAGGTTGCACAAGACAGTGGGGCTGGGAAACCACAGATTCTAGGGCCAGAGGGCCAGAACATGCACTGGGCTCCATCAGTCTTCCATGGAAGAGTCTTTGGATGTAAGAACTCATTTGAGAAACTTTAAAACAAAGGATGTTAGTTTGTTTTTTTTTTTTTTTTTTTTTTTGGGGGGGGGTTGTTTTTATAAAAGAAGTACAACATGAACTCAAAGGCATGGAGTTCACAAAGGCCCCAGGAAGGCCTGTTGACAGCTGAACACACTCCCTCCAAACCAGGCCAGAGACCAACCCTAAAAACCAAGTTCCCCCTCTCTTTTCCTCTCTTTGGGACTCTTGGTCTCTCATTCTCTATTCCCTCTGCACATCTCTCTGTAGAGCAATTTGTAATTCCACTTGTAAATAAGCTAAACGTAGCTGCAAGCTACTTTTTCCCCCTTATTGCTCAGTTAAGGTTGTCATAGAAGCTGGCTTGTTGTAAGGTCCATTTCCAATTTCCAGGAAAACAGGAGGATCTGATTTTCTCCACATGCTGGGTGGATGATTTCTGTCTGCCCACTCAGCAGGAACAGTGACAATCTACTTCCTAAAGAGTCATAATTTTACCCAGGAATAAAAAATGACCAGAAGCCAGGTCACGGACCCACATGGGTAGAATATCCAAGTCCAAGTGATCAATTTAATGAATGTTGCATTAACCTAAAATAAGAAATGATGACAGCTTAAACAAAATTAGGAGTCTATCAAGGAGATACAAGGAAATGAATGTTGATGTATGAAAGAACTGGAATTGAAAAATTAGATGTGGGGATGAGAAAGAGGGTTCTAATCTAGAGGAAGAGAGATGACAGAGCTAGACATTAAACAAGAGAATCAAGAAAAGTGTTAAGTTTGGGTGGTGTTGGCAACAAGAGAAGAATAAACAAAGATATCCTGTTAAACAAAGAACAAAAATCTGAGTATAAAGATGAGGGAGAGGTATCCTAGTAAGGTAGGGAAAGGATGGTCCATGGTGATTAGTTACAACACATTTCTAATCATATTATTACCATGATTAACACCCCTCAGTGACTCCTAATACTAAAGGATAAAAATCCAATTTCTTGTGCATGGACCTCAAAGGTCCTCTGGCCATTTCTCCACCCTAAACTTCAGCCATAACAAGCAATAAAACCAGCTGCAGTTCCCTAAACACATTTCTTTCTACCCTCTCCTGTGTGCATTTAGCATCCTGTTTCCTCTTCCTAGATAGCCTTCCCTTTTAGCTGTCTGACTACTATTTATCTTTCAATACACAGCTCAGGACACATTTCCCATCCACGCCTACCACACATGCTCTTTTCACCTGGTGACCTCTGTACTCCTTCCTCCCAGTCCCACGAAAACTGCTAAATAGCAATCTCTGACATTTTGGTCTAGCTCTCCAGACTGTAAACCCATGAATTCAGGAAATGTTGCTCATATTTTAGTACACCCAATTCCTAGACACAGTAAAACCTGTGAAAGGTTTGTAAACAGCTGGAATGATAGCCTGGCCTCTGCAAAGATAGCACGCACAGCCCTGACAGCCTTTTTCCCTGACAGTGCAAATCATTTATGTCGTTCTCTCCTTCTCGTTTGTTTTTTTCCTTCTGCTTTCCCATACTGCACATGATTTCTTTGAGTGAGGATATAGGAAATGGATTTCTGCTTCAGCCTTTGCATCAAATAGGCAACCCTGTGGTCTTTGCTGACTTCCCACTATGGCCTTGGAATTAAAGCACCCATTGGCCAACATTAATTGTGCAGGGAAGAGAGGACAGATCGTTTAAGTAAATTAAAATACATTCAGGGAGAAGCTAAACCTACATGAGCTGCCAATAAATAGGGAAGAAGAGAAACTGGCTTTCTTTAAAACTCACAGTGGGGAAGATTAAAAAAATGTTGACTCATACGTTTTTAAATTAAAGTTTAGAACTGCACAGAACCTTAGTCCATTTAGGCTGTTGTGCAACGTACTATGGACAGGGTGACTTTTAACAACAGAAATTCATTTCTCACAATTCTAGAGCCTGGGAAGTCCAAGATCAAGGTTCTGGCAGACTCAGTGACTGATGATAATCCTTTTTCTGGTTCATAGACGTCGTCTTCTCACAAGGTGGAAGGGATGAAGGCACACTGTGGGTCTCTTTCATGAGAGCACAAATCCCAAAGGCCTCTCCTTTAAATACCTTCACATTGGGGTTAGGTTTCAAAATACAAATTTCAGAGGGACACAAACATTCAGACCACAGCAATGGGGTACCCAAATATACCCCTTCTCTTTTTGCTGTTGTTGTTTTTCTCAAGCCAGATTACAACGGGATAGAAAGAACAAGAGGTAGAGAATAAAGAAAGTGAGATAAAAATTATTTTTTCAAGTGTTTTGGAAACTAGGTAGATGACTATGAGGTGCAAGTTTAAAGCAGAATGAAGTGAAAGTACTGTGTGTGTGTGTGTGTGTGTGTGTGTGTGTAAAAGAAAGATAAGATTTGAGCTGAAAGAGCAAATAAGAGAAAGAGAATTCAAAGCAGACATAGTCAAAGTAACAGGCCAGAGGGAGTGGGTGCAGGAGCCCAGGGCAGAGATGACACAACTTCCCTGCTGGTGGAGCCCCTACCAGCTTTACCAGCTTCTCACCCAAGGCTGTCCTGCTGTCCTACTGTCCTGCTGCCTCGCATAGCCTCCTCCTAATCCCTCCGACTCTCTCTGACCACGACACCCTTTCTTACACCTTTACTGTCTCCACACATGGCCCCCTCCTCCTGGAGGGTCAGTCCCCCAGTTGACTTCAGTGAACTCAGACTCACCGTTTCAGATACAACTCATAGATCATCTTCACTGGGAATTGTTCCTGATTCTTTTTTTTTTTTTTTTTTTTTTTTTGAGCAAAGCAAATACTGTTTCGGTACTTACAGATTTGTAAAGTGTACATTTTTTTGATATTCTCAACCCTTTTGACCCCCCACCAGAGTGAGAATACCTTGAGGAGCATGAACTGTGTTTGGTTCATGGTACCTGACTGAACATTTGAGCTGTGATAAATGCATATGCAAGGGAAAGAGCCACTGAGTGCTTTAGAAGCTTTAAGAAAAGAATGGGCCTTTTCTGAGCTGAGGATGGATGGGCTAAAGCTGGGGAGGAGACAGACTGTCCAGAGCAGCCTCTACTGGGAATTCAGTGGAAAGGCAGTTAGAAATGATAGTAGGATTCAGAGGCCCAGAGGGAACCTAGCTGAAGTTTGCATACCGAAGGCATCAATTCCTAAAAAGAAATTCACCAAGTTCAAGTTCACGGCCTTCCTGTGAAGTAAAAAGCAACTCTATTCACTCCCCCAGTTAATAGCTTTATCTGGGAAATAAATTAACAGTGATCAAATCAGATTTGTGAGACCTCTGGGGCAGAGTGCCTCAGACAGCTGGGGCTTTCTAAAAGGTTTTAAAAATACCAACATTCTGTCCAAGTCCATGATCAAAGGTTTTCCAGACTCACTCATGAAGAAGAAAATAACCCTTAACAGGATTAAGAAAATCTTTGATTCTTAATCTTTTGCTGTGTGAAAATAAAAGTTTTGTCCACCAATGATAGAATTAAGTATCTATTAGAATGTTTTTAAAGTCTGTACTGTAATCATGATTTAGCAATGTTAACCGATATGTGGAGCCAGTAACAAATCATCAGATGCAAGTGTAGTATAAACTTGACTGGACTTGCCTCATTTCACTCCCTTTCCTGGAATTCTGCAATCCCAGAACATGACAGACTGTTAGAGCCAGCCGTGAGGAACCTTGAGGAACATCTAGGCCAATAATCTCATTTCATTAGAGGCCAGGGGAGAAAAGTGAATTCTCAGGCCCCCCACTCCGTTAGGGGTAGAACTAAGCCAGAAACCATTTTTCTCATCTTTTCCATTAAATGATCTTCCCTCTGTGGCATGTCATGAAAATATGGTTAAATTATGTCCAATCTTCTCTTTTTAATTAGTCAGTGAAATATTCAGTGTATTTCAAATGGTTTGCCTCCAAAAATATTAGTCTAAATAATGTTGTCATGTCAAAAATATTAATTCTACATGCAGCCAGAAAATATCGTTTTCTAGAGCCCTTCAGTTCCTAAGAGTTTCAGAAACAGAGGTTTTAATGGAAAAACACTGAGTGCTCTGGGAGTTATGAAAGGAGACTATGATTCACATAGGACACCATAGGTAGATTGTGAAAGTAAGAAGACTTGAACAGAAAACCTGGAAGAAAGAGTTGAATACCTGGGGTATAAGAGGAAAAGAATGGCATTCCCGACCAAGATAAAGGGATATATCGAAATGAATAATTCAAGGAAAACTCATTGCCGAATACAGGTTAGAATTGTTTAGAAAAATTCAAAACATCTTCCTCAAAACACCAGTCCCAAAAATATACTCTACAAAAAAATAAAGAGAAGGGGAATTCTGTGTTCAAACAAAACAGAAATGCTGTATGCCCTCATAAAGACTCTCAGGTCACACTGGCATTTAAATGTGCCCAGGCTTACAGCAGTCAGGAAACTTGTTTAATATTTTTCAGACTTCTAGCTGAAGTATAATGTGCAAAATGGTACCTCCTAATTGATTTTCACAATTGAACATGCCGGCATTTAGATCATGGAACAGCATCCTCAGAAGTGCTTAGTCTTTTTCAATACTTTCCAAAATTCATTTGACCACAGGGCAGAGAAAAACACATATTTTCTGCAAGGGCTGAGACAGTAAGTATTTTAGGCTTGTTGGTTACATGCCAGCTCTGTTGTACATTCTTCTCTATTTTTTTGTACAATCTTTTAAAACTGTAAAACCATTCTCAGCTCAAGGGACATAGAGAAATGGACCACTGCTCGGTTTTTAGTTCTTTACTTCCCCCTGCCATAAACCCCTCTTTCATGGTCCTTCTACATCATGCCAATTAGTATCCTTCTACCTCTGGTTCTGCCAGAGACATTTTAGAAAATCCACCTTAGAGAAATGGCTCTTGAACATTGAGTTTAAGATTGGGTACAGTGGCTCACACCTCTAATCTCAGTGACTCTGGAGGCTGAGGTAGGAGGATCACATGTTTGAGGCTAGACTCAGCAACTTAACAAGACCATAAGCAATTTAGTGAGACATTCATAGGCAGGACAGTTATTGGTTCTGCTAATTTATTCATTTGAGGCTAAATGTTTTATGCCATGGTTTTTATTTATAAACAAAAACTATGAATAAACTTGCTTTTTATTTAAAAAATAAAATAAATAAAATGGTTGGGGACTTAGCTCAGTGGTAAAGTGCCCCTGGGTTAAATCCCCAGTACAACAAACAAACATATATTGAGTATAATCATCAACTAAAAAGTTTGTTATATTTTGATTCCTGGACCTGAAATCTGCTCTTCCCTCAAATACCCTAGATGATTCCCTTACAGGCAGAATCACACATGTAGGGAAGACTTACAGTAATGGAAACACATGGGTGATGATGACCTTGGGGTTGAAGATCAAGAGGTGGCCATAGGGAAAAGAGGGAGATGGGGCTCAGTTTTCTCAGAGGACATCTTCTAAGCTTCTATAGGGAAGAACTGCCATCTTTCTTAAATAAGCAGAGATGGAAAGTAGAAAAAGACTTCAGAGAGAGGGGCAACTCTGATCTCCAAGATCTCTGTCTCTTTGGGGATATTTCATTCACCATCTCTGCCACTGCCATAGACTGGTAGTCACGGTGGGCACTAGGGAGGCTTTCTCTCTTTCCTGGGTCCTTGTGGAAGAGCTGAGCAAGGAGAGACTTTCATTCAGGTTTTTGGAAAGTCTTCTAAAATTCAAAGGAGAGAGAGAGAGAGAGAGAGAGAGAGAGAGAGAGAGAGAGAGAGAAATATGTAACTAAATAAATCACCGTTCAGGTTTCACCCAGCTCAGTAACAGCCTGTGTTCTCCAGAACTCATGCTTTCCACCCAATCAAAGCTCCCAGCTTGTTTCTATGGTGTGGGTGATTTTAATCCAGACTGTGCTGGAGCCAACTCACACCAGCTGCCAACTGCATGTCTCTCCCCAGCTCCCCACACAGTATCTTCATGGGTTGGTAGCTTGAAATTAGTCATGGTGGGAGTATTCACCCCCACAGAAACCAACAAAATTGAGTCATTATTTATGTATTTGTTTACTGAGAACTAGTTGTCAAACAGTGACCAGCACATCACTGTGTCTCAATCCCTACCAGAATGTATAATAGTTCCATGAATTACAATGTAGACTATATATTAAAGTAGACCTGCCTTACCGGGCATGGTGGCACACACCTATAATCCCAGTGACTCTGGAGGCTCAGGCAGGAGGATTCCAAATTGAAAGACCACCTTAACAACTTAGTGAGATCCTGCTTCAAAATAAAAAGTAAAAAGAAATTTGGACTGAGCAGAGGAGAGTGAGGAGAGGGAGGAGGCATGGACAGAGGAAGGATGGAGGAATTACTGCCCTATATACATTTATGATCACATGACCGGTGGCATGACTCTGCATCAGGTTCAGCCAGAGGAAGGAGAAGTTGTGCTCCATTTGTGTACAATGTGTCAGAATGCATTCTACTGTCATGTATAACTAATTCGAACAAATTCTAAAACTAAAAAAAAATGATTTAAAAGAAGTAATTAAGTCATTAAGAGAAGTTATATTCCCATGAAGGATTGGATTAGTCATCTGGAGATTGTGTTATTATAAAGAGAGGCTTTTGTGTCTTTTGCTTTTATGCCATGTATGGTGTAGCAGGAGATCCTTATCAGATGTGGCCTACCAATCTTGAACTTCTATATTGCAGACTGTAAGCCAAAATCAAATTTATTTTCCTTAAAAAAAAAAAAAAAAAGAGCTGGAGATGTTTCTCAGTAGTTCCTCTGAGTTCAATTTCTGGTACAAAAAAAAAAAAAATAGCAGACCTTCTTTTGAACTCTATGAACATCAAATACTAGCTACTACAACCTAATCTCTTAGTATATGTTTATCATTGTGTAAAAATGGAGATTAAAAATCCCTTCCATTTTATGGCTGGGTGTACTAAAGGAAGAACTATACTAGGAATGCCTGACACACGATCAGTATCCATATGTGAGATGGACCACCTAACACCTCAAAAGTAGAACCAAAAGAGGCCCTGAGGGGGCTGGGTATTCTCTAGCCTTCCTACCTAAAGCCTTCCAAGGCCCACTTTCCTGTTGTGTTCCCCCGTGAGTAACTGGCAGTGAAAATACCTTCAATGAGTTCTTAAGCTAATTATGGGACTTTTTCCTACAGGACTAAACTGACTGACTTTCAGGGAATGCCCAATTAAGCTCAATTAGCATAAAAGAGACACCCATATGTAGTAGCAGGTGGAGCATATCTTATTACAGCACCTCCAGACCCATAATTAGGCTTGGTCCAGGGCACTTTCTACTCCATTCATAGGATGCAGGCCTCAAGGACAGATACTGTGTGGTTCTCCTTTATATATGCTTCATTGAAGAAACACTGATACAGAAACTGATAGAAATTAGCAAGAAAGAAATATAAAATTTTATGGATGAAGATTTGCTTTTCTTCCTAAATAGAGTATCCTGCATCCAACAAGCCATTTTCTGGTGTCTGGGGATGGTGGAAGCCTTGTTCTGTGCATCTGATGCTATGGCTTTAGCAGAAAACAGCATGGGTGTTGTATGAACCATGAGATAGCTCTGTGACACTGACTGTTTTCTTTGTTGTTTGTCTCTCCTAAGGGCTAAGAGGAGTCACAGTGGATTTTGAGGTTCAGTTCCACAATCCAAGTTGATTAAGGTTTCAGAACCCACATCTTACTCTTCTGTCTCTCCATCAGCTATAATTTGGAAAAAGAAGAGCTGCAGGACCTATACGATCCCCACCCCACCTCTCCCCTCCCCATCTCTGCAAGAACCCCAACTGTCTCCTATGTTCTCCAAGCATTTCACTTACAACTGCTCTAAGGAGTAAATTTTTTTTTGTTGCAGGATTTTAATTGATTTGCACCAGAAATCAATAAGCAACACACAATCCCAGATATATGAGCAGGAGAAAGATCCAACATGTCACTTACTTCATTAGGCCATAATTCAATTACAAGCAGAAATTCTTTCCAGTTTCCCATAGCCTTTGATATTCAGAGTGTAAGGACAACTTCATTAGGATGAGGGAAAGTTTTCAAAAAGAACGTCTGCAAAATTAAGCTTGAAATTTCAGATGTCTGCAGGAAATAGCTTCTAAAGCATGAATCACTCAAAGCCAAACATCCAGCTTCTAGTCAGAAAGTATCTGTGCAAAGGCCCACTATTCATATGGCACCATCTTAGTCTGTTTTGTGTTGTTACAACAGAATACCAGAGCCTGGGAAATGTGTGAGCAGTAGACATTTATTCAGATCACAGTTCTGGAGGCTGGGAAGTCCCATATTAAAGTGCCAGCATCTGGTGAAGACCTTCACATAACCGTGGAGAGCACTCTAGGGTAGTAACAGGATGAGAGTGAGAAGAAGATGAGGAGCTAGTGTGACCAGGCTCAAGTGGGTGAGGCAGGAGGATCACCAACCCAAGGCCACCCTGGGCAACTTAGGGAGACCCTGCCTCCTGTTGAGTTCAATCAACAGTACACCAAAAACTAAAATAAAAACAAGAAAAAGAAAGGTGAGAAAGCAGAATTCATTTTTATTAAAAAAAAAAAAGGGCACTCCTGAAGAAATAGCCTAATTCCTCAATAATGCCTTCAACTTATTCATGATCTATTAACTTCCTGGTACCATCACAGCCACAATTAAACTTCAACCTGAGTTTTGGAGGGGACATTCAAATATAGCTAACACCACACTGGACCTGAGAGTCCAGAACAAGCAGGCTCCTGCCCCATGAGGGAGTCTACATTCCAATGTCGGAGCAACACCAAAACACTGTGTACACCAATAAGTACATGATGATGAATTATAGTAAATATCATGAAGGAAAAGTACAAGGAGCCACAAAGAAATGGATTTACCTCTGCAGGAGTTAGGGATGGTTCTTTCAGAAAGAGACATTTAAGCCAGGATTTAAAAGATGAAGAGAAATTGGCCTGGCATGGCATAGAGAGAATTTTAGAATAAAGGAATAACATCAGCAAAAGGTTGTGCAGTGAAAAGGATCAAATTAGGAAACCAAAATATCAGTGTGGCTGATGCACAGAGTGAGGGCAGACAGGTGTGAGCCTATGCAGTGGTGAAGCCTGGGATTGGGGCTATTATCCTGAGAGCAATGGGAAACCATAAAAGCGGTTCCAGGGAATGGATGACATCATCAACTCTGCAGTTTTCAATGATCATCCTGGGTTCTGTGTAGTGAATGGGCTGGAGGAAGGCAGGAGAGCTTTCTGGGAGGCTAGTTAGGAGGCATTACAGAAATGTAGGAGAGCAATCTAAAGGCCCTCCAAAGCACCAGGACACTCCAGCACATTCCACACAAAGGAAACTTATATTTATAAGTATTGGCATCTTTTGAAAAATTTTACTTGAGGCCAGGCTGAGGCCAGGGTCAGTGGGGGCAGGAGGGAGATTGTCTATGGAACTAGAACTTCAGAACCTACTGAGAATTAAATGGGTGCCATCATCAGAGCACAGTGCTGTGGCTCACTGGCTGAGATTTTTTGACTGTGAGACGCGGTGTCCACAGAGTCCCCTTGCAAAGACTAGGGAGTCCAGCTACAAGCTGTCTCAAATCATTCCTACTGGGGCAGAAACCTGCACCACTATGGTGACTTGAACACAGCTCTTGCCTTTCAGTGAGTGAAGAGACCCCAAAAAGAGAAGGAAGAGGTGTGGACAGAGATGGGTCAGATACTAAGTAAAGCCATTTAGTAGCTCTGTGACAAACACGCCTGCCTCATAGGTTACTTTAAAGTAAATGAATTAATATGTGTAAAGCATTATTTAGCACAAACCTGGTACAAGAAGTCCTCAACAGAAGGTAGTTGCTGATTTTCTTATCTGGGTGTACTGTAGACAATCAGGGAATTTGGACCTATGCTCATATTTGAATCCCACCTTTGTCATTTATTCTTTGTGAATTTGGGGAAGTGAATAAAAGTCTCTGGGTCTCATCTGTTTAAATGGGCATGATTAAATCTTCTTGTAAAAATGCTCCTGGAGATTAAACATATTAATGCTATTCACTTTTATTTCCTCCTCCACTTCCACACAGGGAGGTACACTAGGAACAGGCTTTCCTCAAAACATGAGAGTGAGTGGCAAAGGCAGTAGGCAGGGGATTGAACTGAGACAAATCTGAGTGCCGATGAGAGGACTTCAAAGACATCCAGGCTACACCCTCACTCCATACCTGTATCTCTCTGCACAAAGAGGATAAAGATTATTCAGAGTGAAGCTGAATCACTCTGCCAGATATCCGTTGGGAGAGACTCTAATTAGCATTTAAAGAGATGCTGAAAATGGATATCGCTGATAAGGTAAAACCCTGCAGCTTGGAACTCTGCACTAAAAATATGCATCCTGCTCTGACAAGGAAAAGAAAGGAAACCTCCACAAGTCACTTTCCTGTTTTTCAGTTGAGGAAGGGGGCTGTGCTTATTCTGCCAGCTCTGGACTCATCAGTGAACAGCAAGCTTGACCTGGGAAGTGCACTTTTATTCCTTTCAGCAGTCAAGGAGCACACACCATGTTCCAGGCACCTCACCATAGATGGGCGAGACCTGATGTGAACCTCAAGGAGTTTACAAGGGCAAAGAGCACTAGCAGCACAGTGAAGGTCTCAGGGACCAATAGACTAAACAGCGGCAGCCAGGCTTAGGCTTCCCAAGGAGGAAACATTTGAGCCATTGCCCACATTATGAGTTAAAGAAAGGAAAGCAAAATAGGCACTCACTAAAGGAGACCAGACAAGCATCATCTCAGAGTTGAGAAGAAAGGTCATGCAATGGAGGAGACAGCCTGGGCAACAGAGGGAGGTGTGGGTATAACATGCTAACTAAACAAATTTTGAAAATAACTAATGGAAAGTTTAAAAATCAGTTTTAATGAATCTTTGATTACTAAAATATCTTTTTATCAACAATTTTGGTTTATCCTTTAATGTCTTTTTTTCTATTTTTGCTTTTTAGATAGTATTAATACTCAATATTATCATATGTATTTTAATATTATTGTTTTTGTAAAAATTTCAACAGCTGAGTCAATTGAGTGGAGCCCAGGCTCCCTTCCTGGGCTGAGCCATAAAATATCCCATCGAAGTCAGCCTGGCAACACAGGTTGAGGGGAGTGGCATGAAATTTCTTCAGAGGAAGGCAGGTTAAGGATGGGATGAATGTACAAACAGCAGAACTGGAGTTGTCCACAGAAAAACTGGCCATTAGCTCAAATTAGAGAAAACTGGGAGTCAAAGAGGTGACTACAGTTAAGTGGCAGAGCAAGGACTGGGAAGCCAGTTTCCTCCTGGCCACCCAAGCCTAGATTTCCTCCTCTGTGCTAAAGCAAGCATCCCTAGGGGCAAAGAGGCTCTGCCTGGCCAATAAAGAGGCAGTTGTACTGTGCACTAATGGTCCTCCTCCTGACCTCTTGCTCCTACAAAGTGTTGGGAGAGAGAGAGAAAGGAAGGGGTGCAACCCCTTACACCATCAGGACCCAACCCACCAACCAACTTCCAAAGACAAAGGAGACAGTAATCCCTGATGTTGTAAACAGTCTAAACAGGACACTAGGGCAATGTTTAAACAAGCAATCATGATTACACTCAATTTACCATTCCTCAGCTATTAAAAATTTTACAACTACAATAATATTAAAACACATATGACAGTATTGAGTATTAATATTATCTAAAAAGCAAAAATAGAAAAAAAATGACATTTAAGCATACACCAAAAAATGTGGGCCAAGAGATATTTTAGTAAACAAAGATACTTTAAAACTGATTTTTAAACTTTTCATTAGTTATTTTCAAAATTTGTTTAGTTAGTATATTAATTCTAAGGTGTAGTATGGTGATATTCCAAATACCTGCCTTCTGCCAATGGCCATTTTAGTCAACTTTTTCACAGCTGTGATTAAAGGATCCAACAAGTACAATTGTAGGAGGAAAGGTTTTTTTTGGGAGTTCACAGTTTCAGAGGTCTTAGTCCTACATAACAGGCTCCATTCCTCAGGGCTTGAGGTGAAGCAGGACATCCTAGCAGAAGAGTGTGGTAGAGAGAAGCAATTCACGTGGTGATCAGTAAGCAAGGAAAGAGATTCCACTCTCCAGATACAAAATATATACCCCATAGCCACACCCCTGATGAACCACTTCCTCCAGCCACACTCCACCTGCCTCCAGTTGACAATCAGTTAATTCCATCAGGCATTACTTTACTGATTAGGTCAAGGCTATAACCCAATCATTTCTCCTCCAAACCTTCTTACATTGTCTCACACATGTAAGAAGTTGTTTGGGAACATCTCACATCCAATCCCTAACATTCTGCCCCTGGCCCCCCAAATCTCACTCGTCTGACAATGCAACATACATTTAATTCATTCCCAAGAATTCCCATAGTCTCCACAGTTCTGAGATTGCTCAATTTCAAGTCCAAAGTCTTCTCTGAGGCTTAAGGAAGTCTCATATTGTGAGCTCCTGAAAAATTAAAAGCAATTTACAAGTATCCAATAGACAATGGTACAGAGTAAACACTTCCATTCACAAAACTTGGAGCATAGGAAGAAGGGATAGGATCAAAGCAAGACTAAAATCCAGCTGGGCAAACAAGTCCTGAAGTTCTGTGTCTGGCATCTGGAGCACAAGTCATGATGTCCTCTCCAAAGGGCTTGTGTAGCTCTGCCCCGGTGGCCTTGCTTGTTGCAAGTGGCCTTTCTGTTGGCTTGTCTCTGTTCAATTCCTACAACTTTCCTAGGATGATGTCCCCTGTTACTGACATTTCTTGATCTTGGGGGTCTTCACTGCAACCTTGGCTTCCTCCTCATATCTCCACACTTTGACTTCTCAGGGGCTGCCTTGCAGGGACTCTGACCCTGCTATACTTTGCCTGACCTCCAGAACTTCCTTTGAAATATTGGTGGAAGACTTGATAACCACTGAAGTCCAGCCTCCTGTATCCCTGCAGAACCAGCACCCGGTGGTTGACACCAAGGTCTGCTGCCATCTTGAGCAGTAGCCAAGCCTCCAGGGACCCTGACTGCAGCAACCTCAGGGTAGCTGGGCATGTTGAAAATATTTCCCAGGCCCCTTTGTGTAAGAAGGATTCTCCACTGGTCTCTTCTCAAGAAAATTTTCATTTTTTTCTCCCATTAGCTGGAGATTGGGACCTCCAGCCATCTTTCTTATTGTCTCTGGGCTACGTTATTAGCATTTCTTTAGTGGCAGTAATGTCTTTAACAACTGTAAATCCCTTAGTCCCAGTTTTACTCTTGCCTTTTAAATTCAAGTTTTTCAGATATTTCTGCTCTGCTTTCTGCTCCTGATTATCATGATAAATTTGGCTAAAAGCCACCAGCAACATGCATGCCACCATCTGAATGCTATTCTGCCTAGAAATTTCTTCTGCCAGATTAAGAAATCCATTTTTTTTTTAAATCGGCCTCACAGAAAGTCTCAGGACACAGGCAAAATGCAGACAACTTCTCAGCCAGAACATGACATGAATGGCCTATACTCCAAATTCCAATATTGTCCACATTTTCCTCTTGAACCTTGTCTTCATTGTTCACTGTCTTATCGACATTTTGGACTTCAGAGCTCCCACCAGAATCAGCCATTATGCTCCACTTACAACAATCTAAAGCATTTCCAGCTTGCACTGCTAAACATCTCAAATTCCTCCAACCAATTCCAAAATGCTCCAAACACTTATGAACCAAATGGTCAGGTTTGTCACAGCAATGACCCCACTTCTCAGTACCAATTTCTGTTTTACTCAGCTTTTTCACTGCTGTGACTAAAGGATCCAACCAGCAAAACTGTAGAGGAGGAAAAGTTTAATGGCTCACAGTTTCAGAGGTCTCAGTCCATAAGCAGCCAGCTCCATCCCCTAGGGGCTTCAGGAGAGGCTGAACATCATGGTGGGAGAGTGTGGCAGAGAGAAGCAGCTTACATGGTGATCAGAAAGCAGAGAGAGAGAGAGAGAGAGACTCCACTCTCCAGATACAAAATCTATACCCCATGGCCACTCCCCCAGTGAACCTCTTCCTCTAGCCACACCCCACATGCCTTCAGTTACCACTCAATTAATCCCATCAGGGATTAGCTCACTGATTATTTCAATCATTTCTCCTCCAAACCTTGCATGATCTCACACATGAGCTTTTGGGGGACACCTCATATCTAAACCATAACAGCCCATAAGCCAGCAAACAGCTGCCCCTGGGAATTAATGACTTTTTCTCCTTAGTCTTCCAAAGCTCACTCAAGAGGCTGTCCTTGACAGAACCCAGAAAGCACACACACATACACACACACACACACACACACACACACACACACACATACATACTTGCACACAGAGATACATATGATCATATTTCTCACTTCATTGTTTTCCATTTAAAGTCGTAGGCAAGCTATGTTTATGAGCTAAGTCAACATGCAATCTGTGTGCATCTGCTTGTGTGCCCAGAATTGTAGTATATACTGTGGAACACAGGAAAAAGTATAAAGACCTATGTTCCAAAATCTTAGAGAAACAAGTCTGGTACAAGTACAGATCCCGGTGTACAGCAGATCCGTTCCTGAATGAATGAATATAAATCCATATGCTGGATTATTAGTGACCAGTTCAGTTGGATCCTCACCCAGTCTACTCATAGGAATAGCCTGGAACTCTTTTTCCAATAATCTCTTTCCAGTATGTTTTGGGGTTCTGTCAAAAAGAGCCTCTATGGGCTGGGGATGTGGCTCAAGCGGTAGTGCCTCGCCTGGCATGCATGGGGCGCTGGGTTCGATCCTCAGCACCACATAAAAATAAAATAAAGATGTTATGTCCACTGAAAACTAAAAAAAAATCCTCTCTCTCTCTCTCTAAAAAAAAAAAAAAAAAAAAAAAAAAACTCTTGAGTGAGCTTTGGAAGACTGAGGAGAAAAAGTCGTTAATTCCCAGGGGCAGCTTTTTGCCAGCATATGGATGTTGACAAAGGCAGGTAATTGTAATATCACCCTGAGAATCACCCTTTTTGATGCTACCAAATATTGAATCATCAGAGACAGCTCCTGGCACCTCTTGGCAGTTATCTAAGAGTTATTCACCTTGGAATTGCAACTCTCTAGAACTATGCACTTGGTGATTTCCTGAAAGCAGGAGTCTCCACCTTCTAGTGGCTATAGGAATCTCTGATTCCTTGTATTAAACCACTTCCTAACTCAAAATGCCTCAAGTGGCCTGTTTTCACCAAGCCTGACTTTTATGGCATTCCACAAGATCTAGGAATATTAGCCACATCACAATCCTAGGGTCCTTTCTAAGCCAAACTCACCAGCCAGATATGTGAATTCTTTGTGTGTAAATGAACAACTCTCTTTCCTTCTTCATTCATTCAAATATCTCCTCCATTCTTTACTCACTCATTTATATGTCTCTTCTTTCTCTTTATATCAGGACAGATGAGAAAATCCTGTCATAGGCTTTTTGTTTGTTTGTTTGTTTTTCAATACTGCAAATAAATATTGATTCTCTGCAGGGATTTCATTTGGGCAGTTAACAGTTTGGTTTCCTGTCAGTGGTGGCCAACTCCCCAAAATAAGCCTCAGGAAGTCTTTACAAACTCATTGACACATCTCCATCCCAGGCTACCAATTTCCGGGTACAACTTCTGAATTAATCCAGCTCCTTCCTCCACAGGGACCATGGATGAGTGGCACAAAGCCACTCTAGTGTGGCAAATTCATTCAGGGTATAGGCAGTTTTAAAATGAATATCATGAATGAGTCTCATTCATATTCATTATTCACCCATTCAACACACATGAGTTAAATGTCTGATGTGGGCCAGGCACTGGGTGGGTGATGGTCCCCCTCCTTGAGGAGCTCAGATAGCTGAGAGTAGCAACAAATGATAACATCATAACCTTAGAAAGGTTCTTCTTTTAGAGTCAAACATACAGTGTTTTGACCCAAGTGCTGTTATAAAAATAAAATAAAAAACCAAGAGACAAAAGGTTGAGTGCTGAGTAGAAGTAATTTCACTCCCAGGCAGGAAATATCCAGCAGACATATCCAGAAGAGAAGGCTTGGGGAAAAGGAAATGGATTCAGTATTTTAAAGCCCAAGAACAGCAACTCTCTCCATCCATTTATGAAAGTGAACTTTGAATGCTGTTCACTGGCCGGTGGCACTTAGACTTGTCCTCAGATGCGCACGTGGTTAAGGTGGGTCTCTGCCATGTACAGGACGCACCTGCTTTGGCACTGGCTTTCAGTTGCCTCTGCTCCTTACCTGAGTTGTCCAATTTAGGATTATGGCTCCTGGTTGTCATGTTATCAAAAGTTATGTCTGCACTGTGGGCAGCAGGTTAGATGGCATGTCAGGGCTCATTAATAGAATAACAACATAATTTGTCATCTCAACCATGACACTTTTTGAGTAAAAGGATGCCCTGCTAATAACTCCAACAGAACAACACAGCATCTGCAGCCAGGATTCCCCTTCCTCAAACCAAGGAGAGCTGTCACCTACCTAAAGCACAAGCAGAGGGGCCACGTGGAGTTGCACTCTGCAACATTCTGCCAGTTGTCCACGTATGCTTTCTCTCAGCTAAATCCTCACAACAACGCTACAGAGTAGATGTTATTTATTCCCATTTTACATACGAGGACCCAAGGCACAGATAATTAAGTAAATTTCCCAGGGTTAACAAGATGGTAAGAAGTGAAGCCCTAATCTGAACCATGATTTGTCTAATATCCACAAGCATCATAACCATTATAGTGGCTCTAAAAGTGGTGACATTTGTCTTAGAAGGCCCTCTCTGACCAGAGGCTAGAGACACAACTTTTCATTAACAAGTGTGATGTGGTTGCTTAGTGCTATCTTCCAATACTCAGCTGAAATTCAACCATTTATTAGGGCTGGGCTTGTGCTATGCATGCACAGTGGAAGTGGTAGTTCTGTCCGTGAAGAAACTCATAGAAGAGGGGAAAGACAGACAAGAAAATCAATACTCTCAGAACCATAATGAGTTCTGGGATAGAGGAACTCCCAAGAAGCATCTAATCCAACAGGAGTATTACGGACCAAAGAGATGACCAACTCAAGAACAAAGAAAAGAAATTAGAAATGAAGTATAGCAAATACCATGTGCAAAGGAGTAGTGATGTAAAAGACCCTTGCAAGAAACAGAGAAAAGCAAACGATTCTGTTCAACTGGAGAAAAGGAGACAGAAACTACAAAGCACGGCTCAAAGGCCCAACCCCACTCCTTCCACTTGGCCTTTGCAGACTCCATCCATGACTCCGATTTGTCCATCCTCATATCCCAAGCAAAGGAGGTGGGTCAGAAGCAGGCTGTGACATGAGTAAAACAACACTCTGCCCAAACACTTCTCCTCCAGGTCTCCCCTTTTAAAATCTTCATTCAGCTGAGGTTACTAAATTAGGATCACATGAGTGGAGTCTGCTGGGGCCATCTTGTCACTATCCATAACTGAAGTCACGAAGAAGAAGACACTTAGTGGGATACACAGAAAGAAAAAAAAAATAGAAAGAGGCCCCAAAAGACACAGCTAACACACTGGACTTAGGTATGACTAACTTTGTTTTCTTGTTTTAATTCGGTAGGTTTTCTGACCTAATATAAAGGTATTTCTGTATCTCTCAAATGGGGCATCTAAAATTGTCTGCAGCTCAAGAGTCAAGTCAGGAGGCATCATAGATACGGAGGTATCACTTCAGGAATTGAAACCTCAGCAATGAAGTTCTTGTCAGTGGAGGGTGCAGGTGTGTTAGTCAAGGTTCCATTGCTACCACAAATATTTGAGATAACCAACTTATAAAGAGGAAAGGTTAATTTTGGCTTATGATTTCAGTGGCTTTGGTTCATGATCAATTGGTTCTGTTGCTTTTGGGCCTATAGCAAGATAACACATCATAAAGTGAGTGTGTGGTGGAGCCAAATTTCTCACTTTGTGGCCAGAATGCAAAAGAGAGAAGGAGGAAGGGGCTGGAGTCCCATAGTCCCCTTTTGAAAGCACACTCACATTTGCCTGCAAACCTCCTCTTAGGCTTCACACTTTTCTACCACCTCCCAATTGTGCCACACTGGCATCCAAGCCTTCAACACATTCAAGTTCCAAACTATCCAACAGGGTTGAACAAGCAGTGGTCCTGCTCTTTGTAGGGGAGAACAGTGATGGGGAAGAACCCAGTCAGTAGAAGTAAAAAGAAGCCCTCAGAGGGCTGGAAAGAGAACAAGGAGAGAGCTTTGCTGATGGCTGAAGGAGGAAAGCATTTAAAGAAGAGGGATTGCTCATGAGGGCTCAATGCCACAAAAAACGTGATAAGAATTGCCATCTCAGGAAAACTGGAAAAAAACGCCACTCTCCCTCATCCCCACCCAAGGCCAGGAGGAAAAGGAAGATGTTTGCCTTAAGAGGTGTCAGAGTACAATCAGCCATTTCTAACCCAGCTTGACTTCTAGCACCCCACCAGTGTTGGCAAGCCCCCTTGTCACCTCTTGTTTGGGTTTTGGTGCTCTTTCCTCCCCCTCCCGACAGCTTGTCCCCACCATCTCAGTGGTCTTCAGTGATTCCTGATTTCTAGACAACCTCCTAAATCTGTGTTTCTCCAGGACCTGAGGCTTTGGAGTCATACCAATGACTCTGCCCAGCCATGACTGTGAACCTCCTGGTACAATCCCAGGCCCCCAGCCCAGACCCATTGGATGGGTGTTGCTGAGGACCCCTACTCTACCAGAACTCAGACACATCCTTGGAAGATTATGAACAAAGAACTCTCCAGAAAGAAGAACCAGGAACCCCCAGGGCCACTTACAAAAGTGCGTGCTCAGCACTGGGCCAAGAGTGGGTGAAATTCAGCCTGCACTCACTCTCCAGGCATGCTCTCTGCACATGGCCTCATGCAACTCATTTCCTCAGTGGTGAGAAGGCACCAGCTACTTGCCAAAGTCACACAGCAGCAGGGCTGCAAAACCCAGAATCACCTTTTTCCAATTTACACAAAGATGAAGCTGGGACCAGCAGTGCCTCGGGGACCTAACAGACAGCAAAGCAAACAAGGGAGATCCTTCCTGAGAGCAGAATGGGGCTGGGGAAGACAGACAGATGATGGGATGGCCAAGAAATTTACTCTGTTTTGATGGTAGGGAATCTTCAGAATTCCCATCCAGGAGGACGATGGCAGTTTCAGGCCTGTGACTACTGGGCTTCCTAGTGTCTCCTTCTCCTGCAATTTTCATAGTGGTTATCCTGCTCCTGCTTCCCCACTGCATTACCAGGTATGTTGAGTTGCCAAGATGACTTGGACTATGACACTAGACAATGCAAACATGCAAATGTGATGGGAAACCATGATATAATCAGAAACGTGTGTGTGCGTGTATGTGCACACGCGTGTGTGTGTGTAAGACTAGCAAAGAAATAGATATGTGAATATATATTTGTTTGCTAGTTCCTGACATAGAATCCCTAAAAACCCTTTTAGAAAGAGCAATAAGAGTATCTTTTGTTCTAGTATTTTTTTTTTTGATTCTTGTTCCTAAAACTATATCTTTATGATTTCCTGAGTGGTGGATATATTTGACACATTCCTCCTAAACGCTTTGGAATCTCCTGGATGGTGGGACCCTCTTTTGTTCTAGTAGGACAGCTCTTTGGGGTCTCCCAGAAAGCCTCAGGATGGGGTTGACAGCCAGGGGAATCAATCATGGGATTAAAGGATTGTAAATTTTGGCCTCACATCCCTCAGGAGGGGAAAGGGGATGAAGGTTGATGTAATTAATCATGCATACATAATGAGGCCTCCATAAAAACTCCAAGAGTTTGGGTTTAGAGAACTCCCTGGTTGTTGAACATGAGAAAGTGCTTGGAGGTGGGTATGCCCAGAGAAGGTACAGAAGGTATGCACTCCCCACCCTCTACCCCCACAGGCCTTGGCTGTACATCTTCTCTATCTGGCTATTTGTCTGTATCCTTTGTAATAGCCTTCATAATAATTGGGTACATATAAGTAAGGTGCTGTCCTGAGTTCTACAAGCCACTGTAGTAAATTAATTGACCCTGAGGAGGGAATTATGGGGACCTAAGTTGATAGCTGGTTAATCAGAGGCACAGGTCACAGCCTAGGCTTACTATAGATATCTATAGTGGGCAGCAGTCTTATGGGTTTCAAGTTGGTCAAGATTTTGGGGTTTGCCCATCATGGGAAGAGGATAAGCATGTAAAAAATCAATGGGTTTTTTTGTAACAGAATGATGTGCTAAGACCAGGGACAAAATGCTAGCTAAAGGGTTACATTTTCCAATTTCACTTTCATCTACACATAGCCATGTGGCTACATTTTGGCCAATAATTGTAAAGACAAGTTGTTGAGTAAGTTTTTTTTTTTTTTTAAAAAAGGTAGATGGCTGCAGGCATAAGCACTTTTCTTTAATTGCCACACTTTCTCCTGCTTCCTGACTAGAATAAAAGATGATGACTGGTTCTGCAGCCATATTTGATTGTAAAACAATGCTAAGGTGGAAGTTAGATCCTAAAATTGTAGAGCAAAATGATAGATGAATTCATGGGTCCCTAAAAATACACCATGGAACCACCCCACCACCCCTAAATATTAGGAACAATAAGCTTTCATCTTTCTTAGTCTCAGATTCTAGTAACTAGATGTAACTCCTAATAATACACTGTGAATATGTAGAAAATCTCCAATTTTTTTTAATCTACAGTTGAGATCTCTCCCAATAACTCCAAAGCTGCCCTCTGGCTGGTTGTACCAGTTGTCTCAAACTCAACATTTTCAAAATGAAACTCGTTATCCCTTTGCTCACCCCATGGCCATTGAGTCTGTTCTTCACCTCGGGGTGAGGGGATGAGGAACTGAAGAGGCGAGAAGCAGTGAACACCAGGACTCAGGAAGAAGGACCTACTTCAGGACAGGCCAACTAAGGGAGCAGGAGGTCCCTGCCACAAACAGGGCTTTTCCTAGACTACATCCCACCCTCTGCCTGGAACTCATCTAGGATGCCGCTTGCTCCACACTGAGGGTCTAGGGCTAGCAAATATCCATCATGAACTGGGGAGGCAGGTACCAAAGCCTGCTCCCAGGAGGCCCCAGGTGATTTTCATGAGTGAAAACAGCATGCACCAGTTATTGCTGTTGAAACTGTCTACTAATATTTTATGAAGAAACAACCCTGGAGGAAATAATGGAAAAAAAAGTCCGTCAATCATGTTTCACAAGTGGCAGCCAGGAAATGGCCATTCTCAGATTTGCATGTGTGTATGCCGTGCTATCTTTGCTGTGTGTATTGCTAGGGCAGTGTGTGCACAGTGTGAACATGCGCACAATCTCTGTGAGTGCTGGAATGTGTGTGAGTGTGTGTGTGTGTGTGTGAGATGCAGGTGGTGAGCAGGGTAGTGAAGGAGGCTAGTGGAACCTTCCCCATAGTGCAGGTCCTAATATTGAGAGGCTGGCCTTTACCAAACACTTTGTATTTATGTGCTCATTTGGGCCTCACAAAACATGTGTGAGGAAGGGATTAATATTTGTTCCCATTTTCAAGTGAGGAGACTGAGGCACATAGAGGCAGAGTCTCACTAAACAGAACAAGCTTCATCCAGATGTCACAATGGTGGACTTTCCACAGGTGGGCTGTGTGAACTTAAGTACCCATGGAAGGGAGGGTAGTGAGCACAGGATTGATTTGTCCATGGGATGCTTTTGCTGCACAGCCATGAACTGGCTGCCTGCATGTTTACTTGCATTCTTCTTCACTTGTTCAGTCTCTCCTGAGTGTCAAGCCTGCCGACCTTGGCTGGATGGAGGAGAAACAAAGTGAACCTGGGGCCACAAAGTGATACTAATAGAGCAAAAATGGCACAGGTGGGAAGTGAGGAAGGGAGATTAAGGAAGAGTGGGCAGAATTTAATTAAATTGTGAATACATTCCAAGCTTCCTTTTCTTTACATTCAGGTTCTACCTGATTGAATTTCAGAACCCTAGAGTTTATGTTCAAAATGCCTTCTAAAATTAGCATGCACAGCCCTGCAGCTCCTTATTAACAACACCTGCCCTACTCAGGCACCACCCATCCTCCCAGGGCTCTCCCAGCTGGGAGGGAACAGGAGTTACCAGGCCTCATTTGAGCTCTGCCCAAAGACAGCCCTGGGTGAGGCTGGATGAGACTCATCCTCTGGGTCTTCATTTATTCTTAATCAAGCCAGCAAGAAAACAACGCTGTTCTTGCAGGGATTCAGAGCAAAGCATGAGACACATGTGACACTGTCCACTGCCTTACATGAGGTTTGTTGACTTTGGTGCTAGGCCTCTTAGCCTGCCCTGACAATCATGGCTCCTTGTCCTGTTGACTATCCACCTGCCTTTACATCTTTCCATTAGATCCTTACAGATGGGCCTCGATTCCCATTCCATTCTAAAAGTGGTTTCAGAGAAGTTATGAACTTGTCGAAGGAATTAGAGTGAGTCAGTGGGGAAGCTAAAAATCAGAGTTAAGACCCCTGGTTAGGGATCCACTCACTACTTCCCTCCCTCTTTCTTCTGTAGTGCATACCCTCTGTGTGCCAAACAAACAGCAATACCTAGACCTGTGCTTGCTGGCAGAGAGGCACATCAGCCTAAGTGGGGAGATGCAAGTCCATACACAGTTCCAACAGGGAAATGATAGTGCCTGGGTGGGACAACTAGCAAGCTTCAGGAATGCAGGGGAGTGTCCCTCAACTTGGGTCTGCCTCAGGTCTCTAGAATCACTCTGCACTCTGCTCAGTGTGCCTCACAGTGAGAGGAGAGAGGAGGGTACTCAGCCTAGCCCTGATGCTGGCAGAGGTAGGTACATCCCAGCCGGTCTCACTCTGTGCCTCCTGATTCCAGCTTCCCCATTATCATCAGTGTCTCTGGACATCCAGGGTGAGCCCCAACCTGCCCTCCCTCCAGATGCCTTTGCTGGTAGGTGCTTAGAACCTAGAAGGTTCCCTGGGGCCTTAAGGAATTAGGTGCATCAAGAGCATACTTGTCTCCCTTTTGGTTGTAGTTATTGGACAGTCCTGCTTGGATTTTTGGGAGAATTTTATCCCCTCTCCTCCAAGTCATTTTGAGTTTTCTTTACATTTTTATTTATAACTCTGTAGGGTTTTTTTTTTTTTACCAGCTCAAATTTTTCCCCAAAATCAAAGCTGTTGAACACAGTTTTGGATTAAGCTATGGTAAATGTCATGAGGTAAAAAATCTCATTTTAACAACTGGCCCCAGAGTTCTTCTGAGGAAGGGAGCTGCCTTTGTTTTTGGAAAGTGCCCTGACAAACACCTTTTACAGGTGAGACTGACAGAAACCTCAGCTCAAAGCCACAGGTTAACAAGGGTCCTGTGAAAAGAGAACCATTTGTTTTGCTCTATAGAAAATCGGTATACAACCCAGGGATGGACACAGAAGGAAGAGGAAGGAGAAGAGGATATTCAGATTAAGAGAGGTTTATGAAGTAAGTGCAGGTCACTAGCATTCCTCCCAGAGTGAAGTGGAGTCCAAAAACCAACCCTGCAGATAGTTTTGTGCTGCAAATTGCCAGAACAGGGATATCTAATGTTCAACTAGCAAATGCTTCATTGTTATTATGTAAACCCATTCATCTGTCCCCAAAACTTGAATAAACTTTTTTTGTGCTGATGAACACTTCATAGGAGTGTGAGTATGTTTTCAGACCTTGAAGAAGGGACTGAGTTTCCTATTCTGGATCAGTCATGAGGCAGAAGTGTTTGTAAGAGATGAGTTCCCCTAGGAACTTGTGGGAATCTTTGAAACAACTTTGGATTTCTGCAAAAAAGAACTAGTTTGAGGAGGTTCAAGTTGACCTGTGAATTAAATAAATGCTAAACAATTAAACAAAATGACCCAAAGTGACAGAGGGTGCAGGGACAAGGATCTAATTTGATTTAACCCTGCCCAGAAGCTACACCAGTGCTCGATGCTTTGCAAAGTGCTCTGTCACTGTGGTCTCATGGACAGAAGGACAGTTTCTACTTTATGGGTGCAAAAGACATGCCCTCTTTTCATGCTCTTTAAGGCCTGAACTCTCACCCAGAGAGAGGGATCCTCCTTGAAGGCTCACCAGTAGGAACCAGAGAGCTTGATTGGCTATAGAGGTTATGAAACCTGGTTATGAAACCTGGCACAGGAGCAGGGATGTGGAAGGGCTGATTTATCTGAAATTCTACAAAGAAGCTTTGTTCTGGAAAGAAACACTGTCCATTGCTTCTGTGGCTTCCAAGGTGCATTCTGCAGCTGGATTCACCTCACTTAAATATCCCAAGTGAACAGTGGGTCCTGAATCTGCTTCCTGCTCCTTACTGAAGGCTACAACACCCCTGCATTCAAGTAATGCTCCTGAGGAACCACTTCTCACCCACAGACCCTAAATTACTGGCAACCCTGCATGGAATTTATGGAAGGAATATGCCTTTACTGGTACCTTTCCTCAGGGTTCATCTGAAGAGTCATCAGTTTGTCCTGAGACCTGCCAAGGATTTTTGCTCACTTCAGGGTTCAAAGCCTAGAATGCTGTGAGCCAATGTGGCTCTTTGTCTCAAAATGTTGGTCATGGGTTTCTCTCCCAGATGTTGTACCTGTATTTTCCCAGTTTTCTCCTTTGGTGGAGGAGAAGGTATTTTCACAACAAAGTAATTGCCTGGTTGTTCTACAGGCTTCTTATGCCCTACCTTCCCCTAGTCCCTCCCTGCCTCCATAAACCTCAGGGTGAAAGCCTTCCTAACTTGGCCCTTCCCCTATAACAAGTGTGTAGATGTGGGGCTAGGAAGGATTCAGTCCATTATGGCCTATGTCATAGAGGCGACATCAATGTTTCAAAGGTGTCTTCTCTTTCAGAACCTTGCAAAGAGGTGATTAATACAATACACAAATTAATGAATATATCATGAATATATGAAGGTTCTTATTGCCCTTTTGAGCTAAAGTATGGAACAAACTAAACCCCTCTATTTCCATGAGCTCTTAAGCACTCTGGTTTCCAGGTGAGAGCGAACAGCTCCAAACAGCCTTCCTCTTGGAATTGGGCAGTCCAAACAGACTGTGCTAAGAGCTGTGGGACTCACTGACACTTAGGGACAGGTCTGGGTGCAAACAGAACCTAGGCCCAAGTGGGAAAAGAAGCCTCTACTGGGGAGATGATCATCACACTACCTCATGTGGTCAGGCTGGCCCAGCAGCATGCAACCCACCTGTGGGGGCCCATCTGGGCATCCTCTTTGCAAGAATCTACCCTGAATCTTCCTTCAGACTCTGTGACACACATTTCCTGCAAGTCATCTATTTCTCAGAGGAAAAGCAGCCATGATTGGGTCTTAAATGACAGGAGCAGGCAGATGTGTGACATTTCTGAGGGTGGGGCTGGGTGTCAGGAGAAAGGACACTGGAAGACCTTTTCCTGATTTGGAACTCCTAGTATAAACCATTGGAAGGGATGACCCCATCACTGAGAGACCTGATAAATCGATTTTGTCCATCAGTGCTGAGACTTGGCCAGCCCTACTGGGGGCCAGAGTGAGGCAGCCCCAGGGGAGGAGGTGATACTGGGAGGTATCACCCAGTCTGCTGGAAACAGCAAAGGCAAATTAGTACTGTGGAGTATGAACCCTAACTGGGGCCGGACCACACTGTTGGGAGCCCAGTGGCCACGTGCATCAGAGAGCTAGAAGCTGGGTTTGTGGCCCCTAGGTTCCGCCCAGCCCTGCCCAACGCCCAGCAGGTACCTCTGAGCCAGATGGAGCCAGAACCAAGCCCGAATGGCTGCACTAGTGGAGCGCGGGTGCCATCTGGTGGCAAGATCTGGAGTTAGCAACGGGACCAGCTCCCAAATAACCCCAGGAAGCAGCCAGTGCTGCCTCGATCAAGAGGGCCACCATGCCGTGACCATAATGATGTTTACCTAATACCTTCCCCGAACCCCTTTTAAAGCTTTCTTGCACGCTGCTGCCCTTTCTTGGCTTTTAACAGGTCGCTCCCTCTGTCATCACAAGGCTATTAATTACGTAGGGTAGCATTTCCTGCAAAAATAACCACCCTCCATAGTATTGGGCACTTTATGTTATTAAATGAGTTAGGCACAAAGGATTTAACATAACCAAGAAACTCTGAAGCAAAACCTCTGACTCCACAAAATTAGCATTACATGACCACAACCTACCTTTCTCATCCCATGAAAATTCAGAGTTGGTTTCCTAGAAAACTCTTAAAATTGTGTTGAATCAATGTCAAATCTCTAGAAACAGAAAAGGAGTGTTCCCTTGGAGAGGAATTCTTAACTGCTCAAGTTATGATAACCTTTCTATGAATAACTGGAGCTGAAGGTCCCTAGGAAAACCCTACTCATCACTACAGCAGGCCCAGAGTGTCCTTCATTAGCAGCCATCTCTCTCTCTCTTCCTTTGGCTAACTTCTTTAAAACTTGCCCAGTTCCTGTTCCTCCAAGAAGACTTCTTTGAGCACATTCATTCCATCTTACTGGTGACCACAAGCTGATGTGATGCTTTTCTTCTCTGTAGTACCCAGAGCTTACGTCTCCCATGGAAACTTCAACACTGGATTATACTGCTTGCCTGTTTGCCTACGTGAGTATGCCTGTTTTAAAACGCAGCTGTAAAGGTCTTTGGTATCCCTGACCAAGATGTTGGGGTCTACCCAGGCAGGCTTGGGACAGTTTTGATAATCAGAATATAACAGAAGTGACAATTGAGTCATTTGGGCTAGAGAAGACCTGGAACCATCCATAATCTTGGAATACTGGTCTTCAGGGCCAACCTTTGGCGACTCCTTATCTGAATGCCAAGATGTTGGGAAAGGCCACATTTAGATGTTCTGATTGCCAAGCTAGGGGGCCTTTCCCTCCCCAGATGTTCAGTTTCCAGCTGGTTTTTCCATCTGAGGCCTTAGACAGCATGGAACACAGGAGATCCATGTTTGCTGTGGCCTTTCTGAATTTCTGGTCCACAAACCATGCAATCATGATAAAATAATTATGTTATGTGCACCACCATCCCCATGAAGAAAGTGCTGGCACAGTTTCCCCAACAAGAAGGCAACCAGTTGTGTAAAGAAGCCTCTTCAGGTGAGGACAGGCCCTCCTGGCCCATAACTCCATAATAAAGAATGCTTGAGTCTTATGTGAGAATTTAATTTCTTATCCTTGGCACTTCCCACTATTCTTTTTCTTATTATCATTTGGAAAAGAAACAATATAAAAGCATTCAATACAATATTGAAAATAATCTACAATTAAAACTCTTATTATAATAATAAGAAGTCACTAGAGTAGTCCCCAGAAAATTCCAACTTGTCTGTAATTGATATGGATTACTTCACCACTATGGTGAAGTAATATCATGGTGGTGAAGTAATGAATAGAGTCATACTGTTTTTTTTCCACTTGGGCCACTCTCTTACTCAGGAACTCCAGTAGCCATGTACCAAAGGCCAGTCTGCTGCGTTCCTCAACCTTTCAGGTGCTCCGGCTATGTCAGTGAGTGAAACCAAGATCTCTGTCCTTTGTGGGAGCCAAATTATAGATGCAATAAACAATCATTCAACACACCAAAGAGTACTAAGTGTTGAGGATATTTTTGAAAAGTAGAGCAGGTTTAAAGGGTCTGATGTGGAACAAACTTCATTGAGAATGTTATCTTTAAACACAGCCTCCAAGAAGCAGTGTTGGCCTTCACAATGTTACAATAGTCCTAAGCATATCCAGTCTCTAAGACCATAGGTATCCAATACCCTATATTAACACATTAAAATGGGAATCTTAAGTAGTGTTTGAAGTTTTACTCCAAAATGACCTGCTAAATATGAATTTATAGTTGGGGTATAATCCAAATAACAGAACACCAAGGCTAATGATACTATAATTGATAAAATTTTCTGAGTTGTACTTTTGATGTCAAATTTAAAAAGTCTTTGCCTAGCCCAAGTCAAATAAGATTTTCTCAAAACTTTTTTTCTTCCAAGAATTTAATTTAGGTTTTGCATTTAGGACAATGATACATTTTTAATTAAATATACATATATAGTATGAATTATTTTGTGATTGTTTGCAATAAGGTTCAAGTTTGTTTTGTTTTTGTTGTTGACATAATGCTAGCACATGTGTTGGAAGATAATCCTTTTCCCCACTGAATGACCTGGACGCCATTGCAAAATTTCATTAACTGAACATATCTGGGTTAATTTCTGAACCAAGTATAATGTTTCCCTGATCTATTTGTTTTTACATCAGTATTAGAATGTCTTGCTTTTGGTAGCTTTATAATAAGTCTTTAGATCAGGTAGCCTAAGTTCTTTTTCTTTGTTATTTTTCAAAGTAATTGTGGTTATTTTAAACCTGTTCCACTTCCCTTTTAGAGTAGGCATGCAAAATTTGTTTACCAATTCTAGTGGCTTTTTGGATATCCCACAGGATTTTTTCCATAGACAATCATGTTGTCCCTCATGAAAGACAGTGTAATTTCCTGCTTTCCAGCATGAATTGTGTCATTTCTTCTTCATGACTTAGTGTGGTGCCCAGAACCTCTACTTCAGTGTTAAGTAAAACTGTTAAGAGTAGATACTTTTGTCTTATTAATGATCCTAGAGGAGATGTATTTGGTTTTTCACAATTAAGTATGACATTAACTGTTAAAGTTTTGTTGATGTCCTTTATTAGAAAACTGCTTTCTAAGCTTCTAGAACTTATAAGTGAATTCAGCAAAGTAGCAGGACATAAAAGTAATGCCTATAAATCAGTTCCATTCCTATACACCAATGACAAATCAGCTGAAAGAGAAATCAGGAAAACTGTCCCATTTACAATAGCCTTAAAAAGAATAAAATATTTGGGAATCAATATAACAAAAGAGGTGAAAGACCTCTAAAATGAAAATTACAGAACACTAAAGAAAGAAATTGAAGAAGCCCTTAGAAGATGGAAATATCTCCCATGCTCTTGGATAGGCAGAATTAATGTTGTCAAAATGGCCATACTACCAAAAGGGTTATACAGATTTAATGCAATTCTTATTAAGATTCCAATGACATTCTTCATAGAAATAGAAAAAGCAGTCATGAAATTCACTTGGAAAAATAAGAGACTCAGAATAGTTAAAAGCAATCCTTAGCAAGAAGAGTGAAGCAGGAGGCATCACAATTCCAGACCTTAAATTGTCTATAGAGCTGTAGTAGCAAAAATGGCATGGTATTGGCACAAAACCAGACATGAAGACCAATGGTACAGAATAGAGTACACAGAGACAAACCCACATAAATACAGTTATCTCACACTAGACAAAGGCAACATAAATACACATTGGAGAAAAGATAGTCTCCTCAACAAATGGTCCTGGGAAAACTGAAAATCCAAATGTAGTAGAATGAAATTGAACCTCTATCTGTCACCCTGCACAAAACTCAACTCAAAGTGGATCAAGGACCTAGTCATTAGACCAGAGACCCTGCACCTACTAGAAGAAAAGTAGGCCCAACTCTATACCATGTTGACTTAGGAACCAACTTTCTCAATAAGACCCCTAAAGCACAAGAAGTAAAATCAAGAATCAATAAATGGGATGGTATAAAACTAAAATGCTTATTCACAGCAAAGGAAACAATCAATAACATAAACAGAGAGCCTACAGAATGGGAGAAAATCTTTACCACCAGCACTTCAGAGTGTTAATTTCCAGAATATACAATGAATTCAAAAAACTTAACACTAAAAAAATAAATAATCAATAAATGGGCTAAAAAACAGAACAGGCACTTCACAGAAGAAGAAATACAAATGGTAAAAAAAAAAAGTGAAAAAAATGTTCAACATCTCTAGCAATTAGAGAAATGCAAATCAAAACTACTTTGAGATTCCATCTCACTCCAGTCAAAATGGCAATTATTAAGAATACAAGCAATAATAAATCTTGGCAAGGATGTGGGGAAAAAGTTCACTTAGACATTTCTGGTAGTACAGCAAACTGGTGCAACCACACTAAAAAGCAGTTAGGAGATTCCTCAGAAAACTTGGAATGGAACAACCGTTTGACCCAGCTATCCCACTCCTCCGTTTATGCCCAAAGGACTTAAAATCAGTGTACTACTGTGATGCAGCCACATCAATGTTTATAGCAGCTCAATTCACAATAACCAAGCTAGGGAATCAAACAAGGTGCCCTTCAACAATGAATGGATAAAGAAAATGTGGTATGTATACACAATGGAATATTACTCAGCCATAAAGCAGAATGAAATTATGGCATTTCTGGTAAATGGATGGAACTGGAGAAATATCCCCCCAAAAAATCAAAGACAGAATGTTCTTTTTTTGATATATGGATGCTAACACACAACGAGGGAGGATAAGATTATAAATTCATTGGATTAGACAAAAGGGAATGAAGGGAAAGGAGAATGGATAGGAATAGGAAAGACAGTAGAATTGGACATGACTTTTCTATCTTTATATATGAATACATGACCAATGTAACTCCACATAATGTATAACCACAATAATGGGATCCTAATGGAAACAAGTTATATTCTATGTATGTATAATATGTCAAAATATACTCTACTGTCATGTATATCTAGAAAGAAGGAAGAAAGGAAAGAAGGAAGGACAGAAGGAAGGAAGGAAGGAAGGAAGGAAGGAAGGAAGGAAGGAAGGAAGGAAGGAAGGAAAGAAGGAAGGAAGGAAGGAAGGAAGGAAGGAAGGAAGGAAGGAAGGGTACCCTTTTCTCCACATCCTCGCCAGCACTTGTTGTTGTTTGACTTCATAATGGCTGCCAATCTTACTGGAGTGAGATGGTATCTTAGGGTGGTTTTGATTTGCATTTCTCTGACTGCTAGAGATGGTGAGCATTTTTTCATGTACTTGTTGATTGATTGTATGTCCTCCTCTGAGAAGTGTCTGTTCAGGTCCTTGGCCCATTTGTTGATTGGGTTATTTGTTATCTTATTGTCTAATTTTTTGAGTTCTTTGTATACTCTGGATATTAGGGCTCTATCTGAAGTGTGAGGAGTAAAAATTTGTTCCCAGGATGTAGGCTCCCTATTTACCTCTCTTATTGTTTCTCTTGCTGAGAAAAAAACTTTTTAGTTTAAGTAAGTCCCATTTGTTGATTCTTGTTATTAACTCTTGTGCTATGGGTGTCCTATTGAGGAATTTGGAGCCCAACCCCACAATATGTAGATCGGAGCCAACTTTTTCTTCTATCAGACACAGAGTCTCTGATTTGAAATCAAGCTCCTTGATCCATTTTGAGTTAACTTTTGTGCATGGTGAGAGAAAGGGATTCAGTTTCATTTTGTTGCATATGGATTTCCAGTTTTCCCAACACCATTTGTTGAAGATGCTATCCTTCCTCCATTGCATGTTTTTAGCCCCTTTATCAAATATAAGATAGTTGTAACTTTGTGGATTAGTCTCTGTGTCCTCTATTCTATACCATTGGTCCACCCACCTGTTTTGGTACCAGTACCATGCTGTTTTTGTCACTATTGCTCTGTAATATAGTTTGAAATCTGGTATCGCTATACCACCTGATTCACACTTCCTGCTTAGAATTGCTTTTGCTATTCTGGGTCTTTTATTTTTCCATATGAATTTCATGATTGCTTTATCTATTTCTACAAGAAATGCCGTTGGGATTTTGATTGGCATTGCATTAAACCTATAGAGAACTTTTGGTAATATTGCCATTTTGATGATGTTAGTTCTGACGAGGATGTGGAGAAAAGGGTACACTTGTACATTGCTGGTGGGACTGCAAATTGGTGCGGCCAATTTGGAAAGCAGTTTGTAGATTCCTGGGAAAGCTGGGAATGGAACCACCATTTGACCCTGCTATTGCCCTTCTCGGACTATTCCCTGAAGACCTTAAAAGAGCATGCTACAGGGATACTGCCACATCGATGTTCCTAGCAGCACAATTCACAATAGCTAGACTGTGGAACCAACCCAGATGCCCTTCAATAGATGAATGGATAAAAAAAAAATGTGGCATCTATACCCAATGGAGTACTATGCAGCAATAAAAAATGACAAAATCATAGAATTTGCAGGGAAATGGATGGCACTAGAGCAGATTATGCTTAGTGAAGCTAGCCAATCCCTAAAAACCAAATACCAAATGTCTTCTTTGATATAATTAGAGCAACTATGAACAGAGCAGGGAGGAAGAGTAGGAAGAAAAGAGTAACATTAAACAGAGACATGAGATGGGAGGGAAAGGGAGAGAAAAGGGAAATTGCATGGAAATGAAGGGAGACCCTCATTGCTATACAAAATTACATATAAGAGGTTGTGAGGGGAATGGGAAAATAAACAAGGAGAGAAATGAATTACAGTAGATGGGGTAGAGAGAGAAGATGGGAGGGGAGGGGAGGGGAGGGGGGATAGTAGGGGATAGGAAAGGTAGCAGAATACAACAATTACTAATAGGGCATTATGTAAAATTGTGGATGTGTAACCGATGTGATTCTGCAATCTGCATTTGGGGTAAAATTGGGGGTTCAGAACCCACTTCAATCTAATGTATGAAATATGATATGTCAAGAGCTTTGTAATGTTGTGAACAACCAATAAAAAAAAAAAACTAAACAAAACAACCAAATAGAAAAAGTAAATAAAGTAATCATAGTATACTAAAAAAAAAAAAAAAGCCTTAATTCAAAAAAAAAAAAAGAAGGAAGGAAGGAAGGAAGGAAGGACAGAAGGAAGGAAGGAAGGAAGGAAGGAAGGAAAGTGTTTGCTATTCCTTGTTTGTGGAAATTATCCTCTATTCCTGGTTTCAGAGTTTTGAGAAATAGATGTTAGATTTGTCAAATGCTTTTCTTGATTCTATTGTGATGATAATATGTGGGGTTTTTTTTTAGTTTAAAAATATCATGAATTGCTTTGATTTATTTTCTAAATGATTAATTAACAGTCTTGAATTCCTGGGATAAATCCCACTTGGTTGTGATGTGTTGTCCTTTTTATTGTTCGATATTATAACATTTTGGTAAGAATTCTTGTCTTTTGGGCCAGAAGATTAGGAATTTAGTTTTCTTTTCTTCTTATTTCCTTGCCTGGCCTACGTATCAGGAAAATATTGCTCTCATAGAATGAGATATAAATTTTCCCTTCTTATTAATTTCCTGGAAGTTTATAGAATTGGTATATTTCTTACTTAGATGTTTGGTGGAACTCTTGAGTTAATCCAGCTGGGCCTATTTTTTTTAAGTCCTTTTACTAAAAATTCAATTTCTTTAATTCAGTTGTTCATATTATCTAGTCCTTCTTGAATGAGCTTTGTTAGTGTTTGTCTTAGTCCATTTTGCACTGCTACAATTAAATGCCATACATTGTGTAATTTATACAAGAAATTTATCAACTCATGGTCCTGAAAGCAGCTGGCAATTCTAAGATCAAGACACCAGCACCTGGTGAGGACCCTCTTGCCATGCCTCCCATGACAGAAAAGCAAACAAATGTGAACGAGAGCAAGAAGGAACTCTTCTCTTACAAAGAACCCATATACCTGACAACCAAACCACCCCCTAGATAATAGTTTCCATCCATGTGTGAAGGCAGAGCCCTGAAAGATCCCACCTCCCAATACTTCACAGTGTGGATCAGGTTTTCTACACAAGAACTTTGGGGGATACATTCAAACCATAACTGTATCATTCAAGCAATTTGGCAATTTGATCTATGTAGTCAAATTTGTTGGCATAAAATTGCTTATGATAGTCTGATTATACTTTTAATTTAGGAGGAATCTATAATGACATCTCTTTATTGCTAATATTTCTTCATCTTTCTGTATTTTTTCTCTAATCTGTTTAGAGGTTTATCAGTTTTATTGATTTGTCTCAAAGAACAAGCATTTGGTTTCACTAATTTTTTCCTTTTTTTCAATTATTTCATTAATTTCTAATCTTTGTTTCTTCTGTTTCTGCTTATTTTGGATTTAATTTTTTCTTCCAATTTCTTATGATGTAAGCTGAGATCAATTTGAGGAATTTCTTCAGTTTTATAATTGTTTTATATCTAATACATGTCAATAAGTTGTATTTTTATTTTAATTCGGGTCAATGTACTTTCTAACTTATTATTTATAAGCATGTTGTTTAGTTATCAAATATTTGGGGGAGGGGATTCAGATATCTTTCTATAATTTATTTCTTCACTTTCTTTATCTTTCTTCCTCTCACTTATCTTTTATTACCAGAGAACACAGATGTCTGTTTTGAACCCATTTATTGCAAGTTGTTGGATGGCCCAAAATATTGTATTTTGAAAATATTCTGAATATAGATGAAAAGAATGTATATGGTGTTGTTGGTTGAAATGCTCTATACATGTCAATTAAGTCAAGATGATTGACACAGTTTTTAAAGTCTTGTACTTAGTGGTTTTCTGTCTACATCTTAATAACAAGGTACTAAAATCTCCAACTATATTTCTGGATTGCTTATTTCTCCATACAGTTTTATCAGTCTTCCCCCCCTCCATGTCTTTAGGTGCTGTTATTATGTATTAAATATTTAGGATGATAATTTCCACTTGTTGAAGTAAGCCTTTATCATTTTATGATAATGTCAACCCTTTATCTAGGCAATATTCTTTGCTCTGAAATGTACTTAGTTACTATTATGATAACCAATCCATTTTTTAAATTAGTATTAACATATTCCTTTCTCTATACTTCACTTTAAATCTTTAAACCTAGTTTGCACATAATTGAGTCTTGATTTTTTTATTCAACCTTACAATATTGCCTTTAATGTGTTTATGTAATTTACAATCAGTGTGGTTACTGACAATTATAATTAGGCTTCAATCTATCAAACTGCTATTTGTTTTCCTTTTATCCCATGTTCTTTGTTCCCTGGTTCCTTTTTCCTCCCCTTTTTCTTCTTTTTGAAAATTGAAATTTTTAATCTAATTGTATCTCTTGTTATCTAATTAGCTGTAACTTTTCTGATGTACAGAAGAATTACTTTAGAGTTTATATTATACAAGTTTAACTTATTACAGTTTTCCTTATGCAATTTTATACTGATTTCATAATATAATCTTGCAATGGTACAGTTCTATGTGCCTCTCTCTGAATTTGGTGTGGTTGATGTTTATTTTCATGCTACAAACTTCACAATAAATTGCTACAATTTTTGCTTTAAGCAATTATTGTTTTAAAGAGATTTGAGAATAACAAAAATTGTTTTCATATTTATTTACATACTCATTATTTTCTCTTGGTGTCATTTTACTTGACTTTTAAAAACATTTCTTGTTGAGCTGGTCTTCTGGTGATTTTTCTTTCAAAACTCTAGATGTTAAAGATTCTTCACTTTGCCTTTGCTGTCAGGGGCGCTTAACCCATTCAGACATCCCCAACCCTTTTTCTTTTATTTAGAGATAGCCTCTCACTAAGTTGCTGATGCTGACTTTGAACCCACAATCCTTCTGCCTCAGTCTCCAGAGCTGCCGAAATTCTAGGCGTGTGCCACCACATCCACTTGTAGAATTCAATAGAAATAGGAGGTTTGCAGGGCTATCGTTTCAAATGAGAAGGGTTCTGCCATCTTTTGGGGGTTCCTTTTTATGTAGCATGCCCCTTTCCCTTCCTGTATTTTCCTGCTCCTAGTATTTTCTTTTCACTCTTTTTTTTAAATCTAGAATGTATGCAATTTATTTTAAAGCTATACAACATTTCATTCTTATCCCAGAATTATGAATAACAAAGTCCTACATAAGACTACATATGTTGTCCAGGAAAAATAGAAGTGTAAGTAATATGATCTGAACATGTATGAGCATATATTCACAACCACATTTAAACAAATTCCAGGTGGTCACATATCAAGTGAAAAGAAGTCAAAGATTTGCAGTCTGGTAAGGACAGGTTCTCTAAAGGGCACTCTGTGGAATGCATTTCTCTTAGTACTAGCTCTGGTGGACTCAATACAATTCTAAGCATATTTCTTTAATCCTGGCCTCTCACTAGGTCAGCACCATCTGATTCCAAGCATTATTGTAGGAGACACAGTTACAATGTTTATTGAATGTGACAAACATTCTCTGGAAATTGCTTTTTTTTTTCTTTTGATCATGCTCAGAAACTCTATTTCACGTTGGTTGAAAAGTCCCAGGATCACCTTTATTTCAGCATAGGAGACAAACTGAGTGCAGCTGGTGGTCCTCAGATGGTAAACATGCCAAAAACTCCATTGAAGGATTTGCACCAAAAAATTAAAATCTGAAAAAAAATCCAAAATAGACCAGAAAGGATGTAGAGATAAAGACCTTAGAAAGAAGAGATCAATAAATGATCACTATGAAATATAAGTGTAAATGTAAACACCCAAACTACAAACAACAAAAGAATGTGGTAAGTGGCTGGCAAATACCAAAATAATTCTAAGTTAACAGGCAGCACCTAAAAGCTGCCTTGAATCATCATCACTGGGCCACCTGTTGAGAATTGTCTCAGGGGAAGGCTAACCACAGAATCCTTTAGACCATCTGATTTTAAAATATTTATCCTCCCAACTCTGAAAATTCTCTTCCAGACCATGTCCTTAAATTACCAGATGAATTTTCCTGAACTGATACAAAGAATATAGGAAGCTCTTTAAGTACTTTCTTAAGCAGCCGATTTCAAAACAAACAAAAATCCTTTTCACTCTTATTTAAAGCAATTTAATTAAATGTGCCTCAGTATAATTTTCTTCATGTTTCTCTTTTCAATTGAGTTTCTTGCCTCTGTGGGTTTGTAGTTTCTATAAGATTTGAAAAAAAAAATGTTGGCCATTATGTCTTCAGTTTTTTTGTTTTTCCTGTACCTTAATTCTCTACTATTTCATCTGGTTGCTTGGAATTCTTCCTGTCTCACACTAAACACTTTGAGCTATTTGCTATTGCTATGTTTTTAAGTTCTACAAATCTTTTGTTGTCTAATCTGCAGTTAATCCCACTCAGTGTTTGTTTTGGCAGTACTGGGTTTTGAATATGTTAGGCAAACACTAGTATAATATTTTGTAAAACATACATTGTATTTTTTATTTGTTATTATTAGTTATACATGACAGTAGAATGTATTTAGACATATTATACACATATGGAGTATAACTTCCCATTTTTCTAGTTGCACATGATGTAAAATTATATTGGTCATGTATAGGTACACATAGGAAAGTAATGTTTGATTAATTTTATTTCCTATTACCATTCCCCTTCCATTCCCTTAATTCCCCCATCTAATCCAAAGTACTTCTATACTTCCCTACACCCCTCTCTTATTGTGTATTAGCTATTCACATATCAAGAGAGAACATTTGGCCTTTTGATTTGGGGGAATTGGTTTATTTCATTTTGCATGATAGTCTCCAGTTCCATCCATTTTCTGGCAAATGCCATAATTTCATTTCTTTTTATGGCTGAGTAATATTCCATTGTGTTAATGTACTACATTTCTTTATCCATTCATCTGTTGAAGGGCACCTAGGCTAGTTCCAGTTTGGCTATTGTGAACTGAGCTGCTCCATTGTATTTTTAATCTACATTTTCTGTTCTACTTTATATCTTCCACATCTCCCCTTAACATGCTCAATCTGGCCTTGTCTTTTCAACTTCTATCTTCTTAAGTGTATGACACATGATTACAACGTCCTTTTGCATTAATTCTATTATTTGTAACCATGTGAGGGAATATTTCTATTTTTTTCCTCCTCTTATGGATTCGATTGTATTTCCAGGCTTTTTGAATGCTTGATAAGTTTCGATTGGATGCCAAACATTTTGAATTTAATCTTATTGTATATTGAATATTTTTGTACTCTTTAAATGTTCTTGTAGTTTGTTCTAGCAGAGTTACCTGGAAACTGAGATTTTTGAAGATAATTTTTAGGCTTCAACAGGTGAAATGGGAATAGGTTTTAGTTTAGGGTTAATTTTATTCCCATACTAAGATAATCAATACTTTCCTGGCTACTCTATATATGCCCTTTGAATCATGAAGTTCCCTACTCTGGCTAGCGAACTATTCACTGCCTTATGTAATGTAGTTATTCTTCCCTATTCTCCTTTCAGATGTTTTTCTCTCCAGCCTTGGAAATTGCCCCATACAGGCACTGAGAGCTAAAGTATTGAGGGCACCCTCTCTAGATCACCAAGTTTGCTTTCTGTTCAGCTCTCCCTTTTCTGTTCTCTGCCCTATGAATTTCACCCACTTCAGCCTGTCTAGATTCTTGGCTCTGTTTTTTGAATTCAGGGAAACCTCTGGATTCTGCTTAGCTGTCTCCCCCTCAGCTGCCATCTGGAACCATACTTCAAGCATCAGTAAGGACAATCATAGGATTCCATTCATTTGTTTACCTTCTCTTAGGGTTCACTGCTCTACACTGACAATCAAGTTTTTCAACTGTTCTAGGAGAAGAGGTAAATCCACTTCCTGTTCTTCTATCTAGGCTGGAAATAAAGTGGAGAATGAGATGGATTCAATTATGTTATGTGCATGCATTAATATAGCATAATAAATTCAACTATTAGGTATAATTATAATGCACCAATAAAAACCAGTAAAAAATAGTTTTGGAGGCAAGGTTTTTATTTCAATGTTATATGATTACTTTTACTTGAAGTGAATAAAAGGTGTTACTTAAGTTTAAGCTTTCAATTATTGGAGATATGAGTGTAAATTTCAGTAATGCTCACCTTAGGCAAATTACCAGCTTCTTTCATTTCCTGTTCCCTCAGTAGTAAAACAGAACTAATGCCACTTACTTCAAAAGGTGTGAGAACTGAATGTGATATAAACAATGTACCATATATCAGAGGCTCATTGTTTACATGTTTCCTTTTTCCCCTAAAAAATGAATATTGAAGAAGCTACTTATTACAGTTCAACTTATCCTAATAAGTGATCCCAACCCTTACCCACTCTCTAATATGTAAGATCCTGTTACTGAAAGAAAAAAAAAAAGAATTAAATCACAATGTTATATTGAAAAGCCAGACACAAAATATAATTCTGGGCAAACTGCCAATGATTTTCACTCTGTAAAACTGAGTGGGAAGAGCCTTGTATCCCACCCTGTATACTTCTGGTTTGGATTTGGAAGTTTTGAAGTGGGGAATAATCCAGAATTCCAACTCTGTCAGTAAAAAACAAACAAATGAAACAGATGACAAATCATTTGTCTAAGACCTGAAGCCAAACTGGCTTCATAACTGCTGGATTGTAGTAGAAGCCAATTTCCTAGAGTATTTACAAAATCATTTGTAAGGATAATATTTTCCAGACATTCACAGGGATGGCTAAGGGTAGATATTTGGTTTGCAGATTCCACAAAGCTACCAGGCATTCAATAGGCAGCTGCTAAGAACAACTCCTCCTACCCTAATTCCACTCTCTTTATAAAGGGCTCACACAGGCATTGGGATGGATCATAAACTGGAGTCTTTGCTCCTAAAATATATAATACCATAATTTAAAGAAGCAACAGGTGAATACACAGATTATCATAATCAAATGGAATGTTCTTTACAGGAGGGACTAGCAACTGCTAAAGACAGAGACAAAAGATCAGGCAAGGGCTCGCTGACTAAAGATGGCAGAGTGTGGTTACAGATTTCTCTACATTCAGCCTGTTTGGTAAACTAGCCCAGTTAGAATTTGCTTTGGCTGCTGTAGCAAGAATCTCATTTAGTGGAAAGTAAAGCTGCAAATAGTTGTGGTATTAGCAACTTAGAAGAGCAGAAAAACATTCTGTCTGATAAGCAAAATGTACATGAGGAAGAACCAATTACCAAGCCTATAGGTTTGGTGTAGTGGCATGGGCCAGAACAGAATGCTTCTGCAGAGCTTAAAAATCAGCCCAGCAATACTATCTTGTTTGCCAAGAATCCATTCCCACAAATCATCTGGTACAGAAAATACCTTCTGGCATGCAAGAACCCATTCAGTCAGGCAGTTTTGGTTCATTTGGAGTTTCTCTGATTTTTTTTTTTTTTTTTTTTTTTGTGTGTGTGTGTGTGTGTGTGGTTAAACTATATGGCCACACTTATTTCCATGAGATCTATCCAGAGTTTATCTTGCCTAGAAAACCACAGCAAGGGAAAGAACAATGAGAATGGGAAAATATTCCTCGGGAAAAGATATAACAAGGATCTGAAACTTTAGATGCCATTCACACAGCAACCTTATCCCTAAGGAAAGACTTAGGGCAAATGGCAGAAAACAACATGGAAGGTGCAATCTGAAATGAAGCTGGATTTAGGGCATTGGCTTCACCTTAAGGATTATTTGACTGCCACAGCACAATAATGAAGTGACTGAAAAATACAGAATTTCAGACAACTTATTTACTGAAATATGCTCAAAGCATGTTTTATTTTTTAGATTTTGTGCAGACTTATTTCCATAGGGCCTGAGAGACTGTTGTTTTTTTGAAGGACACTTGTATGTTATAACAAACTTAAGGTTTTTCAAAAGACGAATAAAACTTTCAAAGAAGAGTTACTGAATATTTTAGAATACGCGCAGAAGTAGAGGAGGAGAGAACAAGAGAATTCTAAATGTTTGGAAGGAAGTATATGACAGAAATAAAACTGAGGCCTAATCTATATAAGGTTGGAATGTGTCAATTAAAAAAGTGTTTTTGGCTAGAAAGTAACAGAATTCTTATGGCCTTAAGTGATAAAAAGTTTGTTTTCTCAAAATGCTCAGCTATAGGTAGTTACTATTATTAATTCATTGGTTTAAGGATGTCAGATGTGTGGCAAATTCTGGTTTTCTTCCTGATATTTTAACATGGTGATTTTTCAACTTTGAACTTTCTTACTTCAAATTGTAAAATATGATTGTTAACACAGAACTAGACCAGACTGACTAATAGAAGTGTATTGCACAAAAGAAAAAGGAAAGAGCCCCCAAAGGCTATCCTTTTGTGGAGGGAGAGGGGGTCTAAGAGTTTCCCAGATTTTCCATTTTATCATATTAGTCAAAACTTGGTCACATGACTGCCCTCAGAAAAAAGGATGCTTAGAAAAAAAGGAGTAACACAAAAGGCCTAGAACAAGTCTGATCCTTTTCCTGGGGCTGGGTATACTGCTATTAACATCAAGGTTCTATACACAAAGAAGAACAATTAAACAGTCTGTAAGTGAGGATTAACAATGACTGTAATCCCATTTCTGAACTTTAATCCAAGTTACAGGAAGTATTCTGGTGGAGTATGGGGGGGTGGCGTGTAGATGCCCAGATGGTTTAAATGCACCTCTAGTTTCCTAGACTCATTCATCCTCCTTCCTGAGGCTTAAGAGAGGCTTAGTGATTCCCTCCAGCAAGAGCAGGCTTTTAAAACCTGTAGACTCAGATTCAGATGCAACAGAATTGCTTCCTTCCTGTAGCTTTGAAGACTTCTTTTTTACATTATAAATTAAATTTCAAAACAAGATGACTTGGGCACAGTGTCCCTGGTTTTATTCCTAGGTCCTTGATCCACTTTGAATTTTTTGCATGGTGAGAGATAGGGGTTAAATTTCATTTTGTTGCATATAGATTTCCAGTTTTCCCAGCACCATTTGTTGAAGAGGCTATCTTTTCCCCAATGTATGTTTTTGGCATCTTTGTCTAATATAAGATAACTATAGATAGTTATGTGGGTTTGTCTCTGTGTCTCTATTCTATACCATTGGTCCACAAGTCTATTTTGGTGCCAATACCATGCTGTTTTGGTTACTATTGCTCTGTAGTATAGTTTAAGGTGTGGTATAGTGAGGCCACCTGCTTCACTCTTCTTGCTAAGAATTGCTTTAGCTATTCTGGGTCTCTTATTTTTTCCAGATGAATTTAATGACTTCTTTTTCTATTTCTATGAGGAATGTCATTGGGATTTTGATTAGAATTGCATTAAATTTGTATAGTGCTTTTGGTAGAATGGTCATTTTAACAATATTAATTCTGCCTATCCAAGAATAAGGTAGATCTTTCCATCTTCTAAGGGCTTCTTTAATTTCTTTCTTTAGCGTTCTGTAGTTTTTGTTATAGAGTTCTTTCACCTATTTTGTCAGGTTTGTTCCCAAGTATTTTATTTTTTGGTGATGCAATTGTAAATGGGGTAGTTTTCCTTGTTTCTGTTTCAGAGGATTTGTCACTAATATACAGAAATACCTTTGATTTATGGGTGTTAATTTTATATCCTGCTACTTTGCTGAATTCATTTATTAGTTCTAGAAGTTTTCTGGTGCAATTTTGTGGGTCTTCTAGGTACAGAATCATATCATCGGCAAATAGTGCTATTTTGCTATCCTATGTTAAAATAGTGCTATTTTAATATCCTATCTGTATTGCTCTGTCCAGTATTTCAAGAACTATGTTAAACAGAAGTGGTGAAAGAGGGCATCTGTGTCTTGTTCCACTTTTTAGAGGAAATGCTTTCAGGCCCACATCATCATGTCAAATTAGGCCCTGACTTTCTTAATAAGACTTAAAGAATTAAAATCAAAAATCAATAAATGGAATGGACTCAAACTAAAAAGCTTCTTCTCAGCATAAAAACAATCAGTGAGGTAAATAGAGAACCTACTAATTGGGAACAAATTTTTACCACATGCATATCAGATAGAGCACTAATTGCAAGGTTACATAAAGAACTCAAAAATTTTAACACCAAAAAAACAAATAACCCAATCAATAAATGGGCCAAGACGCTTCTCAAAAGATGATATTCAATCAATCAACAAATATATGAAAAAAATGTTTAATGTCTCTAGCAATTAGAGAAATGCAAATTAAAACTACTCTAAGATTTCATCTCACTCCAGTCAGAACGGCAGCTATTAAGAATACAAACAACAATAAGTGTTGGTAAAGATGGGGGGAAAGGCATACTCATATACTGCTAGTGGGACTGCAAATTGGTGCAGCCAATATGGAAAGTACTATGGAGATTCCTTGGAAAACGGGAATGGAACCACCATTTGACCCAGCTATCCCACTCCTTGGTCTATATCCAAAGGACTTAAAAACAGCATACTACAGGGACACAACCACATCAATATTTATAGCAGCACAATTCACAATATCTAAACTGTGGATCCAACCTAGATGCCCTTCAGTTGATGAATGGATAATGAAAATGTGGCATATATACAAAATAGAATACTATTCAGCATTAAAAGAGAATAAAATTATGGCATTTACAGGTAAATGGATGGCACTGGAGAAGATAATGCTAAGTGAAGTTAGCCAATCCCAAAAAAAGTAAATACCAAATGTTTTCTCTGATATAAGGATGTGGATTCATAATGGGGTTGGGGGGTGGAGCATAGGTGGATTAGACGAACTCTAGATAGAGCAAAGGGGAGGGAGGGAGAGGGAGAGGTCATGGGGGTAGGAAACATGGTAGAATGAGATAGATATCATTACCCTAAGTACACGTATGAAGGCACAAATGGGGTGAATATACTTTGTGTACAACCAGAGATATGAAAAGTTGTGCTCTGTATGTTTAATATGAATTGTGTTGCATTCTCCTGTCATGTATAACAAATTATTATTTAAAAATAACTAGAAAAAAAAGAAGAAAATTTAAAACTCTATTCATGTAAAACTCTCATTACCTTTAACACATTGTCAATTTAATAAGAAAATAGCTGCTATCTTTTCTTAATCAGTACAAGGCCATTTGATGACACAAAACACTGAACACATTGATGGAGCAAAGTACCCATGAGTCAATCCCTGTTTTGATCACTGGCCTCCAGTGAGGTTTATAGTCACAGCAATGCTTGAGGACATTGCCTGTACTTCAATAATGAACTTCCCTTTCCTCTCTGTCCCTTCAGTAGGTCAAGTTGGGCAGTGGAGGCCTGTGGTAGAAGCCACGGGGATGTGAATGTAAAAGTTCCCCCTGGGACTAGATCCCTCTGGCTTACCTCTGAGGGGTGAGAAGAAAAAAGGAGGTAGTTTGCTTTTTACAGACTCAACACTCCTTAAAGCTCTTACCTTACCTGATGAAGAGTCAGACTGATGACTGTCTCTGAGCTCACCTTCAATTTGCCCCGAAATAAATAGGAAAATAATGCCTCTTTTTGCTTCTAAAGCTAAAGAAATAAATGATAAAGATACTCTAGAAAAGCACAGGTTTGGGAGGTAAAGAAATAAGAAGAGATAGATAAGGCTTTAAATGTGTGCTGAGTCTTTTCTCACCCATCCATTTTGGCTCTTCATCCCATAGTAACCAGAAACACATAATGTACTTCTGCTTTATTAAGCCATTTTAGACCTTTGGTATTAATCCCTCTCTCAAGGCCTCAGGGCCCCCTTGGGTGACCAAAATAATCTGAGAAGAAAATTCACTTAAGGAACTGATTTATGACTGAGAGAAGTTTAAACAACACTGAAGGAATCAGCCTCAGAAATTAACCAGTCCAAATTAAGGAAAGAGAGGGAGTTCTGCAGGGGCAACTTCAGATGATATACGTCCACTGGTCCACTCTGTGGAGATCTACTTTTCAAGCCATAAAGGGATACTGAGTCTGACCGAGGTTATTATTGGGATTTTTATATCTGTGAGGACAAAAGATAAAACCCAATATATTATTTCACTTCAAACAGATTTGGAGGAGGTACAGATGGGGAAAACATAAGATAGCAAGAGGAAAAATAAATTACTTCTTGCCCCTTAAATGAAGCCACAAGACATCAGAGTCAAGTGATGTTACAGGGCTGTAAGACACTGTTCTGGAGTTAAAGGCCTTATGAACAGAGAAACACCTCTTTCCACATTTGTGCAATTATCCTCCATTTCATCCTGCCTAAGATATGGAGAACTGTATTTAAAAAAATCACTGTCCCTGAAAATGTTTATTCCATCCATCGTCATGATATTTCCAGAGGCCCCCACAACTACCCCCACTAGACTAGCTGGCATCAAAGGTTGCACTGGAGCTCTTGAGTCTGAGGAGCACAAAATAACACCAGCAAGAGAAGAAAGGTAAAGGGGTAACAAAAGGTCAGGCATAAAGACTCCAAGTCTGGTTTGGCTGGGGAAATAGCTTAGTGATAGCATGCTTGCCTAGCAGTCCCAGCTCTGAGGGGAAAAATCCAAGGCTGGGAAGGAAAAAAAAAAAGGAGAGAATTGGGAAAGGGAGGAAAAGAAGAAGGAAAAGGGACAAGATAAGTTTTTAAAGCTATGAATTCCTTTCTCCAATTAAAAGTCACTATCTCAGTGTAAAATGGCACATATTATTCTTGACCACAGGCTCAATCCTAGCATACAGACCACATTATAGCCAAGCTCCTCCACTGTTTTCAGAAATCACAACCAGTTTCAGTGTCACTTCTGTATAGTAACTCCTTTCATAACCACACAGCTATCACAAAGTCATCTAGGACTACAACTTGAAACACAATACTACACAGCCCTACAATCCAAGTCCATACCCTGATCTCAGGGTTTCCGCAGTCCCTGACCCTGCTTTCCTTGTTAATTCCACAAGAAGATATTATAGAGACAGCACCAACCCTGAAGGGCTATTGAAAAGAAGCCACATGATTGGGAACTTGAAGATAGTTTAAGAACTGTCTAGTATGCCTCTACAATGGAGGCAACTTATTACTCATCACCTTCATAGCCAGCCTCACAGGAATTATTCATTTCTTGTTCCTTTTTAAATGATTTTTAACTTTTGGGCTATTCATTTTCAATTACCCAAATTTTCTATGAGAGAAAGTGAGGGGCTGGTGGCTCAGCAGTAGAGTACTTGCATAGCATATGTGAGGCCTTAGTCAGTCCCCAGTACTAAAAAAAAAAAAAAAAAGTTTCTTCATCAGCTAGGCATTTTAGCACATGGCTATAATCCTAGCAAGTGGGTATGCTGAGGCAAGTGGATCATAAGTTCAAGGCCAGCCTCAGCAATTTAGTGAGACCAAAAATAAAATAATATAAAAAGGGCTGAGAGTGTGGCTCAAGTAGTAAAGCACTCCAAGTACAATCCCCAGTATCAAAAAAAAAAAAAAAGAGAAAATTAATATTGAGGAGATAAGCAGCAGCAAACAGTTATCTAAACAAGGTCACAGTTAAGAAATAAATATTTTCACCTGTGAGTACCAAAGAAAAACTTCATTGTTCCATCAAACTACCTGCTTCTTAAACAATATAAATAAATTACAAGCAGAACCAATGAATCCTTTGGCTAAGGGCTTCTATTATACAAGAACACCTGAGTCACTGCTCCCATGGACAGACACTTCATAGACCTGCCAGGAAGTTACTCAGCCACCACTACTATGAGAGACTGCAACACAAGCCAAATTCCTTGAGAGTTAAGGACATTGATTTTATCACCTATGTACTGGCAAGGATTTAGAAACTCAGGGATAGATGAAATCCAAGCATAAACATTTTATTTTTTGTCAGCATTATCATCTAAATCAAATGTTAGCCTAGACATAATCTACAAGGATGTGTGTATTCCAGAAAATATGACAAATACCCAAGGTGAGTTCCATCACAAAATACGTATTTGTTCTTGGTAAAAGTAAATTATAAAATCTGAGAGTAAAGAATAGCAAAATTATAAATTAAATAACAACTGACTAAACAATATCAAAAAAGTAAAAATAATAAAGTAGATATAAATTGAGTGATATCTATGTTAATAGAGCAAGAAAAAAGTTACAGAATCCAATACAGAATTCATGAAAAAAAAAGATAACAGAACCAAAGATATTCTTTCAGAAATGTTTCAGAATGGACACAAAAACTATCTGATGAAAAAGTTGTACGAATCTAACAGATTCAAGACAACTATCTTGCAACCTCAATCTTTACTTAGTTGTTACAAGTTATAGGATTTTATTAATACGGGGAATAGCAATGAAATGACCATTTTACTACTGCTCCAGATGCACTGTTCTTCACTCTACGTAAAGATATTGGAAAGACTAACAGGCATATTGTTTACTACTATCAGTCTGGTGGAAATTTACTTGGACATGATTTCTTGGGAATTTAAATGATTTTAAAAATAAAAACATATTTTGGAATGGAGAGGTCTATTTGACTTTATTTAAGATGCCAATACATTGTCAATCAATACCTGATTAGTTAGAGGTAGAAAGACATTTTAATTGTCTTCAGGAACACAAGTTTCTTTGTGTTTGCTTGAACAAGTATACTTTGCAATCTGCCATAGTGGAATCAAACTGGACTTCTTGATTCTTGATTCCTCACTGCAAACTAGTTAACCATTCATTCAATCTATACATTCACCACTATATTCTGCTTCAGGATGGTTATTTTGTTTTACATTTTATATAAAATAAAAATATGATTGCAATTTGTTGATATATGTATACATATACATATATATTGCAGAAATGCACCTTAACCAGCAAAATTCTGCTAAACAATCATAGAAAATTTCAATAGAATGTGTTTTTCAATATGATAGCTTTTTAATGGCAATGAAAATAACAACTTATGGATTTAAATGTCTATGTTTAACCTGATAGGAAAAATATAACAAACATAAATTCTGAACAGGGAAAATGAGGTGCATGCTGGTGCTTCTCAGTGCTTTAATACTTCATGTTTAAAAAGTAAACATAGTACCAATCATCATTTTGATTCCAGTCAATAAAAACTTAAAACTACATTAATCAATTTTGAAGTCTGAAACCAAAATGATCCCTTACCAGTATTGCCAAATGGCAAGTCTACTCTAAAAAGTTATTCACAATGAAAAATTTTGACCCAACTAAAGTGACTCTCTGTTACCACAGTACTAGAATCTACCTTTTTGTTGGGTTTCAATTTGTTATAACAACAAAAGACAGGATGACATAAAAACAGAAGTAATACAAGGCTTAATAAAATTTAATATTGGGGATTATGCATTTTTAACCTCTGGATTAAAATCCCTTTTGTAACACAAATTCTACTGCATGATTTACCATGGCCTAAAAACTTTTTAGTAACAAAATTATATTCCAAAAATAGCATCACTTCTAGATTTTACATTCCCTGTAGACATCACAATCATTTTAAGCCTTTTATTATCTTAGAAAAGTAAAACTTTTCCCTGAAAAACTGTAAATAGCGATCATACGTCCATCAGTTGTCCTGAACTACTTTCTTCAAGATAAAGTGACTACATTTTGTCACTTCTTTATTCTAGAGTAAAAAGGATGACAGTGGTTTCTGAAAATGAAGTTGAGGAACATGAATTAAATTAGTGATGAAAAACTTTTTAACAACTGCTGGAATTTTATGTTGTTTTAGTTGTAAAACATCTATTATTTAAGTGAAATAGTTGACAGGGTAAAACACTGCTAAACTTCGAAAAACTTCTTTTGTTCCATAGGATTTTGATCCTTTCTAAAACAATGGCATACAAACTGAGTTATAAACAATTCAGCCTCTATAAATGACAACAAACACAATATATCTATAGGAGGTTTAAAAGATTTGTTTTTAAATATTTGTTTTTAAATATTCAAGTGTAATGCTATTGTAAAAGATTAAAACACATGTGTAAATTTTCATTTGTTCCTAACCTGCCATTAGTATGTAGGTTTACTGGGCTGCCAAACAGCCCTACTGGTCATGGAGAGAGATGGTGTTACTAGTTGAAAAAAGAGCATGGATACCACGACATTTACCCCAATGGTATAAAACCCATCTTTGCATCCCTGAAGTAAGAATGGCCACTTTTCTCCAATTACATTGCTCTATACTAAAGCAGCATTGTATATGGAGAATTCCTTCAAATCTATAACATTCTACTACTACAAATACCAATTCAAAACTTAAAAATAATCACAGACCAAATCCACGTACCCGTGATCCTTTGTAAATCCTAAAATGAGAAATATTCTTAGTTTAAACCAAGAATTATATTGGAATGAACTAAAGACTCTTTTAAGTAATTTTAAGTGTACTCTTGTTATTACATTTCTATATAGATAATTCAATATCATTTGTGGACATAATTTAATCAATAATATATCACAATGTCAACCACTACAGTGATCCAGAATCAGATTCTGGCTACAGAGGAAGCTTAATTATTAAGCAACACCTTCCTAAAAAGCTTCTGTATTTCTGATCGGTAAGAAAAACAAAACAAAACAAAAAAAGGATCTCTCATTGAAATAACACTGAAGTTCGAGCTGGGCCCCCTTCTTTGTATTCAACATAATTAACTCTTCAGGATATAATGATGAAATATAGTCACATTAATAAATTATAGCCATCTTCATGAAAACTCTATCGGCAACTCCGGTTTTACAACTGTATATCTTGGATCCAATCTGGGGACGAAATCCTGAAAGTGTTTAGATGCACCAGTACCAAAAACATCCAGGGCTTTTCGATTCATGACAGCAAATCTGTAAAAAAGAAGAAACACTGAAGAAGTATTTAAGGAAGTTTATAAAATAAAATTATTTCCTTTATTTGACTTAGTTTTCATGGAATGGGAAAACAGAAAGGACTAACCAAGATTCACTGTCTAATATTTAAAGAGATAATCCTCCAATCTGAAACCATTCATATTACGTTATTTCAAACCCTTCTAGACTTCTTTCCACTTAAGTATGTCAAATAGAAAATTAGGTTCATTTTTCTGATGAATGAAATCAGAGGAAATTAAGAAAACAATGAATGAGCTAACATTTACCAATGAGACAAAAGTGTTAGATATAATTTCTCTCATAATTGAGAACATAATGTCCTATAAAAATACATCCAAAAATGAAAATATTAAATGACTAAAAAGCAAACAGCATCAGGTCTTCCAATTTCTAACAGATATAAAGGAATAAAATATACATCACCTAACTTAAGAAATGCTTTTAAAAGACACATTTAACTAATGCACAGGATGGACTTTTTGTGTCTCAGTGTCTTTTCACAAGGTTTTCCTGTCTGAAGGAGATAGCAAAATGAAGTTAATTTTGAATCACTGGCCAGCATCAATATTTCAAGAGCCATTAAATGTGACTTTTACTTCTTTTCCAAAGTAAAGTAAGTTCCCTTCCAAAATAATTACTAGGTAAAATCCATTAATTTTCAAAAAACTATGCACCAAAAAATGTGATGAAACAATAATAGTATGAAAGATACATAATGTCATGGCTGAGAAGAGTTCTGAAGCCAGAATGTCTGGCTTATCCCCCAGCTCTTTTGCTTAGTAGCTGTGTCACTCTATCTAACATTTCTGATTCTCAGTTTCATCAAATATAAAACTAGGGAGATGATAGCACTTATATCATTAAATTATTTTAAAGAATAAGTTTATATATGTGTTATATGTGTATATCTTGAAACTATATCTGGGACATGGTATGTACTATGTTAGCATTTGTTATATTAATCTTAATGATAGTAAAATTAATAGCAGCTATGATTTAGTGAGTGCCTAGTAAGTGCTAAGCACTACTATGAATATCTTAATTTTCCCACAACCATACAATGCATAGGGTATGCTTTGGATATGGTTTGCCCCCTAACGGTTAGTGTGCTAGAAACTTAGTCTAAGTGTGGTGATGTTGAGTCAGTAGTAGAACCTTTAAGAGGTGTGGCCTAGTGAAGTATAATTAAGAGATGGGAACTCCACTCTCATGAATGGTTTAATGCTAGCCTTACTGAATGGATTTGGTCCTGTAGGAGTGAATTAGTTTTCCCAAAAATAAGTTGTTATAAAGTAAGGCCAAATTATATGCTTGTCATGTCACCAGTTCCCTTTCTGCTTCTCCACCACATTGTGATCTAGCCTGATGGCCCTTACCAAAATGCCAGCACCATGCTATTTGTACCTGTCAGCTACTAAAATCATGAGCCAAACAAACCTCTTTTCTACATATGTAATCCAGCACCAGGTATTGTTATAGCTACATAAAACAGATTAAGACAGTATGTGTAATTGCTTCATTACAAAGAGAAAGAACATTAGGTTCGTGAGGGCAAATAAATTTCCCACAGAAAAATGGTTAAAGGTACCAAAGCTGGAGTCACACTCAGGTCTCCAGGATTCCAAAGCTCATACTCTTCCTATTAGGTCCAGCTTTCTCCCAAAGAATCAAATTTAGATTAGGGGAAGAACAAGGACTAGAAGGAGGAAGAGGAAAAGAAGGAGAAAAAAGGAAAGTAAACTTAAAATATCGGGCAATAGAAGATGGTTACTGAAACCAATTAATTATGTAGAGATGAACCCTTTTAATGAATCTGTTTAATATTTTTTAATAAAAAAAAAGATATCATTATAGATTGGAAAAGGTAGGCTAAAGTATTTATGGAGCTACTAATTATCAGTCAGCAAAGCAACAGGATATTAATCCAGAACTTTTAAAATGTCTAGAATATTATAAGGAAAGAATAGTCAGAATAATGATCATTCAATATTTCTTATTAATTTGGTCATATTTGATTTATATATAAATACCAACTTCGCCACTGAAAGAATATTCCTTGAAGGAGACAAGAGATTGATAATCTTTTTATAGATGTTTTTTTCTCCTTACCTGCCCTTGGTGAGCCTTAAAAGGAACTTCCAGTAAGATGGTCGCAAAGTCTGAACTTCCATGACAGCCTAAGATTATTCAATTTGAGATTTTTTTTAAGTAAATACAAACATCTGAAGTCTTGAGCAATACATTTTATCTCTTTATTGCTTGTTGTATTTTTTAAATGATAGTGATAAAAATAATAACAACATATTTAAGTCAATATCTTTGAAGAATATTTATTAATATGCCTTCAAATAGAAATGCTGCTTTGGGAATAATACTTGAGTAATTTATTATTATCAGGAAGCATTTACTGAGTACCCATTAGATAGATATCTAGCTGACACTTCACTGATTTTAATGAGTTTATTAATATAGCAGCATTCCTATAATAAAGAACAAATAAAAGCTCTCCCTAAAATTTTGCAACAGCCCTTTAAACCATTAACATCCATAATAATAATAACAGACTTAAAAAGATGAAATAATGCTTCTGCTAAACTAGTTCTTTCCCCCTCCCCATTCTCTGAGTAATGCTGGGGAAGTGCAATAATTCACATTTTACCCGTGGTATTTTTTTTCTTCAGGAAGGATAATTAAATTGGGGGCATTCTAACCTTGGTTCTGGAATAAGGATTTACCTATAGATTGCACACTATTTAAACCTAAAAATTGATCTGTTCATAAAAACGGTGTCTGGCCCATTAAGTTAACGTTTAATGATTTGAAACATACAAACTATCTTGCTAAAAAAACAAAAAGTATAAAATGTAATGTTATGTTCTCAGGCTTTTATTTTTCCCCCTCTGACTTGATGTAAATTAGAAACAGAAATTTCTATTTCTCATTTCAAAAGCTATACTTACTGCCTGGAAACAAATTGCTGTAGAGATGGAATAGATAATAGTATCTGCATGAGGAAAATAGGGAACCTTCCCTGCTTCAATGCCTTTGAAATACATTGTCTGCAAAATAAGCATAATGCAAGAGTTATATTAAAAAAGCATTAACAATATAGTTGAATGATATATGCCCTCTACCTACAGCTGTTTTCTATTTATCTGAATCCTAACTCTTTCAGAGCTCAAATCATGGTATATCTTCTGTGACAACAATAAGTGTCAGCCCTTCCCTTTCTTTCATTCCTCACTCTAAACTCTAGCTTCAAGCAGCAATAATTTTCTGCGAAATTCAATAGCACTTTATTACTACTACTTTTATGTCACTTATTCTTCAATGCTTTTTATAAATAAGTCCTCCCTTCTTCATTAGATCTGTTCCTTCCTTCCTTTGTTCAGGCAGTAAACATTAATGGTGTCAACTGTATGCTGAACAAAATGCTAGAAACAAGGGATTTAGAAATGGACAAAACATAATGCATAAAATATTATTAATGCACTATGATGAGAGCTAGAAAATATTACATATTATTTGGCTCCTCAAAGTAGGGAGCAACCACTCCTTCTGGGATAGAGGACCAAGAAGACTTATTAGAAAGACAAAATTTAAGTAATGTTCCCCTAACCATTTGCAGTGAATTTATAATTGCTATGGATTAATGGCATTTATGATATAATAAAATGACTTAATAGAAAAAATAAATTTTAGAACTACAGAATTGAACCATACTTGCACTCTGAGATTCAAAGACAACATTACTCTGTCACATAGCTGTAAAAGTTCCCCAGTGTTGCCAAGCATGATGGTACATGCCTGTAATCCTAAACACTCAGGAGGCTGAGGCAGGAGGATCACAAGTTGGAGGCTAGCCTGGGCAACTTAGCAAGATCTGATATCAAAAATAAAAACATAAAAAATAAGGCTGTAGATACAGCTCAGTGGTAGCTCTCCCTTGAGTTC